>NW_012150285.1:630324-672024 GCF_000956105.1 Propithecus coquereli
TAGAGACAGGGTCTCACTCTGTTGCCCAGGCTGGAGTGCACTGGCTTCATCATAGTTCACTGCAGCCTTGAACTCCTGGGTTCAAGCAATCCTCCCACCTCAGCCTCCCAAAGTACTGGGACTACAGGCGTGTGCACCCACACCTGGCTAACTTTTAAAATTTTTTGTAGAGACAGGGTCTTCTTGTATTGCCCAGGCTGGTCTCAAACTCCTGGGCTCAAGCGATCCTCCTGCCTGGGCCCCCCAAAGTGCTGGTATTATAGGCATGAGCCACTGCGCCCAGCCAAAGATACCTATATCTTAAAACAGCTTTAAAGGTTTTTGCGAGTAATACTTAAAGTTGGGACCCCCTGGATTAGAAGATCTGAAATAATATAAAAGGTATACTCGATGAAGTCAGGAACATATTTGCTTTGATCTTTATTTTCTATGGTGCCTGGTACCAGTAACTCTTTGATGAATGAAGACATGAATTACCTGTGTGTAGAACTGTGGAGAAGTCTCTGCTTATCTCCTTCTTTTCCTTTCTCCTTCCCCTTCCTCATTTTCCTTACTACTAGTAAACCTGCAGTGCAAGTCTTGCTGTTGATCAAAAGATGGGGGTGGGAAATTGCTGGCCAGGGGTCAAGGGGGGCTGTTTTCTGGAAGTGGTGAGGTCTACCTATAGTAGTGAGCCAGGATGGGAGAGAAGTCCCCAGCAGCTGTAGGGAAGGTGGGTAGACTTCCTATATATATATTGTGTATACTGGATGTGTATACAATAGATTTGTTGGTGAGTTAAAGTTACTTTTTTAAAAAAATTGATAGAATTACACTGAGAATTAAATTACTTTTATTTAAGGAGTTGCCTTTACTCATTTCAATTCTACTATTTGTGGAATTAGTAAACTAAGGTATGGAGCGAGCATGGTTACTTAAAAAATTTGTGCACATTTAAGAATGATTAATTCTATTATCTTCTTTTTTTTTTTTTTTTTTTTTTGAGACAGAGTCTCACCCTGTTGCCTGGGCTAGGGTGCCTTGGCGACAGCTTAGCTCACAACAACCTCAAACTCCTGGGCTTAAGCAATCCTCTTGCCTCAGCCTCCCAGGTAGCTGGAACTACAGGCACACGCCACTGTGCCCCGCTAATTTTTTCTATTTTTAGTTGTTTGGCTAATTTCTTTCTATTTATAGTAGAGACAGGGTCTCACTCTTGCTCAGGCTGGTCTGTTATCTTCTTGAAGGACAGTCCTGTCATGTGGCATATGTTTGAACAGTTCAGGCTAATGCACAGAAAAATTGCCACAGAATCCTGTCTGTAAACATCTGACTGGTGGGCAGAACTCTTGTTTCTCCTGCTTTCTCTAAGCAACAAGTCTTTTGTAAATAATGGAAGAGAACAACCGGTTCCTCCTTTGATGTTCATTGTTAGTTTTCTTTTCTTACGTAAATTCAAAGAACAGTGGCTTACAAATTATTATGAGATTCTAGACCTGAGATTTAGTTCACATGCTGTGTGGCTTCTGTCTTAGAAGTTTGGATAACATCTCACAAACTTCTTAAAATTTGAAAAAGAATAAGATGGCGGTATTTGAAAAGGCTTTTTAAAATTTTAATTTTAAAAACAATTTTATTTAAAGTCCCTCGGATACATGCTGTAGTTACTAAAATGAATACCTTGGGTTGTCTGGTCTACCTCCTTCCCTCCTCCTAGGAGATAATGGGCTGCTTTAAGTTGCCATAAGTAGATGAGAAACAACCCACCGTCGCTGAGTTCTATCCCTGGCAAGTTTGGTAGGCTTCCTCCTATGTATACCCAGAAAGTTTTTGAACCTTTTTGTTTACTTTTCTTCCCAATTATTTCTCTCTAGTTACAACAAGAAAATCTTTCTCCTCTCATATTTGCCCTGCCTTTCACTGCCTTAGATTTGCAATCAATCCTAATCATAATGCCAAATATTGAGAACAGTTATGCATTTCAAAGTGGAATTATATATAACAAAGTACCAATCAAAACATTAGAAATAATTAAAGGTTTACTTTAGAGTCCTTATAAACATATTCTTTGATTTCCTCATGTTTTTCTAATCTAGCTTTTCCTCAAATATTAGTATTGAGGGAAGAGAATTTAAAAAGCAAACACATTTATTTAATTTGATTATTTTAGTTTTAAGTTTCTGAAATAATGTCTCCTACTACATTTTATTTTAGGTATATGATTTTAATTATAATATGTAATATATTATCATTTTTAGAGTAACCTAGGAAACTTACAATCTTAAGATTATATCTTTGGGAAAATATTTTCAGAATTCAAAATATTATCTCTTACAAATACACTTTTGGACTATAGTTTATTTGCAAGTTAAGGACGGTTTATAATTGATAATAGGTGTTAAGAGGATTAAAACATTGTATCATAGTCTACTATAGTATATCTACATCAGATCTTCATCATAAATAGATGGTTGGTTGCCTTTTAAGCTTGATCAAATTCAGTCATTGGTTTAAAGAATACACTTTTCTTACCTTTTTTCACTTTTCTTTCTTCATTTGGAAGGTTTTTTGAAATAAGGCTCATACTATACTCAGAAGTAAGCAGTGAAACTCAGCACCAGGAGTTTTTAACATGAAACCATTCCATTTGAGAGTGTGTATTATTCAAGTGATATTTGGGAGTGAGTCTGTTTTTGTGTTTTATATAGAGACTGCCTTCCAATGACCAGTGATAGATGATGTACGAAGTTATGGTTACCTGCATGTTGTAACATAACAGCTTGTGTGAGGCTAGGGACTCAGGTTTTCTTGGGACCAAACATTTTCTCCTTTCCCCCTTTAATAGGTCCCCTTAGGTGTCTGTCTGCTGAGAGCATTGGCTTGGTGTTTCCTTGGTTTGCTTAATAGAGAGTTGGGCTATTTCAATGTGATAGAACCAGTTCAGTGGTGTCTGTGTTGGAATGTGAGCTCACCTCAGGCAGAAGAAGACCATAGTGTCACCGACCCAATGCTAGCAATAGATGTGTATTTGTCCTGGCTATAGTTGTCAGTTCTGGAAGGATATCTTTTTAGGCTGGTTGTGAAAATGCCGGCTCCCATCGAATTATATGGAAAGACACATGTGGCTAATGTTGTCTGTAATTCTCCTAAATTGCCCATCAAAGAATTCTCACTGGTTTTATTCTAACTATACCCATGAGAGGAGTGGGGGAATATTTCTATTACAAACTAATTCTCAAATGCATAGAACAAAGTCTGCTCCTTGTTGACTGTACATCAAATCCCAACTTCAGATTAGATGTCACATGAGTAATTCAGAGTAAACATCACCTCAGACAAAAAGCATAGTCATCTCTAGACCTTGTTCTTATAAGGATATGAAATTAAGTATTTTTAGGGCATAAATAAGCAGTGGAGATAGGGACCTGATGTCAGGTTCTGCTTTTATTCTATAATTAGTCTGTCCTCTGTATTTGTTAAGCAGACGCATTGTCTTGCATTTTGCTGACTTCATAATCTGTGATTTGTAATAGACTCAAAACTTGAAGAACAGGAAGAGTGAGTTACTTTCTTTTATAATATGTTCAGTCAAAGACCGTAGGAGATAAGATGCATTCATTCTTATTCTGTTTTAATTAGACTATTTAGCATGGCAGATTTAAAATAGAATGAACAAAATACAGATTATTTTAAATATATAGTTGCATTTCTGGTTTGTAATCAGACTGACCTATCTCATTTGTAAGTGATGGTTTAACACTGAATATTTCTATTTCCATAGGCAATTAGAACAAAAGAAGAATTGTTTCTACATTTGAGAAATGTATAACTTCTTCCTTTTTTTTTTTTTAAATTGTAAAGTTGAATACAGATATTGTTTTCTCAGTCACTGGATATAATGGGAGGAAATGATTAAGAATAATATGTGGCCAAAAATAAAATTAAAACATTTTATTTGTGCTTGTGTATGACAAGACTTAATGTCTTCAGGAAAAAGCAGTTTATAAATTAAGTGTTCTGACATTTAAAAAGTCTGAGCAACAAGTTTTGGGAGCCAAGGAAGAGACTTTAAAAGTTTTATATTTCAGCTTTTTGCAGTTTCTTTTCTCTTAGTGTGTTTTTATAGATATTCTTTCCATGGACTTCTGTGGTTCATTCTTTGCAGGTAACTGGTAATTGCTTTTCTTTCCTAAAAACAAACCCAGCTTGGTAATCTTATTCTTTTGTTCACGAGAAGTTCAAATATGAGAAAATGAGTAAAGTACTAGTAATATTACCTCCCTTCTGCTTACATGTACTTTGTTGGAGAAGGACACGGCCACCTCAGGGACCTTCTGTTATTTTGACAATGGGTTTGATAAAGCACGGGCCAGTGGCATTTATTTTATGGTTGTTGATACTAAGGCACCAGGAGACTAGGGAGGCTGTTCAAAGAAGCAGAACTGAGGGTAAGGTCAATGTCTGTACTTGAAAATAAGAGGGTTGAACTAAATGATGGTCTTTGTGTTATGGTTTTGATATGTAGCAATTACGAAGGACGTTTGCAACTTCATGTTTTGATGTTCGTGTACATAGACAGGCTTCAGGGCTTAAGTGTGAGAAAGTAACAGTGTGAATGCAGCCTCACATGGATATAGAGGGTGAAAAGGAGAAAAAATATTTCGGGAGCAAAGTTTTCCTTTCTGTGGTCCCTTGCTACATATAATAGAAGAACTATGTGCTAGATACAGTTCTGAGCACTTGACATATGTCATTAAATCGTTTACTCTTCCTGACAAACATGAGGCAGCTACAGTTACTATCTCCACTTCACAGGTAAGGAAACAGAAGCATAGACAATGTCATGCCTCTTGTAGGTGAAAGAGCCTGGATTTGAACCCAGGCAGGTTGGCTCTGAACTCTGGATACCTAATCACTCACTACGCTCTGCTGCCTTACTGTCTAGATGATGATCAGTGTTCTGTGTCTATGTCATGCTTCTCCTCACATAAAGTGCCAGCTATTCGTGCAACCATCCAACGTGTTTTCAGTGTGTGCTGTGTGCCAGGCACAGTGTTGAGTACTGTAGATACAGAAGAGATGGAAACCCTGCTCTCATTAGCCTACAGCCTAGCTGGGGAGACAGACTAAATCAAATAACCACAGAAACAAAGTGGTGTAAGAATTCGAAGGAGAAGGGCAGAGAGCTTTGAGAACATAAGGCAGGGGCCTGATCTTATCAGGTTTCCAAAAAGCCTGTCCCAGTTTAGAGCTGTGATCCCAAGGAAAGGGAGGAGGTGGCCATCTAAATGCTACCATGATGCAAGGCAGGCTCAGGTCAAGTCTGGTCACCTTGGACCATTCCCCACCCCATTTAGAGCTCTTACTATCAATGTCTTTAAGCTCCTTAACACGGTTGCAAACTCTCCCGGTGTCCTCATATGCGTGCCAGTTCCTGTGCCAATTGTAAGCATTAAGTAAATACACGTTGATTGAATTACTGTCAGGTCTGGTGATTTGTGTTCTGTTTTACCTCCTGCTGGCTGCCTTTTATCAGGTATTGGGAGTGGCTGAGTATAGCTTCAGAACAGATACAGGGAGGTGGGAGAGTGAATGTCCAGATCAGGGAGTATGCTTTGACTCTAAATACTTTCTGTAAGCAAATACAAATCATATGAGCCAGAGTTTTTATTTTTTAAATCAGTCTCTTTATTACTTTGTCCTGTAGCACGTTGGAGAATTGACTCTACCTGGTTTGATGCTCTCATACAACTGGGCTTGGAAAGTTAATTTTACTAGCCCCTCTGGACATTACCACTAAAGTTATAGTGACACATTTTTTTAAATCTCATTCACTAATTATTAATTAAGCTGAATTAACCCTCTGGGGTGGATGCACTCTCACCTTTCTAAGTTTAAAGAAATCACTCACTAACATACGTTTACTGAGCATCTAGCTGATAGGAGGCATTGGCAAGTTTATAAAGGTATGAGAAACTTGGTTACTGCACTACAGAAGCTTTCTACTTTAGTCTAAAGGAAAATCATCACAAAAGAGCTGTGAGGGGCTCATCAGGAAGTGGTTATGAGTGTCTCTGAGGGAGACAGACTGCCTGACTCCACCGTGCCCTAACCGTGTGACCTTCAGCTATTGATAGTGGTTCACGTGTAACATGGAAATGGGGATAATAGTGGGGTCTACCTCAGGGTGATTGTGAGGATTGCTGAGCCAAATGTAAAGTGCCTAGAATAGTGCGTGGCAATAGTAGGCACTGTATGACTTTTGGTTTTTATTACTATCATTTTCACTTTTATAGTTGTTTGTCATATTTGGAGTCCTAAGAGTAAGGGTTCTGAGCTATAGAAGAAAGGCATCATGGAGCTGGGATGTTTGAGTTAGGTCTAATGAAATGGGAATAAGTTGAATAGGCAGAGGTGGTGAGGAGAGTATTCCAGAAAAAAGAACCCCTCAGATGCCAGAAGGTATCAAGTATGTTTAGGGAATGGTGAGGAGTCCAAGCTAGAGGGTGGGGTCATTTGATGAACAATGACAGAGTCACCTGGAAAGGTAAGCTGGGATCATATCTTGGTGAAGTGTTGGCAGTTGGGCTTTTTGAGCAGGATTGAAACTTCAGAGTCTTGCTAGGGCACCACTGGAGTAGGCAGGAGGAGGAGGTGGAGAAACGGTGTTAGTCCCAGAGTATGGTGGTAAGGATTCAAAAGTGATGATGATAATCACAAAAGGAAGATCAAGCATTGATTCACGGGAGAGCTAATGAAACTTAAGAGTCAGGGCTCTCACTTGCTCAGGCCCCTCTCTCAAGGTTGTTGAAGGGACAAATTTTTGCAAAATTTGAAAGGATATTGTATCCTCGTTCTTCTCTCCCCAAATGATGTGTTTTGGCTTCCCAAACTTGGATCTACCCCCTAGCTGAGAGAGACTGTGGAGAGAGAATCAGTCTGGGTATTGATTTGATGAGAGTGGCTCAATGAAGGAGAGGCCAGAGTCAAAGGTGACTTTTGAGATTATAAGTCTGGTTAACTGGGAGGAACCTCAGTGGGGAAAGGGGGATGTTGGGATACGCCAATTAGGAAGCAGTGTTTTCAAACCAAGTGAGTGCTCTACACCAGTTAGCTTTATCAGAGAAAGAAACATTTTCTTACATCTGCACGCCCCTGTCCTCAACTGCTGTCTTGCAAGCCTGATAATTTTAAGTTACATGTGCTGAGGAAAGGGCACGAGCATGGCCACTAATTAATGGGCTAGAGCCCAGAGCACATATCATAGTGACATCTTTGTGATGTCCACATTTAGTATTCTGTGTATGCTAGACCTAGTTGTCTGAAACTTTTAAAGAAAGTCTCCTTTTTGGTATAAATCTTCCATGTTTGGCAAATCTTAGTGCTTTTAGACTATTTTCAAGTAGTAACATCTGTTTTCTAGAAACTTCTATTTTGAAGAAATTTAATTGACTCAGAAATGGTTGGAATGCTAATTTCAAAGCTATCATGTCGATATTCCAGTGGCAGTACCTAACTGGGAAAGGCTGTTCTCAGCATTTGTTTCCTCTTTTTTAAACAAGTAAAATATTAAACAAATAACAGGAAATCAACGGTCAAAATTGAAGAATACTCTCTCAGATGGCCAAATTGAATATTCAAGAGTATTGCCACTTTCCAAATCACAAAACATAAATATAATTAATAGAGGGACACAGGTCTCATTTTAAATATATTTGAGGGGTGTGTGTGTGTGTGTGTGTGTGTTTGTGTGTGTAGCACTTTGCAGTAAAACTTTTTTGGGGAAACAATAACACCTAAAAACAAAGCTAAAAACATAGGAACATTTGAGGCAGATGTCCCCAGGGAAAGATCGTTAGCATATTCATGACTCAGATTCGGTTTTGACTTCTATATTAAGCTATTTGTTGTTTTAAGAATAACCCCTTGTGTATCAGAGAGATTAAATTATTTGAGTAGAGAAATACAGTTGTAAATTCCAAAATGCTTCTAAAATTCACATATATTATTTTTTGACAAGCTTTAAGGATTCAATGACCTTAGGATTTAGTTAAAAACATGATTTAGAAGTATTTGCAGATGAATTCTAAGAGGATTTTATTTAACATCCCATGTTGGTCTAGTGTTCCTCTATAAAATTAGTACAAACTTGGTATTTGTTACATTATTTCTCAATGTTTGGTATACACAAATGTTTTAAGAGTTGTGTTTTAATATTCATTTATGTATAGACTCAATGGCAGGTTTTCCAATTATAGCAATGGTATAAAACATTTTACATCAAATTGATTTAAATTAAAAGAGTATGTCTATTTAAAAAGAAATGGTAATACAAGATGGTACATGTGTTGGAAGTTGGGAAAGTTAATGCATGATTAATTGAAGTTTGGGCAACATTGGCTTGTTGGTAAACAATATAAATTATACTGGCGTGAGTACTGTAATTTTTATTATGTCATTAAATAAAAACCTTATAGCTATTGATAATATATTGTTAGAATACCAACTCTTTAAGAATCTTTTATTAAAGAAACTGAAAGTTATTTGGCTCCTTGGTACCTGGCATCAAAGTTAATTGAACAGAAAAAGAATCACTTTAATTGGTTAACTCCTACGCAGTTAAAAATAAAAGTACCTGTTAAATGCTATTCTATTGAGAAGGTTTCTAGGTTTCTTGGCAAGAGGTGGGCAATTTTATACAAATGAGGTATGTACCACTTAGTAAATTGGTGTGGTACACCAAGCACTATGTGAATGGTGTTGATTAAGCGGTATCAGTCAAAACTTTGGGAAAATTCTTCTGGTTTGGGTTTACATAATGCTTATACCTAGTGAGAAGAGTAGACACCGATTTTTTTCCCTTTAGAATCAGAAATGGAAAAAATCAGTATATTTAGAAGATGCATTGAAATTTTTTTTTTTCCAGAAACTATTTTTAGAAATATTAGAGTATCAGGTAACAAATTTTTTAGCATTAAATATAGACCTTATTTTTAGAAAGAATACACATTTAATGTTTTTATAACTGATTTATTTACTTCACATTTAAAAAACAAATTTGTACGCGTCTGCACAAAATATAAGAAATGTGGTGATAGTAGAAAATCTAAAGTAGAAAGTTCCCCTTTCTCCTTCTAATCTTCACCCAGCCCTATTCCTCAGTGACAGCTATGACCTGTTAACAGTTCGAAGTCATCTAAGTGTTAGAGTTAGTGTAATGGCATTTAGGAACTTGAAAGAGTCTTTTTTCCATAGTTACGCTTCCAACTCTGTTTATATTTTCAAGCAGATGTGATGGAATTACTGTGGGCTTTGGAGTCAGATCTATGTTCGAATTCTAATTCCATCATAGAAGCAACAATGTGAATTTCGCAAGTTCCTTGCCTTTCTGAGCTTTAGATTCCTTGACAGCTTAATAGATGTTACTTTCTTTCTGAGCTTTAATCTGAACTTGTCTTTCTTTCTTCACTCTCTCTCTTTTTAATAAGGAGACATGTCTAAGAAGATGTGGCATAGGAATGCATGACATATTTTCTCCTGGAAAAACAGAATTTGGTATTTTAATGAGCCAGCATGCATTCATTCGCTAATACACTCATTTATCAGGAGAACATTTCCCCACTCTGCCCACATACCTACCTTCAGGTTGTAAAAGGTCAACCTGTAAAAGATGCCCCGGGAATCTTCCTGGAATTGAGATAGCCTCTGTTGGGTTTCACTTTGCACTTATCAATAATTGAGCGCTGGGATAAAAATAAAAACAAAGGCTCTCATCTTACAGTGTGCGAACATGGGTCATGTGTGCTAAGTCACGCAGGTAAGATGAGGAGCAAAGCCCTGTGGGGTAGCCAAGTCTAAAGAAGTACTTCATGTGGGCTGGTGCCTCCCTCCTGCAGAAAGACTGCCTCAGAATTAAGGGGAATTAACGTAATTGCTCCCGAGGAGGGAAATGTATTTTGGTTTTCGATGGTTGCTGTATAAGCTTTAATTATCTAATCCATACACAGAAGGTTTCTGCAAGCAGCTTTCCCTTTTAGCAGCCGTAGTCACCTTTCAAATATTGCAGCATCTTTAGGCTTAAGAAATCACTGTATTATAACCAACTCTGTTATATAACCTACCCATTAGGGTACAGTAAAACCCTTTTGTAACGTTGGCTACTGAAAATGGTCTTTAAGGTTAGGATTGGTTTAAATGGAATTTTGTAATTATTTGAACTGCAGCTAGAGTCGTGATTCTCCATTTGTAGACTCGGTGCCTCATGTCTAGCTGCACTTTTACAGTTATTTCCTTTTCAGTGTTGTTCTTGTTTCATGCCTGTTTAGCTTTGCTTGGTGTGCACTTTATCAGACCTTCATGTTTACTTGCCAGGTGAAGTAATGGGCTTTGTTATTAAAGTTAGAAGTTTTTAAAAATCTGTTTATTTCAGTTTTCTTTCTTTAGAGAATTCAGAATTGAGGTGTTTTCTAGTACTTAAATTAGTAGTAAGTAAATACATGTAATATATTGCTAGGGGACTAGCTTAAAGCTCAAAGAAGCTTTTTAAGTAGAGAGCAAAACCCTACTTTTTAAGAACTGGGACTCTGCCATTCTTGTCACTGAAATGCATAGGGTTTTGATGTTGGGACGTATTAAAGGAAATAATGCCATTAATTCTAGGCAGAGAGGACTTTAAGAATTAAATTCGATTTTAACTATAGAGGAGAAGGACCAATGTCCTCAGCTAAGAATTAAAAAATTAAATTGCACTTGAATGAAACCAAACTCTTTTGGGTTCGTATTGCTTTTCACATCCTGGCCACTGCGTGGCTTTCTCCTGCCCTTCCTCCCTCCCTCCCTTCTTCTCCCTCCCTCCTTCTCCCTGCCCTAGTCACGATGACCTCTCTGTCCAACTCTCTAAGCTCTTTCCCACCTCAGGGATCCTTGCCCTTGTCATTCCCACTGCCTGGAAAGTCCTTCCTCTTTTCCCTTAGTTCTCCCCATGCATCTCCCCCTCCATTTTTTCACCCTAAATGTCACCCAGCGACTACCCTGGCTACCTTGGGCTACCCCAAGTAGCCCTTTTCTGTTCTCTTTCCAGGACCCTGTTTCTTTTCTTTTCAGCACTCAGTCTATGTTTATTTTTGTTAATTCTTGTTTTTGCCCCACAAGAATATAAATTCTATTAAGGGAGGTACCAGTACCTGACACAGTGCCTGGCATATACTACAGAGTCGATAAGTTGATTAAATGAAAGTTGTTCACTGGTTTTAAGAGCTCCTTTTTGTTTGTGTCTTTGTTTAAGATTAGATTATCATGCTGAACCAGAGGGATTTAAGTATTCCTGGTATCAAGAGTCAAGCCAATATGTTTTCCAGTGCTCTTACCTGCACACATTTCACTGCGATTTTATTGAGCATGTAGAGAACAATACTGGCTTTCCTCAGAGTAAACAGAGACTTCAGTAGACCTCCCATGGGTATTGTGCTCACCGTGAGATGACTTTCAGAATCCACCAAGCACTGAAATAACTCGGGGCAGATCTTCTGTGACGTTTGACAAGGAAGCCTGCATTGGTCTTTGGTGAGCACACGGTGTAATGACGGAGTGCAGCTGTCCTGCCGTTGTGTCTGTTGTGCACCCTTGTAAACAGCCCAGGAGGGCCTCTTTGTAGATCTGCCCTCAGTCTCTAAGCCCTTACCTATCCTTAAGCCAAAGACTCTTGCTCAGCTTCAAGCTGAAAAGAAATTTTGCAGGTCAGTTGCTGTCTAAAGATCAACACGATCACCATGACAGTTGTCACTTAAAATGGAAGAAGTGAAATGCAAATTTGGTGAGTAATTAAATTAGTTTTCTGTCATTCTTTGGTATTCTAAATGTTGCTATTTATCTGTCTTAGGTAATCTATTTAAAGAAGACACCAGAAGAAGCCTACAGAGCACTCCTATCTGACTCAAAGCCCCCCTATCTTCCATTCAGGTATATTGCTTGTGAGATGGGCTAGACTTTTACTAGAGAGCTCACTACTTTACAGTTGGGTAATGGTGTTTTGAAATTGTCTTAGGATTGTAACTATTACATGGAATGAAATGAGATGGTAGTCTTTCTTATTTTATTTTACAGAGTTTTTCCCCCTGTAACTAGTAGGAATAAAATAGCTTTCTTCTTTTAGGAATTTATTTTTTCCCTTGAATCCTTTTTATATCTTGACGGTTTACTTGAAGTACAAAAAGTGCCTGATGTATGAGCTAATAACCATGTCAAGATTTGTTAGATTTCAGTAATCTATATCATTGATCCATCTATTCATTCTTTAATTTCATGAGTGTTGATTGAGCTGTGAGTATGTCAGGGGCTGGGGATATAGAATAAGATCCTCTAAGTACCTTCTTAGAGTGCATGTTTAGTGGGACCCTAAATCATCTGGTTTTTTTTTTTTGAGACAGAGTCTCACTCTGTTGCCCAGGTTAGAGTGCCGTGGCGTCAGCCTAGCTCACAGCAACCTCAAACTCCTGGGCTCAAGCGATCCTCCTGCCTCAGCCTCCCGAGTAGCTGGGACTACAGGCATGCGCCACCATGCCTGGCTAATTTTTTCTATATATTTTTCTCTTTCTATTTTTAGTAGAGACGGGGTCTCACTCTTGCTCAGGCTGGTCTTGAACTCCTGACCTTGAGCGATCCTCCCGCCTCGGCCTCCCAGAGCGCTAGGATTACAGGCATGAGCCACCGTGCCCGGCCTTAAATCATCTGTTTAGCACACAAATCTGACGTCCTCAGGAAGACTTTTTCTCATTACAGTGTTGGAAAAGAATATTTTACAAGTATCACTTAAAGAAGATCTTTTAAAAATTTGGGGTAAACTTGAGCTTGTTTAAAAATTAAAAGGTAACATACATCAAAACTCCCACAACACTCATCTCTGTGAATCATTCTAATATTTTCGCCTTTTTGCTTATTTGTATGTCAAAATCTACAAGCATGGATATTGCTTATTATTTTTACTATTCTCATAATTACCAACAACAAGAGAAAGACCGGATGACTGAGGAGACATCTTTGTTTGTCTGTCTTCCTCATTCTGCTGTAAACTCTCAGAGGGCAGGCCCCAGTGCCTTACACTTAAAAGTGCTTTTAGTAAATATTTGAAAAAATAGATTAGGACCAAATCCTTTTAGATCCAAGGGATTCCCACCACTGTTTCTGAAACCACAGGATTTTATTGCCCTGAGTGAGTGTCAAGGTGTGCATTAAGCACAAAATGCAACACCTCCTGTGCTTAATCTCAGTGCAAGGAAGAGGTAATGTATTGGATTGCAACCCCCAGAGGAAAATGTCCTCAAGCAACCTAGAGTATGAGCTTTTTAGCCATTGAAGAACAGGTAAAAAGTGACAGGTTATGTAGAGGAGAGTTAATGGTAAAGGCAGTTCGTTTTTCCTTTCATTTCTAATGGCTCCTATAATTTGAAAGTCCTTTGTAAAATACAATTCTATTTTTTTGGGAAAGGTAAGAATGATAATAACTTCATCTAACTTCTAAGCCAAATGGTTAAGTGTGCATACTTTGGAGGCAGAGACACTTCAAAGGAAGCAGAATGAAGCTTCCTACTAATCCGTAGTAAATAAGTATAAAGTAACTTGGGCAAATTACTTAGCCTCTCTGAGCCTCAGTTTCCTTATCTGTAAAATGGGTTCAGAGCTATCGGGGACTCAAATGAGGTAGTGCACTTACTCCTCTGCCAGTTGCAGTATCTGGTTTTATTTTTCTCATTGTTGCTAGTACATCCGCAAGGATATCCTTAAAGCTATAAAGATGAATAGGAGTTATTTCTTCTAATGATCTCACATTCTAGAAGGGGCGGGTAGATCTGAGGCTTGTAATTAATTGTAAACAAGTTAGGTTGTATAAAAATAGAAATAAAGATTAATTCTGACAAAGATTTATGAAAGTGTCAGACTTATTTGAACTAAGCTTTTAAAGATGGATAAGGGTTTGGCAGATAGAGAATGGAGGTGGGAAAGTTAGGCATGGGTTTGCCCTGTGGAAAGCCCTGGAAATGTGTGTTGTGTCTGAGCCAACCTCAGAAGTCCGCTGTGGCCGGAACACAGTGTCTGGTGAGAGGAGGCACCTACTGTGGGGATTGCAGGTGCACTTTTCCTGTGGACAGTGAGGGCACTTTAATGTGTTTTTGAAATCGGAAAAGTGTTTGCAATTTTTTTTTTTAATTTTGAAAATACACATGCACCTGGAAATTGTAATGTGGTAACATTTATAAAATTGTAATGCCCATTAATAGGCCCAATGGCTAATGTAACTATTTTAAATTTTTTTAACTGGAGTGTGTATATTAATTTTAATGCTTATGATGTCCAATCAGAAGTTAAAGGAGATACATTTCTGTTTCACTAGCCAGATAAGCCTGGCTATTCTTAATTGTCAATTTAGATGAATAAATTGGCGGAGGAGGGACTAGTTCTTACTTTAAGCATAATTATATTTTACCTTTTTTGTGCTAGGTAATTAATTTGATTCCTGAGAACTAGAATTTTTGAATAATTAATTAAAGGCCAGAATGGAAGGAAAGATAGTAAGGAAATTATTACCACTTAACATAGAATTAAATCACGATGATCACAATTGTAGCTTATTTATCCAAATTTTTTTCACACAAATGTTTTTATTTAAATATTTGAAGATATAAATACATTAACCTAGTTCAGAAATTTAAAAAATATGTGAGAAGGTTTAAGTGAAAATTCTCCCTCCCACCCTTGATCTGTCTAGTCCTTTCCAGATAACTTCTGGTATTAGTTGATTCTATATTCTTGTAGATTTTCTTTATGCATGTATAAGTAAATAGAGACATTTTCTAACTCATCGTGGTTATCTTTCCATATTAGTACATAGAGAGCCTCCTTCCTCATTCTATCTTATTGCTGTATAACATACAAGAAAGCATTTCACCAGTGTCTTACAGGTAGATATATAGGTCGTGTCCTTCATTTTAATTGTAGTTTTTTAGTTCACATGGTCTCAAATGTATTTTAAAAGTAAGAAACTGAGAAAATGCTGTGACAAATTATTATAGCATTGTTGTTAGACATAAAGAGACTTTAATAATCTGTTTACATAAAGGTATTCATTATATGAAAAAAAAATGCTTAACACATGAGGCATTTGTTCCTTAATTAGGCACCTGTTTCCTATTAAAAGTTCGACCTTGAATGTAACTCTAAGTTGTATCTTTCTGGTAATACAGGATACCAAGAATTGTATTTACATTAAGCTGCATTTCTAAATCTAGACTCTTCATAAACCATACATTTGAAGCAGAAGATACCACAAAGTACTGCATTTATAATTTAGTGAAGGATTTAGTTGAAAGAGTACTAGTAGTTTCTGGAAACTTTATTTTTTTTTTTATGCGAAGACCTGAGTTGTTTTTAGCCCACAGCCCAGGCTAGACTAAGACTAACGGAATATTACCAAGAATCATCTTCGTGCTAACTCTGCACAGCCGTCATGGCCTTGGTCATCATTATAATCTGGATTTTATCATCTACCAGGTTTTTTACCCCATTTCTTTTTAAATTATACTTAAAATTATCTTCATTGTCTAGATATTTTCAACTACTGCTAATTAAAAATGAGAAGCCTTAAAGGCACTTCCATTTAAATGTAATTGTTTTATTGTTTAAAATTTTTAAAAAATGAAGATGATTTTGAAGGCTTGTTGAAGGTGTGGTTGGTATGTTCGTATGCATTCTTCAGTGAAATGCCTGTGTTCCCATTTGTGCTATATATTTTAGTGTCTTTCTAATAAAGGAGTTTTATGGCTACTGTGAATTTAAATAATGCTGTTCTTCAATATTTATTCATTTAGCAAGCATTTATTTGGGCAATCATTTCTTTAAAGGTTTTCCTTGTTTTTATAGAGAAGCTTGGCAGGTCCTTTGCCTGTAATTCCCTATTATATTTTATGTGTTACAATGCTACATATATCATTAAAGCAAACATCTTGTATTATAATTATTTGTTTGCATGGCTGACTGTTCTCTTGAAGGATAAGATTGGGTTCTTTTCCTATTTGGGTCCTAGGGGAAGAAGTACATTAATTTATTATTATTGCTTTTTCTGTGCCAGTCACTGGGATGGTCCTATGGATCTAAAGACGGTTAGGGCAGGTTGGGTCCTGCGTCAGGGGAACTCAGTGTGTAGTTTGTATAAATGTATAGGTATGTAAAACAACTAAAGTGCTTTATTGGAGTTAGAAGGTAGGTGTTATGGGAACACTGAGGGAGGAGGTTTAACTCTGGAACTGAAGATTGGAGAAGATGTTAGGAGTAGGCCTCATAGAATGCCTTTCATGTTAGGATGAAAACTGGAGAATAATAATCCAGGTGCTGATTTTAGTTGCTGTAATTTTTCATTCATATGGCATAGGTTGTTTTGTATAATGGCATATTAGAGTAGGATATTATATAATATGTTCACAGTGTAGGTGTGTTAATATAACCAAAAGGATGATCTGATTTTTTTCTATTTGGACTTATATTTAGAATTTTAAAAATTATAGTTAAAAATACACTAAAAGTGAGGCAAATTAAAAAAAAGATTTGTATAGCTTTACTGCCTATTCTTGATTAAATTAAGCATAGTTGATTTTAGAGATAGATGAATTTCTGGCTTATGTGACACTCGAGGAGTGTCGTGATGTTACTGTTTGCAAGTCGGTCTTAGGGCTTCCATTGAATTGTAAGGTACTCGTGTCAAAAACTGTAATTCTCACTTGTACTAAGAATAGCCAGTGTGTTTATTAAGAGTGACTTTAGCTGAAAACTAGAGGAAAACGGGTATTTTTCATCTACTTTAATTCTTTGAGTCGTCCATCTTCAGTGTTGGTTTGACAGCTGACCTGCAAACGAGCCAGGGGCCTTTCAGTTCTGGGGTCAGAGTCAGCAGAGTTTGAATTGGCAAACCTGGTATGAATCTTTTTAGGTTCTCTCTCTTTCAGTGTACTACCAAATTATAGTGTATACTATTGAGCAAACATTCTACAAAGTCGTATTAATTGCGGCTTGCCTGAAGTCCCACAAGACTACTGGCCCTTAGTGGAATCCCCAGATTGTTTCTGTGGCAGTCAGTGGCTGTGGTTTTCAAATCTACGTTATTAGGTGCTCATGTAACAGTGTTGGTGAAAATTTAAAGTCTCACAAAACATAAAAAACGTAACCAAATTGTACAACTCTTCTTTTAGATCTCTTTTATGATTTTTAATTCATTTTACACCTACTTCTTTGTTTACTGGCCCATATGTATTGGCTTGGTAAGATTTTTGGTATTGGTGATGATTCCTAAATCTGCTAAAAACCAATTTTTCTATGACATAGAAAATTAAATGGGGAATAAAATTATGCAGACAACACATAACATTTAGGGACCTAGTTTTGAAGACATGTATGAAAAGCATGGCATGGAAAATAATGACTATGTATGGAGGTAGGGTGGAGGTAAGCTGTTGTGTTGACATGTTGACATCCAGTGGAGTAAAGCTAGTCGAATGTTGGATGGCCTACTGCTAGTCATTAGTTGTTTTTTGTTTTTATTTTTTTTTTTTTTTGTGGGTCTCTTCCTGGATAGGTCCAGGAAGGCAATTTTGTGTGGCAATTTTTTTTTTAAGCTTGGAGAAGAGGCTAGAACTTATAGGTCAGTGTTTCTCAAAGTTATGTTGGTCCTCAAACTTATCTGCACACCTGAGAACCTTTAAAAAAACTATTGGTGCCTGGGTTTCACTCCTAGAAATTCTGATGTAATTGGTCTGAGGGGAAGTCTGGGGTGAAGTCAAGGTATTGAGATTTTTTTTTTTTTTTGAGACAGAGTCTCGCTTTTGTTGCCCGGGCTAGAGTGAGTGCCGTGGCGTCAGCCTGGCTCACAGCAACCTCAAACTCCTGGGCTCAAGCAATCCTTCTGCCTCAGCCTCCCGAGGAGGCTGGGACTACAGGCATGCGCCACCATGCCCGGCTAATTGTTTCTATATATTTTTAGTTGTCCGATTAATTTCTTTCCATTTTTAGTAGAGACGGGGTCTCGCTCTTGCTCAGGCTGGTTTCGAACTCCTGAGCTCAAACAATCCGCCCGCCTCGGCCTCCCAGAGTGCTAGGATTACAGGCGTGAGCCACCGCTCCTGGCCCGAGGTATTGAGATTTTTAAAAGCTACCTACATGATTGTAGTGTGCAGCCAAGATTGAGAACTACTGCTCTATAAAAGGTACATGGCAAAGAGAAAAAAAGATTGAATGATCAAATAAGTTTTAGAACTCTCCATCTTGGAGATTTGCAAAGCACATTCCCATTTTAAAGATTCTGCATGGTTCTGAGTAATGAAGTAATCTTTTAACTTGTGTAACCCAGAATTTTCCAAAGTACTGATTCCTTTCCTCCTGCCCTGCAGTTTCTATTTACATCCAGCAGAACTAATGTTCTGAAACACTCTGAGGCACGTTTCCTGATCCGCACCTCTGTGGAACAAAAATCTCTTGGGATTAGAATAATATGCTGCCATTTGTGGAACTGTTTTTGTGCTATTTCCTGAGAGTCTTGGAAATAGATGGCGTATCAAATAGTGGTATTTTATCTAATATGAACAGGAATATCCAAATTTTCTCTTAGAGCAGATGTGTGGCCAGAGAACATCCCTTTACTGAGGACCCGCAGACCTCCCCCGGGCAATCCTTTAATGACATTTAGCATTAATATGGACCATAATGTCTGTGTTGAGGGAGGTGTTTGTTGTGCTTTGGGGGATGACCCTTAGTGGTATCCCAGTTGCTGAGCTATGTGGTTGAGTCTTAATGGGAAATCTCAAAAGCAATTATTTTAGATCTTCCGGGCATGCCAGAACTTGTAGGTCTTTTAACAAAGGCTCAAAAGGGTCAACTACTTAGGACTTGGCATCAGGCTGCCCCTTTTCTTCTAAAGCAAAGTAAACATGTGCTGGTAGATGTTAAATGTTATTATAAAATATTAATATATCTCTTTACATAAAACATTGGACCAGGTATTTGTTAGCTTAAATATGACATTGTGATTTTTGTCAGTTTGTGTAGCGATTAACTTTGTACTTCAAAGGGAAAGTTCTCCTTACTATGTTTTCCTCTTTAGTATCAAAAATATGAAAACGCAATTTATTGTGTGCTCTTTTAAGATGTGCCTTTCATTCTCACTGTTTCTCAGGCTTGATCTTTGGGGTCAGTTCTGCCCCATGGATCTTTAATAAATTTTTGCTTTTGAAACTTGATATAATGGAAAAGAATTCACATTAGTTTTGAATAGTGAGGATGTGCCAATTTCCTGAGTGTTGAAAATAGATGGCTTATCCAGTCCTAACTGTTGAATTGATTCTTTTTTTTTTTGAGACAAGAGTCTCACTCTGTTGCCCGGGCTAGAGTGCCGTGGCGTCATCCTAGCTCACAGCAACCTCAAACTCCTGGGCTCAAGCGATCCTCCTGCCTCAGCCTCCCAAGTAGCTGGGACCACAGGCATGCACCACATGCCCGGCTAATTTTTTCTTATATTTTTAGTTGTCCAACTGATTTCTTTTCTATTTTTAGTAGAGACGGGAGAGAGGGGTGGGTCTCACTCTTGCTTAGGCTGGTCTCGAACTCCTGAGCTCAAATGATCCACCCGCCTTGGCCTCCCAGAGTGCTAGGATTACAGGTGTGAGCCCCATGCCCGGCCTGTTGAATCCATTCTTAACAGCTGGGGCATATTTGAGTAACTTGGACCACCATGAGAAAAGACTATCAGCTTTTCCTTGCTACAGTGGTAAATAATCACCACTATGCAGCATCTGAGAATAGAAACACTGTCAGTGCCTGCATGACCCGTTAAGTACACACATGGCAGTGAGTTACATCTGTTCTGTTTTTTGCTGCTGAAACAAGACAGTGCTCCAGTGTTGTGACAATTGACTCAGACTACTTTTTTTATTCCCGCTTTTATGGCTCCAGATCAATATTACCAAACTTTCTGTAGTAGGGTTAGTGCCAAACTTTTTGTACTCTTTATAGTACCTTTCCCGTAGCCAGCCTTAGTTAATAAAGATGATTTGGAATAAGATTGCAATCATTTACTTTAATGAACATAGTAATAGTTATTATTTTGTTGAGTGTCTATAATGCAAAGCTATTATTTTTGATACTTGAGTTAAAGACAATTAACCGTTATTTATATTTTTAAAGAAATATTAACGTGGTTAAATGGGTGTCAGTCAAATATTGATCAAAGGCCCAGAGCACAGCTCTTGATCTGTTTTTCTCGTGTTTTTGCTAGTTCTAGACAGATTCTATTCTGCTGATTTTATGTGACCTTTTAAGCCATGACTTAAGAATTGAATTTTCACATTATCTCTGTTTCTTGAGATGAGTGAAGTGATTAATGTATAGCTTTGTGTTAAATCTGAAAAGCAGGAGATTCTATGTTATGTTTTCTGTTAGGTACTGGTTGTGTTTAGCTTTTGGCCCTGTTCCAGGAAGCCACCTGAGTTTGCTCTTTCATGAGTGGGAGATGGTTTTGTTCTGCTCACTAATTCTCACCAAGTATATTTTCATCTCGTAGTCCTCAATAATGTAAGCGACTATCTCTTTCTTTTCCTGGTGGCTGGTACATACATGTCATGGATTTATTTAGAGACTGGAAGCTAGGGTGTACTGTGAATAACTGTGTAAAGTATTTTAGGCATTGCCTAGTTCCCAAGTGTACATAAAATATAGTCTTAGGGTTGAACTGTCCAGTCTGATAGCTACTAGCTATATGTACTAGTGAGCACTTGAAATATGTCTAGTCCAAATTGATATAGGTTATAAATTTAAAATGTACATTGGATTTCAAAGATTTAGTATAAAACAGGAATGTAAAATACCTTATTCATAATTATGTTGGTTAGTGCTGAAATGATAATATGGGCAATTGGGATTGAACAAAATGTTATTAAAATTAATTTTACTTTTTTCTTCTTTATTTTAATATGGTTATGAAAAAGTTAAATCACATATGTGGCTCTCTTTTGTGGCTGGCATTATATTTCTACTGGACAGCAGTGATCTAGAGTATGTTTTTGCTACTGTACATAACTTATAATTAAAGATTGTTTTATATAATTTTTGTTTTAAAATGTCAGTAGTTCCCAGCCACTAGAGGTATTCAGGCATAAGCTGAATGAATTCCTGGTGATGATCATTTATTCATTTCTCCATTCATTCAACAACATCTATAACAGTAATGTGCCCAACACGGCACTATACTCTGGGCACACAGACATAAAAGACACATTTCCTGTCCTTAAGAAGCTCACGATCTTATGGTGGTTGTGAGAATGGAATTCAGTTCCGTGCTTAAAAGCATCCTTCGATGACCTGTGAGATCCTTTCTTAGCCTTGTGCTGCAGATTTTACATACGTCCTAACTACTTGTTATCCAGAGAATTCACAGAGAATCATGGAATCAAGACATATGTGGATCATAGTCATTCCCCATATGTCCCTTTTCCATCAGTTCTTTTTTTTTATTTTTTTTTATTTTTTAGGGTAGTCTCCACATTGTAGACACTGTGCGTCTGTTCTCTGTTCTTTCCTCATTTTGAACAACTTTATTACTATTATAGCTTTCTTATTGTTTTGTGTAAATATGTTCTTTCCTCTCTGGTTTCATCTTTCCATTATTAATATTTATAAGGTTGCTTCATTCTGAGTAATTTCTTAGATTCTTAGGTTACAAGCAGTGGTGTATTGGTAAACTGGCTGTATAAGTAAAAGCTCAATTTCATGGTGTAAATACACCCATCACTGCTGGGCTCTTGAAATTTCTGAATATTTAACAATTGACTGTTGAGAGCCTGTACAAAACAGCTCTAGGAGGACACCAATGAGTCAAGTCAGGCCCTTTCTTTTAGTATCTAATTGTTAATGGTGATTCTAGTTTTCCTAAATTTAATTTTTCTTCTATTGCTTTTCTGCAAAATAAATGCAAAAACGTAAAATGAACAACAAAAAAATCCCAATTGCTCCATCTATTTAAATATTCATTCCTTTGGTTTTTCATTCAACAAATATTTATTAACTATAAGCCCCTTCCAAGGTCATAGTTGGGTGGAATTTTATAATCACTTAATAATAGCTTATGATTCAGTTGACTACCATGCCAGAAGTCACATTTAGAAAGACAGAATTGCTGGGATGGATGGAGTTTAGATGGCCAAACATGAGGCTGAGCTAAATGTGTATTTCGATGTCTATAGACAGCTGTTGGCTGTAACATTAGTCTTCTGTATTGGAGATTAGAGACACATGATTTATTCTTCAGCAGAGATGAATGATTAGAAACCCTGGGTGGTTGGATATTACCTGATCTCCTGAATGAAGAGCAGCCTTGTGTTTACCTGTTTAGCAGAGTAATGCAATACTTGGTAAAACTATCGTGACAGATAAGGGTAAGAGCTGAGTTTTCCCAGGCAGCAAGGGGTGTGCAAATTTTTCCCCTTCTTTATGAGGGAGGCGGAAAAATACATGTCTTCTTTTTCTACTCAGTAGATATTTGGGTCAATAAATATGAATGAATGAATGTATGAATGAATGAATGAATGAAAGCGCAAACCAGGAGTTAAGTAAACAATTGGGAACTATAACTACAATTAAAAAACTGGGAGTTTAAACTTTTTAGCACATTGGTACAGTGATTTGAATCCTCAAAGTTCTTTGTAGCCTTCTAAAACATCTGGGTTAAAATAAACCAGTGTGTTTAATGCCACTTGACAAAGGAAGATAAAACTACCTTGAGCATTACTGCTCTCAGCTGTATTCAATTAATACTCTTTGGCAAAGAACACAGGAAATGATCTTAAATGGATGGAAGGGATTTTGGGTTAATGCAAAAAAGCTTTTCTTGCTAGTGAGGATTGAGGTGTTGTTAGGCTACTTAACAAAAGCGGTCATAGAAAATGATAGAAAATTTTCTTGGGATGCGCTCCCAAACTCCTTTACTTAATATAAACATTTATTATGTGTTTTGTGCCAGGTGCTGGGGATACACAGTGAATAAAAAATGTATAGCTTCTGCCTTCTTTGAGACTATTATATATAGAGAGACAGAGAATCAAAATAAGCACACCAGGATATAATTTCAAACTGTAGTTAAGGCCAATGACAAAAAACGTTTGGGGACCTGACCTAGCTAGGGTGAGGTTGGAGATTTTCCACCCAAGACAAGTAATCTTGGAGCTGAGATCTGAAGGTTGAGGAGGATTACCTAAGGCGAAGGGGAGTAGAGGAACATGTGACTGGCGGACGTGCAAGTTCTGGGGGAAGAGCCCAGTGCCCGTCTGAGGAGCTCAGGGAAGGCAGCGCCAGGTATCCCAGGGCCTGTGGCCACACTGAGGATTTGAACTTTACCTTGAGAGGAATGGGAAGTCAGTGAAGGGTTATACCTAAAGAGTGACCAGATCAGATTTGCCTTTTAAAAATATCACTCTGGCTTCAGTGAAGAAAAATGATTAGGGTGTAGGAAGGCAGTGGAGTTGGAGAGTAAAGCGCATTCAGGAGACATTTAAGAGGCCAAAACAATGGTGCATGGTGACAAATAGGATAAGGGGAATGAGAGAAAGGAGGGGCTTCTGGGTTCTAGCTTGAGCGACTGTGGGAGCTGCATTTTGCCAAGACATGGAGTGCTACAGGACCAGATTATTGTTGCTGTTGTTTTTTCGGGTGGGGGCAGATTCAAGAGGTCCTTCTTACACAGTGAGTTTGGGACGCCTTTAAGACACCCGAATGGAAATGTCATGTAGGTGGTCGGCTATACTATTTTTGAAGGTTTAAGGAGGAATTTGTGCTAGAGAGATGAATTTGAGGGGCATCGGCAGATAGATGGTAGTTTAGATGATATTGTCTAGGGCAGTGGGTCTCAACATGTATTCCCTCCTAGCAGTAGCATCTGCATCACCTGGGAACTTGCAAATTCTCAGGCCTTCCTTAGGCCTGTTGAATCAGAGACTTCAGGTGGGGCCCAGAAATCTGTGTTTTAAGGAAGTGCCCAGGTGATGCTGATGCACACTAAAGTTTGAGAGCCCCTGGTCTAGGGAGGGAGTATGGAGTGAGATGAATTTGGGCCTGGATTTGAACGTGGAAGAGGTCTAACTTTTAAAGATTGAGAGGTGAAGGATGATTTTGCACAGGAGATTGGGAAGTAGTGTTAAGAAAAGTAGAAGGAAAATCCAGGAACCCAAGAGGAGAAAGTATACAAAGGGGGGAGTTACCTGTTGCTGACATATTAAGTAAGATGATGTTGGCAGAATGTTTCCTGGGCTTAGAATAAGTAAATCCAGAGAGACAGAAAATAAATTAGTAGGTTTCCAGGGCGAGGGAGGGAGAATGGGGAGTGACTGCAAACAAATACAGAGTTTCTTTTTGGTATGATTAAAACATGAGTGGGAATGACTGGCGATAGTGCACGACATTATGAATGTACTAAAAACCACTGAATGGTACACTTTACGAAGGAAGGTGAGTAATTCTTTAGAGAAATCTTGTTTCAGAGAGGAGGCCAAATGGAGTGGGAGCCGAGGGAAGATACAGAGTTAAGGAAGTTTTGGATGGTTTGTTCTTTTTAAAGATAGTAGAGACCTGAAAATGTTTAAATTCTGTTGGGAAGGATCCAGGAGAGAGAGAGGGAGAGGAAAGAGATGATCAGTAGTGTTGAATAGTGATACAATCTCAGAGTAGGAAGGGACTTTTGAGGTTCCTAGAGCCTGGTGTTTTCCTAACCCTTGACCTCCATTTCATATTATAACACAGGTGAAAAAAATTCTTCAAGAGGGATCTTCCAATTGAAGTTTGAACAAGATGTGGGGCAGGTATCTTGCTGCCTTCTAGGGCTAACCCATTTTGAGATAGTTCTAACTATATTGGTGGGTTGAGAAAAATCAACAGGGAAGATTGATTTATTAAATGAGAGATAATGTTGCTTTCCTAGAGTAAACTCTCTCAGCTTCTTAAATGAACTTTTAATCTAGTCTTTTCCTTCATTCTCACTTCCGTAAGAACCCAGTGCTGCCAATTCCCAAGCTTTTTGAGACTTATCTGGTATTTAGTGTGACAACCATGTCTGATCTTTTCACTGCCAGCTTAGTATTCAGTTTTCCTGGTTTTCTAACTTGTTTACCATCGTCCAGCTGACTTCCAGCTTTCAAATTTTATTGTCTCTTCTTTTATTCTCCTTGTCCTTTTTGGATACCATTAAAAAAAAGATGCCTTTTAAAAATTCTCTTTTTAATGGAGTTTTGGTAGATGCATGGGTTCAATCTTCCATTTTTACCTTTTCTCTCTTTTTCTCCCCCAAGAGAGTATATAACACAGTTGTGTGTCCCTTCACCGTTATGGTTACTCTACTGTGACTATGTATGAGCCACGTGCTACAATAAGCCATTTCTTTTCTGTCCAGTCCGGGGGGCAGGCTTTGGGAACCTAGTGACACCGTGTGGCTGTCATGAGGGTTAAATGTGCTAATGCATTTAATATTACCCAACACAGTAGGTACTCAAAAAAGGTGTGTCACCTCCTTTCCTCAGTCTGGAGGATATGACTTAATTTCACTGCATCCCTCATTATATTTCAATTTGTAAACTTGTGGGTCTCTTTCCAGCCTGCTGTGACTGACTCGTATCCTAATTCTGTCAGATGGCTTATTAATTCTCCCTCCTAGCTTTACAGGCCTGCAGATTTGATCACCAAGTCACCAGAGCTCTCTTTTCAGTCATTGGTAACAACTGTGGCTGTGATAGGACAAGAGATGTCATCACAGTCTCACCATTCTTTGCAGACATTCAGAAAGACTAGGTCTGGAGCTTTCTTGGGAAACTCATATTTACGAAATTGTTTGGCTGAGTCTAGAGGTAGGAAGATATACTTGAAAGAATAAGGGGTATCTGTACTTCTCATAATTTGATTTTACTCTTTTTAAATACACATTATTTAACCTCTTTAAAAAAATTAAAGCAGTAGTTTTTAACCTAGGGTCTGTGGAGAGAATTCAGAGTCAGTTAATTTAGATGAGAAAAAAATTATATCTTTATTAATACTAACCTTACCTTATACCTTATAAGAGTACATTTAATTGTAAATGTTGGATATAAACTATAGTAGTATTAGCAATATCGGTGAATTTGTCACAGAAGAAATCACAGAAATTTTTATATCATGTACAGTTATTATATCTTAAAATATTACTTATGCTCATTCCTTCCTCAAAATTGTAGTAGATTATTAGAACGGCCACTAAATCTTGTTATATATTAATTTAAAAAGTACATACTTAAATTTGTTTTAAAATATTTTGCTAACTTTATTTAAATGGAATTGAATTAGTTTTCTGTTAATCCTGTGTAGTTTATTTTGTGCATTAAAAACATTATTCTCAAAAAATGGGTCCACAGACTTCTTCAGATCACTGCGAGTCCATGGCACAAAGATTCTGAGCCTTTGTCCCAATAAGACAAGTGTCTGCAAGGGAATATGTGGTTATTTATATAAACTAATATTTTATCTTAGATCCCCAGATACTCTTTTCTTTGGCATTGTCCATTAAAATATGCTTCCTAATATATGGTTTACATCTTTGCAAGGTATTTGAAAGAGGGACTGTTTTGTTTTTTTCTGACATACGAGTTTGACGATGTTTAAAAACACACACAAAAACAATAAAACCTTCTCTTGAAATCAGACTTAAATATCTGGAATAACTTTGAAGTTTCAGGACTTAAGAAACATTTCTGTTAAGCTGCTTTGCTAATTTACTATTTTTATATTAGGCTATCAGGATGTTGAAACTCAGTGATGATGAAGTTACATTTTAATTCATGGCTTAGCAGCCATAGGTCCAAGTTACCTTAGATGATTAGTGATAAAAGGCTTTGTTTTCTGCTAATTATATGTTAAAACCCTTAAAGATTGTGTTCTCCCCAAAGAACATCTTTTGACACAGTCCTGGATGGCTGATGTTGTGTATGTAGTTCATTTGACTTAGTCCGGGGCAGGTGCCTGACAGCTCTCTGCTCCTTGCATCAGCAGGTCAGCAGTGGGGGCTGGGCAGAGAGACTGAGAGCCTCGGGGTCAAGTTTCTTGCCACGGACACCTTGGAACATTGCTAGTGTTAAAGCTCTGGTGCCAGTTCTTGCTTAACTGACCTGAACTTGATACTTTAGTTTTATGTTGCCTAAAGCAGGTCTGCTAAATTGGTCTAAAAACTTAAATAAAGTATGAAGCACTCAATTTTCGGTGCAGTGGGTTCTCACTCCTTTTGATCGAGCACTTCATGGTGCATTAGAAGCTCTCATGGATCCTAGTGACTCTGAGAGGAGATTGTTTAGAAGCGTGACTACATTGTTGTTTTTTTTTTTTTTTGGTAGGAGAGGCATGGCATTTAATCCATGAAAACACCTGCTAGGTTCTGTTGACCTACATACAGTGTCCCCTTATCTTTTAATGCTTGTATTTGCCATATTCCTGATAGGAGTTTGTTTCTCTGCTAGAATACCTCTCGTAATGATGAATGTTTTACTTAAACAGTTCAACTCACTGTTAATAATGGTTATAATGTTTATTGTTTCCTATGTGCCAGGAATATGAAGGACTTTACGTATTTTATTTATTTTTATTAAAAAAATTTTTTTAGAGATGGGGTTTTGCTATGTTGCCCAGGCAGAACTCGAACTGGAGTGATCCTCCCACCTCAGCCTGCTGAGTTGCTGGGACTACAAGTGCTCGCCACCACTCTCGGCTGACTTTACATATTTTCTTAATATAATCTGACAAGAATCCCATGAATGATAGCTACTATGATTAACTTTATTTCACAGATGAGGAAACCAAAACTTTTAGAGGTAAAGTGACTTGCTCAAGTGCTGGGCAGTCCCTGGCAGGGTCGGAATTGGAACTAAGGCAGTCTGACCCTGGAGCCCAGGCTCGTGAATCTGCTTTCTTATTAATTCTGCCTATTAGATTAAAGCAATTTCAGAAGTGTTTTAGTTAAGCTGCAGGAGTAGTTCACTAGTAGGATATAATGTATGAGTTTGCCATGTTGATAGCCGTGAAGCCAAACAAACACGTCTCCAGCTCACTTTGGTATTTTATTATTTGAATGTTCTACATGCAAAGTTTTTAATGTTGAGTTTATTTATGTTTATAGGGATGCTTCCTTTGGAAATTGCACTTACAATCTCACCATCCTCGACTGTTTGCAGGGAATCAGGAAGGTAATAATTCTCCTTGTTGTAATTGACACAGTAGTTTAAAAATATGAACAAGGAATAATCTCAACATCCTTATTTGCAGTTAGAGAAGAAAGGGGAACCAGTAAGTAGAAGGTTTTCACTTCTTGAATGATGACTGATTTGTAAAATACAGATAATAGGACAAACTAGGGGGAGGGAGAGAAGGGCCTTTCATTCTCATTTAAACTAATTATGTTCTAGGAGAAATTTATCACCTCCATCTGCTGCTGTGCCTGTGACATTGCTTGTCAGCTTCATTGTTGAGCTTCATTATCAAGCTTGATCTTGGTGTGAGAAAGACAGGAAGTTATCTAAGCTCCTCTGTTAGTTGGTCCCCACCCCAGACGGACCAAATCAAAAACTCTGGAGTTGGGGCCCAGCAGTATGTTTGAACAGTCTGTCCAGGTGATTTGATGCATTGTAAGGATTGAGAACCAAATTGTAGTTATTTAGTGTATATATATGTATATATATATTTTTTTTTTTGAGAGCTTTTGGAATATGTTTTAGAAACATTAATTTACAATCTGAGAAGTCATGCAAGCTATACTGTAAATTGTAGTGAGGGCTCAAATTACATAATTCCATCTTGAACATATAGCCATGATTTGGTATTTGTCAAGAATGATGACCCATTGGCAAGGGTCACTATGGACTAGAAATATAGTACTGGTAGCAATTCTAGCTCATTTCTTTTCTTTGTTGTAATATAGAACCAATTTTGCTATGTTTTCAGTTGAGAAAATCAGTATGATAAAATATGCTACCTGTTTTATGCATGGTTGTTTCTGACTTTGATATTTCATTTTAAAATGAATTTAAACCCTCTCAAACTTTAAAATAGTTTTTTTTTCTTTTCACTTAAAAAACAATGGAAATACTCTAGCCCACCCTTGCAAATGATATTACCAAAATGTACTTCCAGTAATACCAGTTAAGAAATTTTATGGAGATATAACCCAACATATAATCCATAATTATAGCATTTAGAAAATATGCCTGAGGGGAAAAATAATTTATTTATTGTGACTGTTATTATTTTGCCATTCCTACCATCTGGTACAGGCCATTTCTTTTTAGCACTTAGAAATTCACAAAGAGTTCACACTGGAATATCCCTACCTGTTGTTATAGTAACTAGTAACTTGCTATAGATATGTACATCCTTCCTGTTGCAGAGGAAAGGTATGACTTTGTTTATAAATAAGGCCTTCTGTAAACTTATTGTTTTATCAAATGTTGGGGGTTTACTCAAATATAGATGAGATTTTAGAGGATCTGATAGATTGTTTAACAGGTCTTTAAGCAACTGAAACATTTCCTGAATGTCCATTCTCTTACATAAGGCACCATGTTCTGGCCTATTTTTATGGATATGAGTAATACCCTTCTAAGAATGTTTATAGAATATGGCCACATTTTTACCTTTTAGGGAACATAATTTTTCTGATTTTGATGTATTGAAATTATCATAAACATAGTTTATATGTTATGTGAACTACTATACACAGAGACATACACAAACACACACTTTGAAAATAAAGAGAAACAAAGAAAAGTGGATCCTTCAGAATCTATTTTTCTCACTGTTTTCTCTGGAATGGTGCATATGGATTAACTAGGTTGTTTTTTCTTTCTTTTTTAAAATGTGGAATAATTTAAATAATTTGTTCTGCTTACTCTAAGGGTTGTTTAAACCTGTGTTGTCAGAATTTAGCATCTATAAGAATCACCTAGGAAGGCATGTTAAAATGCTGATCCTGGGTTATATCCCTAGAGAATCTGATTTAATAGTTCTGGGATGGGGCCCAAGAATCTGTTTTTTTTTTTTTAATCTAAGTTACCTTAAGTGTTTCTGATGCAGATGGTCCATATTCTACGTTTTGAAAAAGCACTGTCCTCTAAAGTGTTTTCAAAGATTGATGTGCTAGAGCTTAGCTTACTAGTTTCTTTTTCTATTTTTAATGACTTGATCATGTAACTTTTAAATGTACTTGTGGTTTTGTATTCTATTGTAATCTGTATAGCTTTACCTTTTATAAAATAAAAGATAATCTTTGTCCTCTTTAAAATATTAGATCTGAGCAAGGGATAGTTTTTGAAAGTTCTAAGTCATTAGTTACGAAAGGAGTATGAAGTTTTTCTTTGTATTATTAAAAATATCAGTTCTTCCTTGTAAGAGCAGTCAGGTATACTTTTACTTTGTCAGAAAGTATCACCATGAAATAAATTCTCCCAAGGTAGAGTTTTAGGAACAAATAAGTAGCTATTAGGTAAAACTATTTGGGGGTGGGAAGAAAAAAAGAAAAGTAAAAATACCTTTTTTTTTTGTGAAATATCTCATTATGGTAAGAGGAAAATAAAACCTCCTAAAAATAACTGATTCTTCTTCTATCTGAGATGTTAATCACTATGATATATTCTCTCATAGGTATAGTTCCCAATGGGTTCTAACTGTAAATTTGCTATATTCCATTTTATATACATAATTAATTTTACATACAAAACTAATATAAATTAGAATTCAAGAGGCATCTGTTGTGGGACATATTTTCATGTCATTCTAAGTATTTATTTAGTTTCACTTCTAAGACAGTGTTAAGGCAATATTACCAGTGTTATAAGATGATTTGTAGATATGCATTAAAAAATCAAAGGTTTCAAGCTTTCTCTTCTAGGTCAATAAGGATCATTTTGTAAGTAGGAGTTCCAGAAATGTATTGTAGATGTTATCCATTTAGTGTGGAAAAGCTAATTCAAATTTTTCTTTTAGGGATTACAACATGGATTTTTTGACTTTGAGACATTTGATGTGGATGAATACGAACATTATGAGGTTTGTACTTTTAAATTTTTTACAAAACATTCCATGCTGATTAATTTCTTTTTTCCCCTTTCATGCTCAGGTATTGCAAAGTGAGTGGCTGCTAAAGAAAAGCATTCTGGAGTTTTCTATGGTTGTTAGCTTTGTCCTTTCAGCTTTGGTTATTGCCTTTGAACCAGGAGTCACCAAAATTTTAGTTTGGGAACAATCTATCTATTTATCTATCTATTCTCCTAATAAACTTTTATTGACAGTCACTTTGTACCATGAGTTTATAAGAGAAAACAATTTAAAAGTATAGTTGGGTAATTAAATTATATGTTACGTTTATTTTAAAATTCAGGTTTTATTTAAAACAAAACTGGATTTGTGCTTCATCATATTTTGACCTTATAAATTTTATTTTGAAATATGGCCGAATTACTTAATTCTAAAAGTTGGCTGAAATTTTTCCCCATGGCACCATTAGAAAGTTTTGAAGGCGTCTTCTTGCCTGCTCACTGGTACAGTTTATGCACAGGGTCTCCAAGCTAGGTGGTGCCGTAGGATTCGTTGCAGAGGACACTTTCTGAGTAGTATAAGGAGGAGTCTAGAAGCAGCTAACTTCTCCTACAAGTGAGAAGCCTGCAGAATGGAGTAGGCTCAACATTCTCTGAAAGCGAGCTCATCTGTTGGGCCTCTCCAGATGAGTAATGCAATTTATTACTATCCTTAGTGAGACAAGGGCAGCCTCACACTTTGGGCTCTAGTCCAGGATATATCTACTTGGATATCATGCTTACATGTTAAATTAACATATCTGAAAAGGAATTGATCATCTTTTACCCAAGTATGGTCTTCTGCTTTGTTTGTTAGTGGCATTGCCATCCTACTGTTCACTCAGGCTCAAGACTAGAAACATCACTTTCTTTTCCTCCCTAATCTAGTGAGCCTTTGAATTCCTGTTGCTGGTACCACAGGATACATTGTCTCTCTCCTTTCCACTCTGTTCTTGCTTCCTTTCCCCTGGCTGAGGTCTCGCATCTTCTCCCGTGGACTATATATTATAACCGTTCTCTACCTGAGCACCGTCTCCTCTCCTCCCAGGCTGTCTGGCACACACTTGACTGAATGATCTTAAAACAGAGCTCTCATCTTGTCTTGTTCTTGGCCCCCAAACTGCCTTTTGCTCCCATCACCCTGCTAAAGTGCGGATAAACTCCCTTGTCCTGGCATTCTTAGCTGTGATGACCTCCAGCCTGCTTTTCAGCCTTGTCTCCTGTTTCTTCACTGTACACACTGTGTGTTCCAGCCCCTGCAAGCTGCTTGTTCACTGTTTTCTGAATCTCTCTGTGCCCTGGCTGGGCTTGCTTTCTCCCAGATCCCCATCTCCTTTAACCTTTCCTCTCCTCCGCTTGGTGCGTGTTCAAATGCTACACAGATCGGGTCTCACCTCTCAATTCCCTCCCCCTCAATTTCATGTGTTGCAGTTTGTGCTTTCCATTTTTCTTACATCGTGGCTATCTGTGTACAAGCTTTATTCTCCTTATTAGATTACAAATTCCCTATGCATGGGATTATGACCAAATGGAAAAACATGTTCTTGGATAGAAAGTCTTAACATCATAAAACTGCTATTTTCTCCCAAAATTTCCCCCTCACTAAATTAACAAATTTAGTGCAATTTATTAACAATCACCAAAGAGTATTCTCTATTTTATACCACAAAAGCTTTTTTTTGGTGGCATTTTTAGTAGTGGCAAAAGAACCCTTTCTCCAAAAAACTAGAAACAAAGGGAATATACACTTACAAGGGAGAAGGTTGGATAACCTGTAGTATATATAAATTGTGTCATGTTATGTAGTCATTCAAAAAAATAAATTGAACTATAGCACTTGTCTTGGAATGATTTCTATAATGTATTATTGAGAAGAAAAGATACAGAAGAGTGCTTATAATCCCTTTTTAATAAAACAAATAATATTCTCATTCTATACATGTAGGTGTATGTCTGTATTATATAGCCAGATTTACTTTGAAGCTATTGAAACTTAAATTTTAGAGATTCCCCCCAATGCCTAATTTTGTGTTAGTGATTTTGTATTTTTAAAGTAGGCCCCCAAATTAGATAAGTTTTAGGGCCTTCCAAAACCTGGATCTCTGCCCCGTGTATGTGAGCACGGAGAAAAACATATGGTAAAACACTAAAGCCATTTCAGTTAAGGGAGAGATCCGGGGTGGGTGATAGAGAGGAAGGAACCAACATTACGCTAAACAGAAAAAGCTAGTTGACATTTTATTTATTCCTTCACTTCTGTCTCTCTCACCCTCTCTCTGTCTCTCTCAACTTTAATGGTGCTGCTGAGGGATAGTTGAAAAGGCTGATGAAAAACCTGAAGCAGACAATACAATTTCATTCTTGGAAAACAACCAACCAAACAAGCAAAAATCTGGAAGAATGTGGTCCTACGTTCACCTGAATTGACAATGATAACGACCCAGGTGTCAAGAGGGAACAGTCAATTCTGATGAACGTTTGGAAAGTTTTCTGTCAGCTCCTTTTTGAGAATGATTTATCTATTCTATTACAAAGCCTATAGAATAGAAATCTGCAGTAAGAGTGTGATTGGCAGTTGGTAGACATTTCATAAATGTTTGCTTACGAAATAAACGAATAAATAAAGGAACTCTTTTCTGAAAGTCCAGGAGTCCAGTCATTTGCTGTCATAACTTCTCTGCTGTTGGCCTTGGTCTAGTGAGTCTGGACATTTGGTGGGCTTGTGGAATAGCTGAATTCATACATTTCATTAGCTCCAACAAAGTCGGTATTCCAAGGAAGGTATTGTAGCTTTCAAAGTAAAATTTGATTGTTGACAGCAGTTGGTGAGAATGCAAGCCTTAGGTGATTAGGGGATGTTCAGGATGCTGCTTTTCAAAGGTACTTTTTTACTAAATACACTTAATATATAATATGGCTCAAGGAAAAGCCTAAACCAATAAGATTGCATCTGTATGTGAAATTAAAGGGAACCTTATGGTAAGAAGGCTACTTATAAATGCTACTAATGATGAGGTCAGCAGAACATGGGAAATGCTTGTATAAAGTCTATAGATAAACCTCTGCTCATTCTGCAAAAGGTTCTATCTGTCCTCCTCCTGGAATTCCAGGGCCTAAAGCAGCACTGTTCAATAGAAATATGAGAGTCTCATATATATATCTGAAATACTCTAGTAGCCACATTTAGAAAAACTAAAAAGGAATGATGAAATTAATATTAATAATATATTTTACTTAATACAATATATCTAAAATGTCATTTCAACATGTAATCAATGTAAAAATTATTAGTGAGGTATTTTACACTTTTTTTCCCCTCTAAATTTAGCCTTTGAAACCCAGTGTGTAGTTTATACTACGGCATAGCTTAATTTGGACTAGCCACTTTTCAAGACATAGTAGCCACATGTAGCCAGAGTACAGATACTGGAAGAATCAATGTACAATGTACCAATGTCCATCAGAGTGACATGAAGCCTAGGAGAGGCAGAACAGGTTACATATCCTTGCTTCATATGATATAATTGTTCACACAAGGGTTAATTTCAAGGCCCTGTCATATTTAGAAGGCTTGGGGTGAGACCTCAGGCTCTTGCTTTATTTTCATGTAACTTGCAAATGGCCTATTAAGTTTTGATAAACAACACCAGGCCTTGGCTTCCATCTTACAGAAAAATCTTCCAAAATGTGTCTTCCGGTCCTTTGCCAAGCTGTTGTGGAACTGTGCAGTTCCTCACATTTGCACTTACCAAACAGATATAATTCTGGCAGCTATGCTGGGAAGGTTCAGAAAAGTAATTACAAGGTAGTGGTCCAAAAGCTTCCTCTTGGAATCAGTGTGAAAACATTTGTATTTTCCCAAGAGATTTCTTAAGGAATTCTCAAAGAATCTGAAAACTAAGAAAACAGCCACTCCTTTGAAATTTAGCCATTGATCAGTTCAGTTCAGAAGACTAAAAATAGGCCTTTTGTCCTAGGGAGAAATAATGAAGGTGAAAGAGCTTGAACATTCAATTAAATTATGTACCTATGGATATGTGGGAACTGTACGCTCTCCAGTAATAAAGTTTAGTGGTTAACGCTAGGGTAGGGTGATATTATCCTTGAAAGACCTTGAAGTAGCACCCATATATAGAGTTTGCCTTTAGTCAACTTTTTTTCCTATTTTTGGCAGGATAACTGTCCTTACCAAACAATACCTTGCCTGAACACCAGTGATCATTAATGGTGCTACTCTGAAGCAGTCATTATTCATCAGAGACAATTTGAAGTTGTGTCTTTAGTTGTCCCTGAGAGGCTTTCCACTGTTTGTCAGAAGGCTTTCCATTTTCGCTGATGTCCCTATGTTGCCATACACAGACGAACTCACAGAGAACCCCGGAGGGAGTGTTACTCTGTAGCAGTACCTGTTCTTAGTTTGGGGTAGGGGAAGAAATGCAGAGAAATGGCGCTTCAGTGGCAGCATTTGGGGGTGCCTCATCACTGTGGCTTGCATTTGTTACTCCATTCAAAACTTGGCCCCAGCAATTTCAAGGCGCTGCCTTAAATACCCTTTTGGGGATTAGGTGGAGCTTAAAGTTCAAAAACTACTTCAAAACCGAGAAATTACTTTGACTTCTTTTCTCTGAGCTACTTTCTATCTGCCATTATCTTCTTCCCCCAATAAAGCATACCTTTTTTGTGGGAAGGGAAACCCCCAGCTTTCTGTGAGGTAGTTTTGTCAGTATGAAGAATATCAAGCCGTTATTGCCTTGACCCTGTGCTTTTACACACTGCCAGACCTGGGCCACTTCATTACCATAGCCTTCTCGATGGGAGTAAGAGCCGCACTTGGCGACCACTTGCCCGATGACAGCACCAGTTACTGACTGCTTGAGAGTGGAGTTACTGCACAAGGCTTCCTTTTGCTTCTTTCTTCATGGTGCCAAGAGAAAATGATAATATTTACTCAGTACCCTGTGATTACAGCTCATAGCTGTTGGCGACTGGCCTGGGGATTCTGGCTACCCACATCCCTTCCCAGGCAACTCCATCTGGTCACGCTGGTTGGGAAGCTTTGTTTTACAGAAATAATGGTGCACAGATGAACATTTGTTATATGAGTCAAGAAGCCACATTACACTCCTTATGGCCTCACTCTTACAACTTTTCAGTTCATTTATTGAACAGACATTAAGTGCCTCCTATTTGCTCAGTGTATTTGCTAGGTCCAATTTTTTTTTTTCCAGGAGGCTGCTAGTCATTTCATCTCTCTGTATGTAGGGTTGGAGCCTTTGCTCTTGTCACCTGATACCATAGAATCCATATATTCTTGTGGCTCATTCTGCAGAAGTTATCATGCTTGACTCTTGCCACAAGCCCCATTTTCATGTTTTATCACATTAACTGTCTACACAGAATTTCTCACTGATCCATGACAGGCTGAATGTGGAATATTCTGCTCCTCAGACATTGTAGCAATTCACAGGTCATCATTATTGCTATCTTCACCTAAAGGATGCTCTTTTGGAAAAGAGCATTTCTGTTCTAGAAGGTGATTTCCCATGATTATAGCCCACATTACATGCACATTACAATGCAGCCCATCTGGGAACTGTTTGTGAGAAAGCATTGGTCCGTTCTGGATCCCTGGGATTGGATCTTTCTTGAATCTTGGGCCTCTTTGATCAAGTCTTCACATTACTATCAGAGTGTAGGTTTTAAAAATTAAGTCTGATTATATCACTCCCGTTTTAAGTCCCTCATGGGCTCCACTAAAAGTGTGGAGGAAATGCAGACTCCTTACTGTAGCTCAAAAGGCCTTCTTGATGTGGGCTTGCCCCTCCTCTCCACTCTTGGCCTTTCCCACTTCCTCCTCATACCTGCACCCATGCAGCTTCCTGGATGGTGGTGCGTCTTCATGCTTTTGTGTCTGTGGACATGTTTTTGCTCCCTCCTGCTCGTGAGCTCCTCTTTCTGGTCCACTGTGTTTACACGGCTGACAGTCATCAGTTCTATGGAAGCTGTTCTCATGCAGCCTTCAATGATACTCTCTTTGCACATCTGTGTCTTCCCTGTAATCTGTGGGTACTTTCAGGCAGGAGCTGCGTCTTACTCCTCTTTGTTTGAATAAGTAACCTAGTAGCACGGTACATTCATAATGGGCATTAAATGTTTTGGAATGAAAGAACTAGAGAGAATGAATACTGAAAACAATAGTATAGCACATTTCAAGATATTTCATGTGATCTGTTTTCAGTGGAAAGTGACTATGACTAAGATGTTAATTAAGAATCCATTCTGATTTTGCTTAGTCACCTGATACCACCTGTTCCCCAGGGGACAAATTTACATGGCAGACAACTTCTTGAAACGACATTTCTTCCTTTCATCACCAGCCAGTCCATGCTGCAAGAGTGAGGTTTTTCTTAAATCAGTTATTTGCAACATGGATTGCTAGATATGTAATCTAAGGCTAGGTCTGCATGTATCATTAATTTAGTTGAATGTATGCCTGGGACTGTCTCCAGGTTGCCTATATTGTCCTTCATTGCATAAGTAAACTGTCAGACTGACCAGGTGGTATAGACTCCTGACCATTGCCCTTCAGCATTACCTTTAGAACCAGTAATGTTTATTAGGCTTCCCATCTCTCGACCAGTCAGTCACCTCAGGTCAACAGTAGGGGCTGATTATGTTGAATGCCCAAGGTATGATGTTTCAAGGTGTTGCTTTGGATTAGAATTTGTATAGCGGATTATTAATAGAATGTAATCTGGATGCTGCTTGGTCTGCCTTCTTTTTCATGGATTATGGAACTGGAAAAATGAGAATTCTTGCTATAGGATTTGGGTCATGCAAGCCCCAGAATGCAAGTGTGTGGGCATGCCCTCACCACTGGGAACAGTTACGGAGGTGTGCCTCCCATGATGATTGGACTATTGGAAGAATTCCCCTGGAGCCATCCTGTAGAATTGATTACACCACTCAAAGGCCACAAGTTTAAGGAAACAAAATTACTTCCTGGCCACTGTGACTGCAAGAGTGGAGGGACCCACAGTGTTCCCACAACTACAAACACATTCTGTCCATTGCTGGTTCACAGATCTTGTTGGTTAAGTCTATACAACGTTTTGAGGTCCACCCTGTCCTAAGCAATTCCCCATGAGTTTTTTCTTCCTCTTTAATTATTGTTTGGTCTCTGTTTCTTCTTTTATTTCCAAACTTCCTTAGTCTTGAGTCTAATTATGGTCTGATCTCTACTGAAACTGATCCTGCTAACACAGGAATTAGCAAAACCAAGTGACTGTGCTTGGTCTTCTTCCTACTTGATTTGCTCTGTGGCCACTCTCTGATTTGCTTTCCTTCCCTAACTCATAAGACACTGTCTCTTGCATTTCTCCTCCCTCCATGTCTGGACATCTTTCTCAATATCCCCCATAAGTCCTTTCTCCTCCTTTGCTCACCCTGATATGCTGCTGTTCTCAAGGGCCTCATGATTTCTGGTTATACACACTTTCCATGATTGAGTGCACCTGTTTCCAAGTTTCAGTAACCATGTATGTGCTGCTGAACCCAAATCATTGTGTCTTTAGCCCTGGAGTACTATCTACAAATGTGTACTGTGTTTTTGCTCCCTGCTATTGTATCAGCACAGGTATTCACTGGTCTGGATTGTCAGACTAGTCCCCTAAATGTTCACCCTCCCCCAGGCCCCCCCGCCCCCGTGCCCGCAGCTATTGCTGCAGAGCTGAAGCAGTCATCCACGTGAGACCCTCCTCTTTCCCTCCACCACACTGTTTCTTTCAAAAGCAAATCTAAATTAATATCTAGAGTTTGATTATGATGTGACGTCAAATAGCGTGTCAATTTAATTTAAACCAAATAATTCAAAGATGTACATTATAAGCTCATAAAGTACCAACCCTTACAGCATATTTGCATTTATGTAACACAGCTATACTGTCAACACTTATTGTTTTAGAAGTTAGGGAAATATAAAGGAGGCACTTTTAAAATCAATTAAAAAAAGACATTGTTGTTCCATCTTAAAATGTCATAATAGTCTTTGTGCCCCCATTATACTTCTTATGGACTTCTATTGTAGCACTTAAAGTTTAATGCAACTTTTTCTTTAATGAGCAAAATGGAGATGATAACACCTACCTCATAGGGTTGCTGTGAGGACTAAACGAATTGCATGGACTAGAGTAGTGCCTAGCACAGAGTCAGTGGTGTACATGAATTTGCCGCCATCATTATTACCATTGTTTGTCCTTCCCGCTTACCTTTGGACTCCTTAAAAGCACAGAGAGAATACTTTTTATTATTTTGTGTGCAACAGCAAGTTGTAGTCCTTGATATATAAAAAAATGCCCAGCAAATGTTTGAATGAATGTTGAATTGAGCTTCAAAATTGTTTCTCCATGTAGTCTTGGAAAACATATCTGTTGATAAAGGAAATCAGTCTTACAATTGTCAACCTCAAAGACTATCTTTTCTGTCTTATCTGTAGGTATATTACAATGGTAAGAAGGACAAATATTTTTCATTGTTTGGACTGAAATATATATTTGTGACCATTATAATAGAGACATATATTTCTTAGAAGTTATAAAAATTCATGCTTTCAAGTCAAATTATACTTTAAATGCAACAGGAGAATTATCTATTCAAAACAAATCTAGTAAATCTTTTGTAGACTGAAGAATCCTATGGTAAAGTGAATAATAGCACCTAAAATATTTTCAGGAATTCAGATTTTTTATTTCAGGCTTTTCCTATAGTGAAGAACATTTATAGTTGTTCTACATGGTATTTGGTGAGTAGTAGGCTTTGGATCAGCAGAGGTTAAATCATACTCTCTTACCTCATCCTTGCTTAGGTATTTGTTTACCGAGTGTGGTAGGGTTGGAAAGTACCTGAAGTTGCTGTCTCATCTAGATTTCTTTGATATGTGTGTGTGTGTGTGTGTGTGTGTGTGTGTTGAATTAGAAAAACCAATTTGTGTCATGTAAAGTATTTTATTATTGATAAATATTGACATTTGTATTAGTAACTAGAAAGAAGGCATAGATATTAATTTTGGAAGATTACCAAAGTAAGCTTATGTTATATTAGGTCAGTTAAAAGCTGTAACTTTTCTTAGTTTTTTCAGATTTAGATCTAAGGCCTAAATCTCTTTGTTTGTTCCATCAGCCTTATCCAAGCTGCTGAATATAGCCCAGTGTTATCTAATGTTTATCATTTTGGGTACGAAGATTGCAAACATATCATTTTGGTTCTGAGTAAATATATTTTAGTGAGTCCCTTGTGTCTCTGAACATGATTGGTTATAAAAAGTTACTGTTTAACCAAACAGATGTCTATAATCCAGGTAAACAGATACCCCACAGTATATTTATCTAGCCTACTTGGTGGTCAAGAATACAGAAATAGTGAACATGGAAACCTGTTTTCTTTTACTGTTCATAAAGAATTGGTTTTAGTCTTCATGATTACAGTATACCTATGTTCTTGAATCTTTAAATAGTATTTTAAGCTTAAGAATTACTCATGAGGGGAATATTGGATCATTAATTTGAGACTTTTATTTAAACAAGAAAATGTTTAATTGCCATAAAGAATTATATTTTGGTTTTATATTCAAATTGTTAAAAATAGCTATGCTCCAGGTTTAATTTGGCATATTCACTCATAAAACTCATAGTGTCTCTAAGATTTTACTTAGGGCATTTTGGAGATACTATGTTTGTTACAATTAGATTGATACAATTAGACATTTATAAGTTGTCATGTAAAGTTTCATTTATAACTTTTTAGAACTAGAAAGAAGTATCTGCATTTTAAAAATGAAAATTATACAGCCAAGTTTTGATTTTCACAGAAGTGGTAACAGGTTATATAAATAATTAGTGACCCCAGATTTCCTTGATGGCATTATTATAACTTATTTAACAAACATTTATTGAGCTCTTACAGTAGAGTGCAGACCCTATATTTGGCTCAGATTCCTACCGTTGTGGTCCTTGAGCTGTCGTGGGTGGGAGAGAGCTTTTTGTATGGAGAGCCAGGGATGGCCCTGTGAAGGGGACTGTGTCGCGCCCCTGCCCTGAGGATGGAGATGAGGAGGTTGAGGGTGGCGGTGAGTGGGTGACTGGTGGTGGTAAAGAAGGCATAAGTGAAGAGGTGATACAAATATTTTGTGATACATTGCACAGGTGTCTCCCAATTACCTGCAAAATCTTGGGTACCCTGAGCCCTGACCCCCTGTCCCATGGGTTCAGGCACATGGGGAAGGGAAGAAAGTGGAGAAGACGCTGGAGCTGTGGCAGGGTGCTTGGCCCCTTTCTGGGTCTGGATTCAGGCCTTTTCTGAGGGTCCCTTAGCATGTATAGACTAGAGGCTGACAACTGGCGATCAAAGTCAGCCCACAGTTGTGTTTTATTTGGTTTCAGAGTATTTAAAATCCTATAAATATATATATATATATTTTTTTTTTTTTTTTGAGACAGAGTCTCGCTCTGTTGCCCGGGCTAGAGTGCCATGGCGTCAGCCTAGCTCACAGCAACCTCAAACTCCTGGGCTC
>NW_012150285.1:672074-742674 GCF_000956105.1 Propithecus coquereli
TCAGCCTAGCTCACAGCAACCTCAAACTCCTGGGCTCAAGCGATCCTCCTGCCTCAGCCTCCGAGTCGCTGGGATCACAGGCGCGTGCCACCATGCCCAGCTAATTTTTTCTATTTTTAGTAGAGATGGGGTCTCACTCTTGCCTCAAGCTGCACTCCCACCTCGGCCTCCCATAGTGCTAGGATTATAGGCATGAGCCACTGCGCCCGGCCTTTAAAATCTTAAAGTAGTCAACGTTTTAGAAATAGAGAGATTTCACATGAAAATCCAGGTGGAAGGTCAGTGGCATTCAGTTGGCTTTCCTGCAAGGTGACCGATTAGCTAGAGCCGAGGAGTACCTGCCTTTATGTATGTCACCTGTCTGACCCTTGTTTGGGTTTGTCGCCCCTGTGGTATACCTTGGCTGACTCTGGTTTGTGGTATACTTTGAGGGTCTGATGAGCCTCTAACCCTCACTCCTGCCTCCTGCTGTTTCCCAGTCTAAAAATCAGCACTGACAGCAGATATCAGCCTATAAAAACAGAAAAAAAATTTGGAAGTGTGTTCATCATGAACCTGATATTTACAGATTTTTTTTTTCACTGTTTAAAGTATGTTTATCATGTTCATGGAAAGTGGTTACATTTTCCATTTTCTCTTACCTGCCTTTATTTATTGCTGGGGCAGCAATGTTTGTTTTCATTTCATTGCAGAATGGCCAGGAGACAAACGTATTTTAAGCAAAATACCTTTATCATAAGTAAAGTTTTCTAAAATTTTCATACGGTCTAGACAGAAAATTTTCTGAAGTGGATTGATTCATAAATAGCATTTTGAGAATCAGATCAATGTTTTTATTTTAAGCTATATTATTTTGTTTTAATTTATGTTCAATTAGTACTAAAAGTGAAAAGCAGTTTTATGTGTATGGGTTTACTATATTGTATAAGAATTATAAAATATTTTTCTTCTCTTTTCTCACAAAATTCTGCCAGCGAGTTGAAAATGGTGACTTCAACTGGATTGTTCCAGGAAAATTTTTAGCATTTAGCGGACCACATCCTAAAAGCAAAATTGAAAATGGTAGGTTTTTCTTTCCTTTACCATTCAAAAATTTATTTTAGTTCATCCTCTTTAATTTCTTTATTTCCTCAGATAATCCTTTCCTTTGATAATATTCTCCAAAGAGTATTTGTTACAATTAAAAAAACTGAAAGTAGTAACTAGTGTTTTAAATATTATACTTCCAGTAGGTGGAGCTGTAATCACTGTTTTAGAACTGACACATTTTTAGGTTGCTATAAATAGGATGTTCAAACCAATAAGCAGATTGCTGGAATTCTATCACTGGTTATTAGATTTATTGGCAGTAGAGTCCTACATATCAAGGTATTCTTTGGGGAATACCATGTTGAGTAACGATGATAGCAATAAGTGTCATTTATTGAGTGGTTACTATGTGCTTGCTAGTTACTAGGTAATCACACCATTATTTCCTTTAATGCTCACACAACTCTATGAGATGTAGATACTGTTGTCTCCATTTTTACAGAAGAGTAAGTTGAGGCTTATTAGCAGGGAATTTGTCCAAGGTCACAAAGTTAAGGCAGAACTTGTACTCAACCCAGAACTGGGCTCCTAAACATTGCCACTGCACACTGATATATTTAGTTCTGTTGTGACAACTAGGAACAATTTTCTAGCTGATAGTAATTAAACTACTTATTTACAATATATGGATAGCCGTGGGCATACATATTCAGGAAAAAAAATAAAAGCAAGACTAAAAATAAACCTCTTAAATAAAACATGATCGGCTATGCAAGTTTTCACATCAATACTTATTTTATACTTATACATTTTTTTTTCCATCTGCTAACATTCCCTAGAAGACAAGTAATGATACACATGAAAGATTTAAGAATAATTTATGGAAGTACATACAATTGAAAAAATATTATTTATGAACATAACACTCATTTTTTGCTCTATCTGGTCACAGAGGTGGAACACCAGTGTTCTGAGGGAACCTAATTTGAAACCCCTGGTCTAGATTTATTCTTCTTTTGTCATCATCATCATCATCATCACCAGTTATTTCTTCTGAAATGTAGTTTTGTTGGATATTGTTATTCATGCATTTGGATTTTATAGTTTGTTTGAGTTTACACCAATATGCTTACCATTTCATGCCTGTGACATATCTAACAGGGAACTCTGCTTGAATCATGGTTTTCCTCTGTGGGTGGGCACTCCAGGTCTAGAGAGTTAACAAGAGACCTCTATGGTGAAGCCAGAATTGGATCATCTTATTATAAGAAAAAAAATCTTTTTTGCTCTGGACATTAATTAATTAACCTCTGCCATATTGGGTTGTTGGGAATAACATGCTTGAGAACCTAAGGAAACTGCTTTCTGACAGTGGATCTTTTGAGATAAGATTGATTAAACCTGCTTTCTGTGCAAAATTACCTGACTCAGGCCCAGGAAATCTTAGTAGGGGCATTGTTTCAGTGGTGGCTTTATTGCTGGGTATTTGTTTGGCAAAGTTGAAAGAATTTCGCTATTTGGGATTCCTGTATTTGACCAAGTTTTCTCAAATGGAAGTTGAGAAGTATAATTTAAAAAGTCATTTAAAATGTTTTTATACAGGTAATATATATTTATTCGTAAAAAGAAAAGAAAATGCAGATGAACTGATAAAAGTGACCTATAATTCTATTGAAGTTTACTACTTTTATTAGTTGGTGGTAGGTGATTTTAACTTCTTCCATTGGCTTTTCTGTATTTATTTGTATACATTTTAACTCTCAATGTATATTCACATTTTATATGTGTATGTATACACATACTGAAAAAATTTTTTTAATAGAAATGAGGTCATGATTGCTGTCTTATAGCCAGCTTTTTTCTCTTAACATATCACAGACTTCTTTCCATGGCAGCAAATGTAGATCCACATTATTATTCTCCATGACTGCATTGTATATTGTTCAACCATACGATTGTGCCACAATTTTGTTAATTTATTTTTGAATGAGACCTAAGTTGTTTACAGTTTTTCATTTTTTAAAAACTCTTGTGGTTGGCATACATGTTCATACACCTTTTCGAAGCTCCAGTTTCTTTTCTAAATTCTTAGAAGTAGAATAACTAGTTAAAAGATATGCATATTTTATGTAATCATTCTTCTTCTTTTTTTTTTTTTTGAGACAAAGTCTTACTCTGTTGCCCGGGCTAGAGTGCCATGGCGTCAGCCTAGCTCACAGCAACCTCAAACTCCTGGGCTCAAGCGATCCTTCTGCCTCAGCCTCCCGAGTAGCTGGGACTACAGGCATGCGCCACCATGCCCGGCTAATTTTTTCTATATTTCTTTCTGTTTATAGTAGAGACAGGGTGTAATCATTCTTAATTGTCAAAAATCTTAAAAAATTTTTTTGGTCCCATATTGCAATATGGGGAAAAACTTAGAGCCACCATTTGTTTACCTGCCAGGAGTGGTGCTAAGCCTCGTGTACACACATCATCTGTTTAATAACCAGAACCATCCTCCAGAGTAGGTGGTATTTATTTTATGGAAGAGAAGATGGAGGCTTAGAGGAGTAATAGCTAATAAGTGGCAGTGTATGGATTCAAGCATAGGGTCTATTTGATTCCAGATTCTGTGTTCTTTTTAATTTTATTATAGAGGACATACATGCTCTATAGAAAATTTAAGCAGTAAAGAGTAAAATCTTTAAAAAATTATATAATGAAGAAATAACAACTGATTAGATATTGCTCTTTTTTCTATGCAGATATTGTGCCCTCTCATATTGAGAAAAAAAAGGTCTTGAAAGTGCTACTGCCTCATATTTGTCAGCTTTTGTGATGTCTAGAATAATTTCATTTAAGGCTGCCATCGATAAAATATTGACGTTTTACTGGAATCCTTATTTTAAGATCTGATAATTACTGGAAGCTTCATATTTTTTTGTAAAGGACTTTGTAAATATTTTTGAACTTAAAATAATTTTGCGATGGAATTAATAAATTTGATCCAATTACAGTGAGATCTTGGTCTTGGTATTTTTATTTTATTTTATTTTTTTTTAATGAGTTGAGAAGCCCTGTGTTGCCTGAGGAGGCCAAAAGTCATTTTAGGGGTTTGTTAGTAGTAAAGCAAAGATTTTAAAGGAATTAACAATCAAATAGTTGTTGCTAGGAGGTAGCGAAAGGAAGCCCTAAAATCTTGGGATCTGGGCAGAATGCATTAGAAGAGTCTTAAGTGTGTGTTTGTGGCAACAGGAAACAACCAGCAGTTTCTTTCAGCATCTTGATTCATATTGTTTTGATAGTGGTGAGAAGAGCCCTACTTTTTTTGTTAAATGATTTTGAATTGATAAATGAATGATAACAGAATGAAACGTGTTTTGGATTTCAAATCTTCGGAAGAAAATCTCTCTTAGGGCAGTGTCATCTAACTGTATTGAAACACACGCACCAGACATACACATACAGAGAAAGATAGCTTGCGACTGAGAATCCCAACAATTTGGAATGTCGGCCTGCTCATTTACATGAGCGAAGCTGTGTAAAGAGCCGGTGCAGGTGAAGTCTGGCTCCATCGCTTGCGGGCTGTGTGAGCTTCAGTGAGCTCCACAACTTCTCTGAGCATCAGTTTTCTTGTATTACTGTATCGCAATGGAGGAAATATAATGCACATTGCAGGTATCTAGTGAGAATTAGAAATATTGTATGGACTGCCTTGCACTGTATCCGGCACATATATAATAATAGGTGCTTATTAGATCGCAGATATTATGATTACATTTTTATTATGAACAAACCTAATTAACATTTTGTCTTTCTACATTTGCCTGCTCAATTTGCAGTTTTTATTTTTAATGATGGCTGAATGGACTAGTTACTTGGCTCTGCTGCTCTTTGGTTTCTTAAGATGAGGGCCTGGGAAGAGATGAATTTTAAAGTCTCTTTTAGCTTGAAATTCTATTTCTGTGTTTGATCAGTTCAACTCCCGGGTTCTGCTTGTGCTTCACTGATGCCAGGGCACCATCTAGTGGCCAGATGGAGTAAGGGTCAGATGAACTCTCTGTCAGCTCTGGGTAGGCTGGAGGAGTCCCAGAGAGCAGGGTGCACAGTGCTAAAAACAGTCTCCCACAGATAGCATCCAAATACATTGATAACACCTACAAACAGTCCCTAATTTCCATTTTTTTAAGTTATAACTCATTTGAAACAGTTTTAAGGATTTTTATAAAACCTGCTTACCAACTCTAGGATGTACAGCTCCTAATGTTCATGTCACGTTCTCTTATTTGGAGGCCTAACAAACAGAATCAAATTGAGTCTTACTTGAAATCAGCCCCAGCACAGGTGTCAGAGTCTGACTTCAGGGTTCAAATGCTGGCTGTACTTCTCAAAGCTGTGTGTGCACGGCCAGTTCACTGTCCAGGCATCAGTAAGTGAGTAATTGCAGGGTTTACTGAGATAATCCACTTAGCATAGTGCCTAGCACATAGTAAGTGCTTGATAGATGTTAGGTGCAATCATTGTCATTATTGTTATTATTTTCAATGTCCTGTTGCCATAATCAGACAATTCTGTCCAGCATTCCTTTCTGAAAAGGTGTCCATCATTTCTCTTAATAGTCTTTTTAGGTATATTAGCTATACTGCCATTTATTCCTGGTGGAAATCCATATATGAAAAGAGACATTCTTACAGCCTTGGTTGCAGGGGGGAGGGGATGGACACCAAACCAACCATTAGCACACTGGGTGACCGGTGCCATCATGGAGGTCCAAGGTGTGCTAGGAACACAGAGGCAGATGCTCTCATCAGCCTGCCACACCTAGGGAAGGCTTCCCACGTGTGTTTGTGAGCCCGTCTTCTTCCCATTTCTCACATGATAGAAAAACTATTTTTTTTTTGAGACAGAGTCTCACTTTGTTGCCCTGGCTAGAGTGAGTGCCGTGGCGTCAGCCTAGCTCACAGCAACCTCAAACTCCTGGGCTCAAGCGATCCTCCTGCCTCAGCCTCCTGAGTAGTTGGGACTACAGGCATGTGCCACCATGCCCAGCTAATTTTTTCTATATATTTTTAGCTGTCCAATTAATTTCTTTCTATTTTTGGTAGAGACGGGGTCTCGCTCTTGCTCAGGCTGGTCTCGAACTCCTGAGCTCAAACGATCCGCCCGCCTCGGCCTCCCAGAGAGCTAGGATTACAGGCGTGAGCCACCGTGCCCGGCCGAAAAACTATTATTTCCTCATGCGAACCACAGTCCTTTTCCCCTTTAGGCTATATATCTGTTGCTGGGAAATAATTTGAGCAAATAAACCAACTCAATAAATAAACTTGATTTTTGCAAGTAGAAAAGCATGTGTTTTCTCTACATGTGTGTAAGTTACTCTTTCTGCAGAGAAGACTTTTTAAAATAAGCTCTACATTATGTTTGCTCAAAAGCAAGATGGCCTGTGAAAATCATGTATGTGGATTGTGGATTAGTTAGGCCTGCCTTCCAATTCTGCCTCTATCCCTTGAATGACCTTGGCCAAGTATCCCAGTTGGGGCTTTTGGTTGCAGACAGAAGAAACAACTCTGGTAAATTAAACCAAAAAGCCATTTACTGGAATATGTTGTATAGCTCACAGACTCCAAGAGAAGTCTGGGAATGAGGCTTAGAAAATGAGCAAGATCCAAGGGAGAGAGTACATCAGCAGGGTCTAGGCAAGAATATGGGCTCCACATTAGGTATTTCAAACAGAAGGAATTTAATATAAGTAATTTGTTATGAAGAAGACTAAAGTGTTAAAAGGCAACACCGAAGAAGCCAGAATATTATGGAGAAAACAGGTAGTACCTTTAAGGCTGGGTGGTGGGGGTCAAAAGGGGCAAAGTGGAGTTCCCGAAACCTGAGGGCTCTGAGGAGGAGCCAGATAGCTGGTGCGCTGACCTCTGGGGGGAATGCTGCACAGCTGGTGTTTACGATTGGGGGCTGAGGAGTGGAGAGCATGCCCTTACCTCAGAGGCCAGTGAGCGGGGCGGGAGTGCCAAACTCAGCTGGGAGCTCTGGCTGCTCCAATCTGCTGCTGCTAAAGTGATGCTGCCAGGAGATCAGGAAGAAGTCCCTTCTCCCTCCTCCAGTTGCCCTTTAGCGCCCCCCCATTTTTAGAACCAACAGGAAGCCAACTAGAAATGTAGTCCAGGAAATGTAATATGTATACGGACCCCACTCCAGCATCACAGAGCAGGGTATAAGAGGGTTGGCTTGGAGCTGAGAGAAAATAGGAAATGACCAGCATAACAGGATCCAAGGCAACAGGAAATACAGCCAAGGGCATGGTGCAGAAACTGCCTGGTTCGCTTTCCTAGCTGCTGCTGCTTGCCACCCTTGGAGCCCACCCTTGTGAATGGATTCTGAATAAGATCGGTTCACTCACCTGGCATGCCATGAATCAGTGAACCCTGAATGGGTTACAGATATGGCAAATCAGTATGCTGATGAATTAATCCTCCTAACCCCCAAAGCTGCCAGGCAAGGCCTGCGGTGGCCAAAGCCCCCACTGGTCACCTTGGCTGATTGGCCCAGGCTAGGTCTGTAGCTCAGCTGATTCTGTCACTCCCAGGAATACTCGCAGGATGGTGGGGCCATTAAAAGATAGAATAGGATTAGAAACTGAGCATCTTTTTCCCCCAAAAAGAGAAAATGTACGCAAAAGTTACTCTTTTTGGTTTTTTAATTAAAAATTATTTTTTAATTGACAAATAAAAATTATATATATGGTGTTGTACAACATATTTTGAAATACATATTCATTGTAGAATGGCTAAGTCGAGTTTACATATGCATCACCTCACATACTTACCATTTTTTTGTGTGGTAAGAACACTTAAAATCTACTTTCTTAGTGACTTTCAAGTATATAATACATTGTTATTAACTATAGTCACTATGTTGTACAGTAGATCTCTTAGACTTATTCCTCCTGTCTAACTGAAATTTTGCATCCTTTGACCAACATCTTTCAGACAACCCCCTTTTAGTTTCTTAATCTGTTAAATGAGGTTAGCCATTCTTTATTTAACAGGTTGCTTTGAGAATTACAATAGAAGAGAAATTATATGCAATTGTGCCTTGTACATAGTAGGTGCTTAATAATCATTAATCTCTGTTGTGGGGGTTTGTACTATACATTAAATTAACAGCTGTCAAAAAAGCTTTAACTGGAGTTATTAAGAAAAAGTACTTGTCAAGTGGCAAGTAATGCTCCAGGGGGAGTAAAACCACCAGGAATCACTGGAGGTCTCCTACTGCTTCAAGAATGCCTTTGTTTGGGGGGTGGAAAGGAGTATGCTCCCAGGATTTGAATCCTAGAGATTGAGGTTTTGAACTTTAATGAGCTATTTCCAGTACTTAGGGAAGTTTTTTTTTAAACCTCCTGTGGTGTTTGCAGTTATGCCTTTACAAGCTTGCTATGACCTTTTACTCTTGCATGAACCATGCTCTCCTCCTGAGCTCTGTTGAGATTTATGCACTTTATTCTTGAGGGTTTTGTGTTTCCGGTTATGGAAGATGAAATGCATGACTTTTGCTTACTGCTCCTTCCTTCCTTTAGGTTATCCTCTTCACGCCCCTGAAGCCTACTTCCCTTATTTCAAAAAGCATAACGTGACTGCAATCGTGAGGCTGAACAAAAAGATTTACGAGGCCAAGCGCTTCACAGACGCTGGCTTCGAGCACTATGACCTCTTCTTCATAGACGGCAGCACACCCAGCGACAACATCGTGCGAAGGTTCCTGAACATCTGTGAGAACACAGAAGGGGCGATCGCGGTTCACTGCAAAGGTGCGTACGAGGGCCCGGTGGTAGCTGTGCTTGTGGGAGGGGGTGAACCCCCAAACAGCAAATAACATAAAACAAAACTAGTCAGTGCCTTAGAAAACAATGAAGTTTTTTATTTCAGAAAACTGGACTGGCACACAAACCCATTTTAATAACTCCTTCCTAGTAAGGACTGCGTGGGTGTGGACCACTGGCGGTGGTGTGGCTTTGCTGACGAGATGCTTTCTGACCTTACTAACTTTGTACGCCCACGCTCATGGACACCATGTGCCAAGATAAGGGGAAAACAAAAGCAGCGTCCTTGGGTTGGCAGGAACACCTTTAAATAGGTAAAACTGTCAAGAGCATGGGTTGCCAGTTGCCCTTGCTCTGTGTCTTTCAGAATCGCTCATCTCCTCTCCATCCTCTGGCACCCAGGGGACAGGTGGTGCTTCTCCTTTATGACCCAGCTATCGGGACCCCCATTCCCGTCTCTGCCCTCCCCTGCCCTGCCCGTCTTCTGCCGCCTGGAGCAGAGTGTCTTCCTCGCCTGTTGCTAGGGGCAGTGGCTTACTTGCTGCTGGTGTGGTCCTGCCTCTTGGGAGGAACCGAAAGACTTGGTTATGCAGATGAACTTCCGGTTTCGGGGTGGATGCTTCAGGGCAGGAGTAACTCGGAGTGTAGAAGCAGTAGGACTGCCAGAGCGGGCAAATGCAAACACAGGCTGCCTAGTTAAATTTCAATGTTAGGTAAATAAGGGATACTTTTTAAAGTATTAAGTATGTCCCAAATAGTGCAGGGAACATACATTCTACTTTACCTGGCAACGCTGTGTCAGCTACTCAGAAAATATGAAATGACATTTGCCTTAGGCCTAGTTGTTAGGTTCTGAGGTGGCTCAAGTTCCATTCCATTCCATTCCCGATTTTTCAGTAGGGTGGAAGTTACTTTACTGGAGTCTTTGATTTCAGTGTGAGAAATCACCGTGGCCACCCTGGGACGGAGCCTCGAGTTCCTCAGGCGCAGCTTTCCACCGTGCCGCTGGGTGGTGCTGTTGTCGCGGTTTCGTGTCCGGGAGCCGGATTCCGTCTTGTTTTGCGCCAACGGTCTAGTAGGTGCTGGGGATGGCGCTGCTCTCGCTGACTTACTCAGACGCGTGTGGCTTTGGTTCCGACAGAAATTGAAACACCGCTTTGTAGGCCCTTGTTTCTATGGCTAAGCTTTGAGTAGGTGGAGGCACTTTGCCGAACGTGCGAGCGGAGACGGGAAGCCGCGGCTTCCCAGAGACCCGGAGAGAGCCTGCTGGCCCACGTGGCCGGAAGTGGGCGAGGGCCCCCCGTCGGGCCGCAGCCGCGCCGCTCGCTGTCCCTTCGCGCTCGCGTTTCCGGGCGGCGGGCCCGGCCTCGCGCGCCTCGCTGGCCTGGGCGCTGCTCCGCCGGAGGCGTCTCATGCGCACGCATTCGTAGGCGCTGCTTTCAGGTGTCCTAGGAGTGATTCGTTTACATCCTAAGTTCGCCTTCCCATTTCGTGTCAGAGATTGCCCAGGTATAAGAAAAAGCCTGCATTTCACATACTTTTAAACATCGAACCCGAGAGCTAATGGGAATACGGCTGCTACGCACGTTTAGTAGGAGATAGTCGTATCTTCTCTTCTAGAGTTTCGTTTTGTGTCATAAAAAGCAGCGTTTTTCCTGAGATTAATTTGGCTTTATTTCCTAGTCAATAAATGTTACGATTACCAGGTCATATAGTTTATCCATGGATTAACCATCCATATGTTGGATTGACAAAGGGCGAAGAAATCCAAAGATTTTGTAAAACTTAGCATCTTTCTCAGTTGTATTCCTCCCCTTAGAGACTCTGTGAAAATAAAATTCTCTAGTGTTAAACATTCTTTTTATAGATATTCTCTGTATATTCTTGGCCTGTGAATCTTTACCTTGGAAGAAACATATATATTTATTTTATATCGTAGAGGTTTTAATATCTTTATTGAAAATCAGAACCTTTAACACTGAGGTCAGTTCTTACATAGGAAGGTCACATTTACATGTGGTGACATCTTTTTGAGAGTGTTATTTCATTTGTTTCCACTTGTACACACATGTAGGGTTCTTTTATAAGGATTATACCTTCGGTTTAATTACAGCTGTATTGCCTTTCTTAGCATACTTACCTGCTATAGGCCTGCTAATTATTTTGACATCTGCCCTAATTAAGTCAGTTTAATTTTCTGGGAATTCAAGCAGCACTCAGCATTTTAATTGAACTAAAAAGAGGAAGGAGAGAGAATCTTATTGTATGTCAAATGAACTTGGGTAGCTGCTGAAAAGAGCATGAATGTGTCATGCCTCAACATAAGGTATTTTATAAAGAGATAAACTAGAAATGAATTTGCTGGGAATGTGTGAAACCTGACAACGATTCAATACCTGCCTTTCACTTCATGGCTGATAAAAGAGCTGTGAATTCTTGAAATTTTCTACCATAAATAATGATCTAAAATACAGCAACATTGTGATGCTTCAGGATGTGATTATTGATGTTCTATAGGGATTTCAGAAAATGCCTGGAACTGTAAAGCAATTGGTGTTTGACTTGGTATAAATAGAGTACTTTTTAACATCTTGTCATGCTGTGCCAGGGAGCCCTTTAATTACAAATGCTTTAAAAATTTTGTTAAAGTTTTTATAGAAACTTAGTGAAATGTTCCTATTCTGTTCAATTGTGGTAAGAGCTCCTAACTATTGAATGCTAAGTACGTTCTTTTTATAGATCTAAATTATAGACTCCTTTTAAAAGGGGGAAGCAACTTTAGTTTCAGAGAAATTTGAAAATTTTCTGCACCTCCTTTTTGGTTGTGCGTATAACTAGGAGGCTGCGTGAGGGAGGCAGACAGCTCCTTGCGCAAGGAGGGAGCAGTGAGAGACTGTGGTCTACATCACGAAGGCCGTTGTCTCCCCAGAGACCCAACTCAGTGACTTGAAGGAGGGACTCTGGAAACCACCTGGGCCCTGGCTCCTCTTCCAGGATGTTCAGCTGTGTGTTACCTACATGGTTTACCTATAGTTTTGCCGGGTATCTGGGGAATTAACAAACAGAAACAGAAAGGCCAATGACTCTTTACTCTGGCTATTAAAGGAAGAATCCACTGAGACTGTAATTGAACCTCTCTCTTTTCGAAAGAATGTTGATGTTTGTTGATGTTTCACTTCAGGTGAAAACAGTACACACACACTCCCCTCATCTAATAAAACAGTGTATACTTCTTAAAAAGGAAGGATTACTGGGAAGGAAATGTCAGGAATCTGTAGACATGAACTTAATTGTCATTTCATTTGCATTTTTATATGTATTGTTAACCCAAGCAATATTGCCCCCAAGGAAGCAAAATTGTTTTTTGGGGGATGAAAACCTTTTTCTGTATAAAGCACAGACTTACATCCAGTATATAAACAGATAAGCAGTATATATCTGCGGCAGTAAAATTTCATGGAGGACAATTAAGAAAAAAAATATCTTAAGAGGCTCCTGGGGGAACAATAATGTAAAAAAGATTGAGGAATACCGATTCAAAGATGTACGTTTTCACATTTAAAAATTTCTGAAATTAAGATGGATCTTAAAATTGATAGCATGTCATAGTTCAATTTCTTACTTAGTAGAACTTAAATAGTGGTATATGTTACACCATTAGACAACATGACGGTGTCTTAAATTGGCTCAAATACTGTGTGTTTCAAAGTACTGGGGAGATCAGAGAAGATTCCCTTTATTATTTGACCAAAGAAAGCTGAAAAAAAGGACCCCTCAAAAGTAGAATATTCTTAAACATATCAAAAATAAAGTCATCAACTTTGCCCTATTTCCTTTTCTTTTAAATATATATATTTTAAAAATAATAAAAATATTTTTTACATTTTTTCCCTCTATTTCCTTTTCTAACAAAATGTTTTCATTGGTGAAATTGGCATTGTCCCAGATCCCTAGGTCAGAAATGTGAGTCATCTTTAACTTTCCCTGTGACCCGTCCTAATGGATTTCTAATGCAGCTCTTTCTCCTTATCACCGCAGCCCACCCTCATCCCACACGCCTTTCCTACCCTCCTCCCGGCTCCTTTCAGCCACCCTTGCTCTCCCATCCCTGCTTCCGGCTCTCATCTCTGGCCTTTCCTATACAGCTGGTATGCTGCCGCCAGACCCACGTGCTTTCATCATGTCACTTTCTTGCCTCCAAATCTATGACAGCTTCATTCTGTCCTTTCCACTGTTTAAAGAAAAATACAGATTTTTACAAGATAGCAGTTTATGTTTGTTAGCTATTGATAATATTATTGCACTTGAATCCAGTGTAATTTCTGATTTGATTTCAGTGTTTTTGTGGGTGTATTTGTTGTACTTTGTATTTTTATTCTGTTTCCCTCTCTTACAGCTGGTCTTGGAAGAACAGGGACATTGATAGCCTGTTATGTCATGAAACACTACAGGTTTACACATGCTGAAATAATTGCATGGATCAGAATATGCCGGCCGGGCTCCATCATAGGACCCCAGCAGCACTTCCTGGAAGAGTAAGTCTGTTGTCTCCATTAGCACATTACATCCTGTTCCTCATGCTTTCTACTGCTGTTCCCTGGGTTGTGGACCCTGGCAAGCCTGTGGTTATAAAATGGCTGCATTGTTAGAGAAGTACGTGCCTTGAATAGAATATTGTTGATTTGACAGCTAATGCATTCTAACTTTGTACCTTTTATATCTCTTAGATCAGGTGAGAGTGAGAAGAAAATCACAGAGCCATCTCTGCCTACCCTTTTTCTGTCATTTTCTATGTGTGATCTGGCTACAGTGCAATTTTCTTATGTCATCCCACCTGGCACTTTTCATTCTTTTCTTTTGTTTGCATTTCTAAAAGCAGAATGGAAAAAAAACACAACTAAGGTCAGTCAGTGATTTTGGTAAGATTGCTGCTCTCCTGACAACTAACTGAGCTGCTAATGCAGCTAGAACTTGGTAATGCACCCAAGAAGTTACCAGGGAAGGAAAAAGAAGAGAACTGGCCCTGCCACTAACTAGCTTTTTGACCATTATTTAGAAGAACACTTATAAATTCATCCATTCACTCATTCATTCATTTACATACTCATCCATTCATTACCTTTCTGTCTCATCTCCAGTCCATGATATGGAGAGATTTAACCCATAAGGACACAGTCCTTTCTGGTCCTTCTGCTTTCTCCTTAAGCTGTTAGAACTTATTATCAATTTACTCATTAATAAAACTAGCACTAGTTGATACAGGTTCAGCTCTAAAATGTTATCAATTAGTGATATACTGAAACTTCTATTTTTTTCTTTTTAGCTGAGATGGCTCTATTTTGATTAGAATTATTTTCCATATAATTATTCCTTTCCAATTTAAATCATTTTAAGTTAGTAAGAAACAATGATCATGAGTTTCTATGAAATTCCTGTGAGATGCAAATAAAATAATTCTGTTATTTTAGAGCTTTATTCTTGATCAGATTCTTAGCCAGTGGTTTCCTCTATTTTGCATTTTGTATGCCAGTTGCATGGCGCTTTGCGCTGTGTACCTTCCAGATCCTTGTTTTACTAATTGCTTACTAAAGTTGGATAAATGGCCTTAAGGTTAAAAAACAAACTGCTTCTAAGCCTAGTTCTTCAAGCCATTTAATCAACCTCTTAAAATTATTGCTTGGAAGAGTGTTCACTCAATAGTTATCCCTTGAATATTCACCTTGTACCAGGCACTCTGCTAGGTGCAGCTCACAAGGTGAGGAGATGAAGCAGAGAATAGCGCGGTCACTTAGTTTTCTCAGGGTGTCAGATACCACAACCCACCCACTTCATGCCTGTGCATTCCTTCCTACCTCCCTCCTGTGCCCCTTCTCTCTGCTGTATCTCAGAATAATACAGAGGAAATTAGGGTTATGAGGCAAAGGCACGCTAGGTTGAAGAAAGGTCTTTAAATTTATAGATACTTAAGCTATAAAATTTAGGAAATTTCCTTAGGTGTGAGCCAATACCATAGTTTTCCAAGTATTTGTCTCAGATGTAGGAATGACTTACTTGTATAACCACTGGAGTAAAATAAATCGTAATGCTTAGATTAGAACCTTCCCGAAAGCATTTTTTTGTTCAGTTGTTTAGGCACTATGCCGTTTATATTTTGCCATATAGAGCGTGTGTGGAAAAATTCCTGTGCTGCTCATGGGCTTTCCTGGGCTTTATTAGATCACCTCCTTCAGGGTAATGGTCTATGGCCCATTCTGCTTTATGCCTCCGAATGGCACCAGAGGTATTAATACTATTTTGCTTCACGTGGTGGTGTTCCTTTGTTCCCTCCTCCTCTCTGCCCTCTCCTCTCATGTTTTTCCCTTCCAAGCCTGTGTCTTTATGTACCCCATAGCAGAAGGCATTGCTTAGTGCATTGGTGACACCATTCATCCAACAGATATTTGTTGGGTGTGCTATGAAAAGTGTGATAGAAACCAAGGAGGGGGTGGGAGAGCTCTTTGGACTGAGTGGTCAAGGAGGACTTCTCTAAGAAGAGTTGAGACGTAAAGGACAAGAAGGAGCCAGTGCTGTCAAAACCTGAATTGTGTCCCATGCAGGGGACACATGAAGGTCCTGAAATGGCAACAAATTTACCATTTTAAAGCCCAGAAAGAAGACTAATGCGGATGGAATACAGGCCAGGAGTGGGTGGCTTGAGAGGTAGGCTCAGTGAATTTTCACAAAGCCAATATACCACGTAATAGAACATTACCAGCACCTGGAAGCCCCTCCTTTGTCTTCTTCCATGCAGTACTGAGTTCTTCCACCAAAGTAACCATTATTCTGACTTCTGACACCATAGATGAGTTTGCTTGTTTTTGAACCTTATATAAATGGAACCATGCAGTATATATGTCTAGCTTCTTTTACCTCACCTTATCTTTGCTGCTGTGTATAGAAATAGCTCGTTCATTTTCATTGCTGTGTAACATTCCATTGTTCAACTATATGACATTTTAGTTCTGCTGTTGGTGGGTATTTAGGTTGTTTCCAGTTTTCGGCTGTTTCTTATCTTTTGGTACACTTATCTGTTAGAGGTATACCTTGAGTGAAACAGTGGGTAGGTGTGCATTCAGCGTTAGCAGGTACAATTAAAAAGTTTTCCAAAGTAGGTACACCTGTGTATGTTCTCATCAGAACTGGTTTATCAGTCTTTTAAATTCAAGCCATTAGATTTTTTTGGTAATGATAATTTGCTTTGTAGTTTTAATTTGCTTTTTCCCTGATGGCTAATGAGGTTGAATAGCTTTTCATTTATTTATTGGCCATTTGCATATTCTCTTTTATGAAGTATCTTTTCATGTTTCTTGCATATTTTTCTATCAAATTGTCTTTTTATTGCTGATTCGTAGACATCTAAATATTCTGAATGTAAGTACAGTGTCTATTATATGTACTGCAAATACATTCTTTTGCTCTTGTGGTTTGCATTTTCACTCTCTTAGTAGTGTCTTTTGGAACAGAATTTTACAATTTCACTGCAGTCCAATTTCATTAATCTTTCTCTTACAGGTAATGCTTTCTGTGTACTACCTAGGGTATCACTGTCAACTCCAAAGTATGAATATATTGTTTTATGTTATATTCCAGAAGCTTTATTGATTTTTCTATCACATTTAGATCAATAATTCATCAGGAATTACTTTAAAAAAATATATTGTGAGATAGGAGCCAAGGTTCTTCCCCCGCCCCCAGTGTGGGTATCCAGTCGACGCAGCAGAATTTATTGAAAAGACCGTTTCCCATTGCTCTAAAGTGTTACCTTTATCATAAATCAAGTGTATGTATATGTGTGAGTTTGTTTCTAGACTCTGTATTCCATTCTGCTGGTTAATTTGTCTGTCTTGACACCAATACTTCAATGTCATAATTGCAGTTCTAAACTAAGTCACTATCTGGGAGTTTAAATCCTTCAGCTTTGATCTTATTTAAGAAAATCTTCATCCCTTTATTTATTTCTGTGTAAAGATGTTGCATATTTTTACTTGAAGTTATTGGACGCATTATATTAACAAATGGTATAATCTTTTAGGTTTTATTTTCTGATCGTTTGAGGCTGCTATATAGAATTCATTTCCTGCCCCAACGGTTTCTAGCCATCTCTCCTGGAAGGTTTGTTTCACACGCTTTTCTCTAACCATTCTAAATACAACCTCATACCTTCTCCTAAGCTGCGTGTTATGCCAAAAATGGTTTTTTTTTTGCCCTTCTTATGTTGCTCTTGCTAGTTGATAAAAGCCTATGTTTCTGTTACATGTAAACCATTTAGAAGAGAAGGACAGAGTTGATCCCTGGTCCACCCTTCTTTCAACATGCATCCCTAAGTTCCTAATGAAACACCTTTTAAACAGTTATTTCCCATCTTAACCTTTGCTTTTTTAATTGTCTGTAGGTTTCAGGTTTTTCTTAGTGGTCTTTAATGTACCTGACCCTGTTCATATCACTCTTGCCTACCTTTGAGAGAGTCTCACAGGTGGCAGGAATCCCTGCTTTCCTCCCTTCCTCCCTCCTCCTTTTCTTCCTTCCTTCCACAAATATTTGTTGAAAGCCACTGTGTGTTAGGTAGTGTTCTAAGCACTTGAGAAGTTGCAGTAAAAGTAAAAAATTAATTTCTGACCCATGGAACTCACATGTGAGAGAGAGAGCGAGAGCGAGAGCGAGAGAGAGAGAGAGAGAGAGAGAGAGAGAAGAGAAAAGAGAAAGTATTAATAGAAATGAATAAATTTTATAGTTTCTCTGATGATGACAGGTATTATGCAGAGAAATAAAATAAAGCAGAGAAGCATAAGGGGTGGAGGAGAAGGCAGTTTTAAATATGTGGTGCTGAGGGGGCTTATTGAAAAGGCATTTGAGGAAAGATCTTGTAGAAGTGAGAGTAAATCATGTGGGTAATTTAAAAAAAATTTTCTGATTATTTTTTCCTTCTTTTACTAACAAATAAAAATTGTATACATTTATTGTGTATAACATGATGTTCTGAAATATATATATATAGTGGAATGGCTAAATCAAGCTAATTAACGTATGTATTACCTCACATACTTATTTTTTGTGTGTGAAATGCTTAAGATCTACTCTTAACAATTTTCAAGTATACATTATTAACTATAGTCATCACGATGTACAATAAATCTCCTGAACTTATTTCTACTGCCTAAGAGAAATTTTGTATTCTTTGACCAACGTCTCAATTCAACCCCATCCGCCTGCCTCCCCCAGCCTCTGGTAATCACCATTCTACTCTCTACTTCTATGAGACCGACTTTTTCAGATTCGACATGTAAGTGAGATTGTGTGGTATTTGTCTTTCTGTGCCTGGCTTATTTCATTCACTTAGCGTAATGTCCTCCAGTTCATCCATGCTGTTGCAAATGACCAGATTGCCTTTTGATAAAGGCTGGATTAGTATTCCGTTGTGTATGTATACCACATTTTATTTGTCTTTGTTCTTTTCTGTTTGTCCACTGAAAGACACTTCGGTTGATTCCGTATCTTGGCTCTTGCGAACAGTGCTGCAGTGAGCATGGGGGTGCAGATGCGTCTTTGACATAGTGATTTTGTTCCTTTTGGATATGTACTCAGTAGTGGCATTGCTGGATCGTATGGTATTTTTTTTTTAATTGATAATTTTTGAGGAACCTCCATACTATTTTCCATGATGGCTGTACTAATTTACATTTTCCACATGGGTAATTTGGAGAAGAAGGTTTCACACTAAGGGAACAACACGTGCTGAAGGTCTGAATGGGAATGTGCTGGAGCCACTGTGGCCCAAGGGGAGAGCAATCGGAGGTGAGGGCCAGCGGGTAAAAGGGGCAGATCACTCAGTCTTGTAGGCTCTTGTGAGGACTTTGGCTTTTCTTTTGGTGAGATGAGAAGTCAGTGGAGAGTTTTTAACAGAGGAGTGATGTGGTGTGATTCACATATATTTTAATTAAAATTTTTATTTTGAGATAATTTTAGATTAACATGCAGTTGTAAGAAATAACACAGAGAGATATGGCATACCCTTTACCCACTCTCTCCAAATGCAACATCTTGCAGAACTATAGTAGAATATCACAACCAGGACATTGACATTGATGCAATCAAGATATAGACCATCTCCATCACTACCAGGATCCCTTGTATTGCCTTTTTATAGCCACACTCACTTCTCTCCCATCCCCATCCCCTCTTTAACTCCTGACAACTGCTAATCTATTCCTCCTTTTTTTATCTTATCATTTCAAGAATGCTATGCAGATGCAGTCCTAGAGAATACAAACTTTGGGCTTGGCATTTCTCACTCACTATAATTCTCTGGAGCTTCATCCTGGTTGTTGCATGTATCAATGGTTTTTTTTTTTATGGCTGAGTAGTATTTCAAAATGTGGATGTTTGTATATAGGTTTTTATGTGAACATAAATTTTCATTTCTCTGGGATAAGTACCTGAGAATGTAATAGCTGGGTCATATGGTACATGTTTAGTTTTTAAGAAACTGTCAAACTATTCTCCAGAATGGCTGTATCATTTTACACTTTTACCAGCAATGTATGAATGATAAAGTTTTTTTTCATATTTGTCAGCATTTAGTCCTATTATTATTTTTTATTTTAACTATTCTGATAATGATATCTTATTGTGGTTTTAATTTGCATTTCCCCCAAAAGTAATAATGCAGAACAACTTTTCATGTACTTATTCACCATTTGGATATCATTTTGCAGGAGTTTCTGTTCAAATTGTTCACCATTTTTTATTGAGTTGTTTTCTTACTATTGAGTTTTGAGAGTTCTTTATATATTCTAGTACTAGTCCTTTGCCTGATAAATGTTTTGCAATTTTTTTCAGTCTATAAATTGTGTTTTCGTCTTCTTAACAGGGTCTTTTGCAGAACAAAAGTTTTAAATTTTGATGAATTCCAATTTATCAGTTTTTCCTTTTTTAGATCATGTTTTTAATATTGTCTAAGACTCTTCACTTAGCCCTAGATCCCAGTGATTTCTTATATTTTTATTGTAAAAAGTTTATAGTTTATGTTTACATTTAAGTCTGTGATGGATTTTGCTTTTTTTTTTTTTGTGAGATTTGGGTCAATGAATTTTTTTGGGCTATGAATATCCAGTTACTTCAGAACCATTTATTGAAAAGGCAATCTTGTCTCTATTGAATTGCCTTTATGGCATGATCAAAAATACATTGGGTATATTTGTGTGTATGTATTTCTTTGTTCTCTATTCTGTTCCATTGATCTATGTGTCTCTCCTTTCTGCAATTCCACATTCTCTTGATTTCTGAACCTGTGTGGTGAGCTTTAATGTCACAAAAGTGATTCCTTCCATGTTCTCCTTTTTTAACAAATTTGTCTTAGCAATGCCACTTCCTTTCCCTTTTGATGTAAGTTTTAGAATAATTTTGTCTATATCTACAGTCTTGCTGGGATTTTGACAGAAAATGTGTTAAACCCCTGTAGCAGTTTGGGGGGAATTGACATCTTTACTGTTGCTGAGTCTTCTTATTTATAAACACAGTGTTTCTCCATTTATTTAGATCTTTGATTTTTTTTGTCAGCATTGTGTAGTTTTCTGGATATAAGTCCCTTTTTTTATTAGATTTATACTTAAGTACTTAATTTTTTTGAGTGATTATAAATAGTATTTATATTTTTAATTTTGATGTCCACATGTTCATTGATAGTATATATAAATACAATTGACTTTTCTATGCTTACTTTGTATCCTGAAACCTAGGAGTTTTGTGTATGTGTGTGTGTGTGCACGCGCATGCACACATCTGTGAATTCTTGGAAATTGCTGTGTATATAATTATGTCATCCACAAATAGTACAGTTTTATTTCATTTCCAATCTGTATGCATTTTATTTCCTTTTCTTCCCTTTTTGCACAGGCTAAAACTTCCAGCACTGTGGTGAATAAGAGTGATGAGAACACACATCCTTGTCTTGCTTCCAATCTGGGGGGGAAAGCATCCAGGCATTCACTGTTAATTATAATGCTAATTTGAGGTTTTCTGTAGATGTTCCTTAGGAGGTTGAGGAAGTTCATTTATATTTCTATTTTTCTGAGAGTTCTTATCATGAATATATGTTGAATCTTGTCAAATGCTTTTTTTGTATTGATTGATACGATCATGTGATTTTCTGTTAACATGGTGGATACATTGATTGTTTTTCATGTATTGAATTAACCTCATATCTCTGGAATAAAACTTATTTGGTTATGGTGTGTAATTCTTTTTATGTATTGCTGAATTCTGTTTGCTAATATTTTGTCAAACATTTTTTATGTCTATATTCATAAATGATATTGGTTTGTAGTTTTTATTTTTATTTTTTTTTTGAGACAGAGTCTTACTTCTGTTGCCCAGGCTAGAGTGCTGTGGGCATCAGCCTAGCTCACAGCAACCTCAAACGCCTGGCTCAAGTGATCCTTCTGCCTTAGCCTCCCAGGTAGCTGGAACTACAGACATGTGCCACCACGGCCAGCTAATTTTTTCTAAATATTTTCAGATGTTTGGCTAATTTCTTTCTATTTTTAGTAGGGATGGGATCTTGCTCTTGCTCACGCTGGTCTCGAACTCCTGACCTCAAGCAGTCCTCCCACCTCGGCCCCCAGAATGCTAAGATTACAGGCCTGAGCCACTGCGCCCAGCCGGTTTGTAGTTTTTTGGTACTGTTTTTGCCTGGTTTTTGTGTCAGAGTAATACTACCTTCATAAAATGAATTGGGAGTTGTTCTCTCTTCTATTTTCTGGAAGATTGTGTAGAACCAGTGTTAATTCTTTAAATAATTGGTAGACTTCTCCAGTGAAACCCTTTGTGCTTGAGGATTTCTTTTTTGGGAGTTTTAAAATTATAAATGTACTTTCCTTCATAGATATAGGGCTGTGTAAACATTCTACTTCATATTGGGTGAGTTATAGCAGTTTGTATTAATATTTTTTAAGAACTTAGCCCATTTGATCTAAATTGCCAAATTTATTCCTTTATGTTTACAGGGTCTATAGTGATATTCTTGACTTCATTTCTGATATTAGTAATTTGTGTCTTTTCTCTTTTTTTGTCAGTATTGCTAGAAGTTTGTCAGTTTTATTGATCTTTTCAAAGAACCAGCTCTTTGTTTCATTGATTTTCTCTCTAAATTTTTTGTTTGTTTTAAATTTGATTTATTTATATTTTTATATTTATTATTTCCTTCTGCTTGCTTTGAGTTTATTTTGCTTTTCTTTTTCTAGGATCTTGAGGTGGGAGCTTAGATTATTGATTTGAGACTTTCCAATTCTATTCTAATGTACGCATTTAGTGCTACACATTTCACTCTCTTAGCCTTGCTCCACAAATTTTGATTTCACTGTATTTTGATTTTCATTCAGTTCAGTTTTTTTTTAAATTTCCCTGAGACAACTTCTTTGACCCATGGATTTTTTTTTTTTTTTAATTTCCCTGAGACAATTTCTTTGACCCATGGATTATTTTGAAGTGTGGTATTTAGTTTCCAAGTGTTTAGAGATTTTCGTGTTATCTTTGTTGATTTTTAGTTTGATTCCATTGTGGTTAGAGAACATACACTCTATAATTTCAGTTATTTTAAATTTGTTGAAGTTCGTTTTATGGCCTAAGAGATGGTCTATCTTGGTATATGTCCCATGGGCACTTGAAAAGAATGTATATTCTCCTGTTATTGGGTGGAATGTTGTATAAATATTGATTTGCTTCTGTTGGTTGATGGTGGTGTTGAGTTGTTGAATCCTTGATGATATTCTGTCTAATTGTTCTGTCAGTTATTAAGAGGGGTTTTGTAGTCTCCAACTGTAATTGTGAATTTGTCTATTTCTCGTTTCGATTCTATCAGGTTTTGCTTCATATATTTTATAGCTCTGCTATTTGGTGCATATATGTAGGATTGCTATGTCTTCTTGGTGGATTAACCCTTTTATTGTTATATTGTGTATCTCTCTATCCCTGGTCATTTTCATTGCTCTGAGATCTACTTTCTTTGTTGTTACTCTAACTAGTCCTGTTTTTCCTTGATTAATGTTTGCATAGTATTTCTTTTTATATCTTTGGATTTTCAATTTGCCTATATCATTATCTTTATAGACAGCATATAGTTGGGGCATAGTTTTAAATCCACTCACTCAATTTCTATTTTTTAATTGGTATATTGAGATCATTACATTTAATGTAATTATTGATATGTTGGGGCTTAATTCTGCCATTTTATTTTTTTGTTTTCTGTTTATTCTCTGTTTTTTTCCTGTCTTCCTGTGTGTTACTTGAACATTTTCTAGAATTCCATTTTAATATATCAATAGTGATTTTGAACATATCTCTTTGTTCGTGTGTTTTGTATATAACTTATCAGAGTTTAAAATACTGTCATTTTACCAATTCGAGTAAAATATAAAACCTTACTTCCCTTTATATCCCTTTACCCTCCCCATTTATAATGTAATTGTCCTAAATATTTCGTTAATGAATATTTAGAACCACAACGTTAAAATTTTTGCCTCAACCATCAAACATCATTTAGACAGTTAAAAGGAGAAGAAAAAGTCTATTTTATTTACCTATATTATGGTATACTGTAATCTTTTTTCCTTCCTAGTATTCCAAGGTTCCTTCTCTTACCATTTCTTTTGTTTAGAGAACTTCCTTTAGTGATTCTTTCATAGTAGATTTGCTGGCAACAAATTCTTTCCGTTTCTTTAATCTAAGAGTGTCTTATTTTTTTTTTTTTGAGACAGAGTCACTCTGTTGCCGGAGTAGAGTGCCGTGGCGTCAGCCTAGCTCACAGCAACCTCAAACTCCTGGGCTCGAGCAATCCTACTGCCTCAGCCTCCCGAGTAGCTGGGACTACAGACATGAGCCACCATGCCTGGCTAATTTTTTCTATATAGATTTTTAGTTGTCCATATAATTTCTTTCTATTTTTTTTAGTAGAGACAGGGTCTCACTCTTGCTCAGGCTGGTCTAAGAGTGTCTTGATTTCCTCTTAGTTCTTGAAGGATATTTTTGCTGGATTCCCATGAGTTGACAGTTCTGTTCTTTCATCATTTAGAAATCTTTGTGTCACTTCCTTCTGTCCTCCCTGGTTTCTGATGAGAAATCTCTGCTGTTGAAAGTTTTACGCCCATAGGTATGGAGTCATTTCTTTCTCATTGCTTTCAAGGTTTTTTTCTTTGTGTTTAGTTTTTAGTATTTTGGCTATGTGAGTCTTGGTGTGGATTTCTTTGGGATTACTGTTTTTTGAGGTTTGCACAGCTTCTTGAATGTTTAGATGTATGTCTTGTCAAAATTTGGAAGGTTTTCAACTATTATTTCTTTGAATACTTTTTAGCCCTGTCCTCTTTCTCCTCTCCTTCCGGAACTCTGTTAATTTGAATGTTAGATCTTTTGTTATAATCCCACGTGTCCCTGAGGCTGTGTTCATCATTTTATTTTCAACGTATTGTCTCTTTGTTATTTAGATTGGGTAATTTCTATTGTTCTATTTTCTAGTTCACTGATTCTCTCTCTTCTACCTGTTCTGCTGTTTAGCGCACTTACTGCATTTTAAATATTGGTCATTGTGTTTTTCCATTCTAAAATTTTGAATTCGTTCTTCTTTGTATCTTCTGTTTCTTTGCTGAAACTTTCTATTTTGTCAGTTGTTTCATGTGTGTTTGTAATTGTTTGTTGAAGCATTTTTATCATGGCTACTTAAAATCTTTGTCATATAATACATCTCTGTCTCATCTTGGTGTTGGCATTTACTGATTGTCTTCTTTTCATTTAGTTGAAATCAATGTAAGAAAATGTCAACCTGGACATTTAACTAGTATACTGTGAGACTCTGGATCTTACTTAAACTCTGTTCCAGCAGGGGAAGGTGGTGGGAGGGAGAGGGTGAAGGTTGTCACCTTACCAGATGGAGGCAGAAGTCCAGGTTCACCACTCAGCCTCTGTTGATACCTGAGGTCAGGGCACTTCTTGTTACTGCTGGGTAGAGGTTGAAGCTCCAGCTTCCCCACATGGTCTCTACTGACATTGTGGTGGGGTGGCCTTGTTACTGAAGGGTGGTGGTGAAAGTCTTACTCTCTGCTAGGTTCCTCTGACACCATTCCAGCTGGTAGGGAAGGGGTGCCTGCCACTGCCTGGTTGGGGTGGAAGTGGGGAGTGGGGCCAGGACTCATTACCTGGCTTTCTTTTTTTTTTTTATTTCAGCATATTATGGGGGTACAGATGTTTAGGTTACGTATGTTGCCCTTGCCCCCCCTCCACCCCTAAGTCCGAGTACCTGGCTTTCTACTTAGCCTTCTTTGACACTTCTCTGGGGAGGGAGGGAGGGAATAGAGGTGCCTCCTTACAGCCTGGCAGGGGTGGAAATCTAGGGTCCCCTCTTAGCCTTTGCTGGCTTGATGGAATAGGGCCATAGTCCCCCCCTCTGCTCCCTCCCCCTGCTCCATGGTGTTTGGCTGGAGTAGAGCAGTTATTGTCTAATAGTTTTTTGTCTTACTAGGATACCATTTTTCTGGTCCTTTGACTAGAGAGAGCAAGCTTTTGTTGAGCCTTTTAAAAAAAATCAGTCTGTTGGCATTTCTGGATTTCTACCTTCTTCAGCTCCAAGACCAGAATATGTAAGGCAAAAAGAAAACCCGGGGAACTCACCATTGTATTGTTACTTGGGTCTCAAGATTCTAACCAGTCTGCCTTCTTCTCTTTATTTTTCAGAGTCTCCTTATGTTTGTTTTATATATAAGATACAGGATTTTAAATTTTACTTAGTGAGAAGAATAGGGAAAAGTATATCTACTTCATTTCCTGGAAATGGTGTTATTGCCTTATGTTTTAAGATAATTAGTCTGGCTGTTTTGCAGCATGGAATCTGCTGTGGTAGGCTGAAAAATGTCCCCAAATATGTGCATGTTATAATTTCTGTGAATGTTCCTGTATATGGAAAAAGGGACTTTGTAGAAGTGATTAAGTTGAGGATCATGATGTGGGGAGATGATCCTGGATTATTTGGGTGGACCAAAATCTCACAAAGTCCTTACAAGAGGGACACAGGAAGAGGTGAAGGCAATATAACAGAAGCAGAGATTGGACTGATGCAGTTTGAAGATGGAGGAAGAGGCCATAAGCCAAGGAACATGGGTAGCCCCTGGAATCTGAAAAGGGCAAGGAAACAGATTCTCTCCTCAGAGCCTCCAGAAGGAACCAGCCCTGCCCACACTTTGAATTTAGCTCAGTAAAACTGATTTCAGACTTCCAACTCCACATCTGTAAAAAAGTAAATTTGTCTTGTTTTAAACCAGTACATTTGTGGTGATGGTTTATAGCATCCATAGTAAACAAATACATCTGCTTTGGGTAGATAGTCAGTATGTACAATAGGATGTGCAGATCCTAATGATGAATATGGATATTCTGAACTTCTCTTATTCATCATACTTTCTAATTTGGAGTATTTGACGTAGGGGAGTCGTGTGATTTAAGTGTTATTTAAGGAAGATCGGGCTGCAACAGTTTGTAAGATGAATCAGATGAATGAATATTGGAATCAAAGAGGCTAAAAAGGAGACTACTATCATCCATCTCAGGGAGACAGGGAGACAGGGACTTATCAAAGGGGCCGTAAGTTGGGCTGAAGAGTTAGAGATGGGTCAGGGACATTTCAAGGAAAACAAATACAAGGCTTCAAAGACTGAATAATGATAGGAGATGAAATGTGAAGTCAGTGATGATGCAAAAGCATGAGTAAGTAACATGTTCATTAAGAAAGAAATAAGAGGACAAAAAAGTTTTCTGGTAGGTTTTCATCTGTCAAAAACGAGTGAACAAGCTAAAGGGATTGTATTCTTTCAGAGGCGAAAAGCTAATCAGTGCTTTTTAGATAATGTTAATTCGAAATGTGTGACTGTAGAAAGGCTGGTTTGTCATATCCTGCTAGTCCTTGAGGACCAGAATACGTCCAGGTGTGTAATTTCTGTGTCTTAAACAAACATTCCTCTTAAGTCACTGGCAGTGAGAGGGATGTTTATTAGCATCCTTGTGAGTTGTTGATGAATTTGTGTATTGGCAAATCCAGATCTCTCTTTTGTTGCAGTATGAAATTTTATGTTTAATTTTTTTTAGTATATAAATAAAGATCTGTTTGCTAAACAACCATCAAGTATTTTTCTTCTACTTAAAGCTAAAGTTCTTAAGCCAAAAATACCATTCTGAACCCCAAATGTGTCTTCTATCAAACATCCTCAAGGTTCTTAAAGTGATACACAGATACGTCTTTTTATTAGTGAGCCAACTCTGAACTCATCCTTCTCACAGACAACCTTTAGAAGCATAAAGGTGGAGTCAGGCTGCTTTTCACAATTTGGTGATTCTATTTATTGAATGTTCACTCTGTGGCTGACCTCTGGATCATGATCCATGAAAGCTTTAACTCCTTATAAAGGGATCATTGAGGGGCTAGTGTTGGGCTCCCATGGGGACTTCCAGCCCACAGAGATCCTTTATTATGGGGCACAATATGACATTTTTATTTTAAATTTCCTCCTGAGAGAGAGAGAACTCACATAAAGCCTAAATCTGGACCCTGTAGGTAGTCCTGTCTCTGCAATACAGAGCTTCCATTTTCAATGAAGATATCTTTAAGAAGCATCAATTTTATGGTTGAACTTTTTTTCATTCTTAAATCCACAAATCAAAAATTCCCCCATTCTGTTTTATTATCATAGATGTTTTCATCAACTTTCAGTCAGTTGGATATTTTTCAGCATTTTAACTTAGTAGTATGCTTTCAGTTCTCTTCAGTGCTTCTCAAACATTAAAGAGCACAAGAATCATTTGGGGATGTTGTTAAATGCAGTTTAACCAATGTAGTCCTGATTCAGCAAGTCTGAGGTGGGGCCTGAGATTCTACATTCCTAACAAGCTCCCAGGTGATGTGGTGCTGCTGGTCATTGAACCATGTTCAGTAATAAGGGGTTTGGGCTCATCCTTACTCTGTAGGTATCAGTTTGGGCTATATTTCAATTTGGTGTCGATAGTGCTTGGTAAATTTCACAGTTGGATTGAGCTAGAACAGAAATTAATAGCTTAACTAACCATTTCTTTTTATTTCAGGAAATTACCAAAAATAAGATGAAGAAAACCTGTTTAGAAAATGGAAGAATGGGTGAAAAAGTCTAACAATCATGGTTTACATTTTAGTTGGAGTTGACTCCTACCATTTCCTTTTATGATTTTCTTTTAGATACATACAGTAGGTCAAGGGATGTGGATTAAGTTTTTTTTTTTTAATAATTATGTTAACAATTGAAAATTTTGCCTTTCCTGAAGTACATAAATTAAAATATGAAATATTGTAAAAATAAGAATTTCACAATAGAAGATACTGTTTTATTTATTAGAATAAAAGACATTGCATAAGTTTGAGTTTGTACTATTTATTGAAAATGACATTTTTGCAGTAACAGTTATAGAAGCTTCTGATTTTCTTTCCAGCATTTACTGTTTTCATCATCTGATCCATTTATTGACGGTTAGTTGACACTGAAACTATTGGCTATGCAAAAAAAAAAATCCTAATATGGGTTCACATATTAAGGATAATTAAGTATATAGCACAATTTTTGGCATTGGTCACATCAGAAATTTATCATTAAATAATCATGCCAATTACTACTCTTAAGATAGAATTTTTAAATAATTTTTTTATTGTAAAATATGTAGAATATAAAACTTACCATTTTAACTTGTTTTAGGTACACAATTCAGTGACTTTAAGTATGTTCACAATGTTGTGCAGCTATCCCTGCTATTTCCAAAATTTTTTCATCATTCCAAACAGAAACTTTGTATCTATTAAACAATAACTCCCGATCATCCCCTCCCCACAGCCCTGGCAACCTCTATTCTACTTTCTGTCTCTATGAATTTGCCTGTTCTAGGTGCCTCACATAAGTGGAATCATTCAATATTTGTCCTTTTGTGTTTGGCTCATTTCACTTGGCATAATATTTTCAGGGTTCATCTATATTGTGACATGTATGAGAATTTCATTCCTTTTTGAGGCCAAATAATATTCCATTGTATGTATATACCACATTTTGTTTATCCATTCATTTTTGGATGGGTGTTTGAGTTGTTTCCACCTTTCGGCTATTGTGAATAATGCAGCTATGAACATTGATGCATGAGTGTCTGTTTGAGTCCCTAATTTCAGTTGTTTTGGGTATATTCCCAGAAGTGGAGTTACTGGATCATATGGTAATTTTATGTTTAACTTTTTGAGGAACTGCCAAACTGTTTCCACAGTGGCTGCACCATTTTACATTCCTACCAACATTGCATGAGGGGTTCAGTTTCTCTGTATCCTCACCATGAATGTTTTTTATTTGTTTTTTTTCCTGTGCTCTAAATAAAACTATATGAAAAAGGTTAGAGATGGGAAAAAAGGATAGGCAGTAATGCATTAGGCTTAGTTATAGAGTTTGCATTTTGGCATGGCACACCAATAACCTAGCCCCTGATTGTGGGGTTCTATACGTAAACTAGATGTAGCTAGCTGAATCTTTTGAAGAATTCCCTAATATTTTTCCTTCTAGCTTCATTTTCTTGTGTATTTCAGAATCAAGAGCCTTCCCCTATACCTTTAGAAATTCTCTTTCTGAACATCCTCCTGCTAAATCTTCCACTTGTACCACAGTATGTATCTGTAGAACTCCCTAAGTACCTGTCTCCTTCCCACTCCCTGCGTCTTGGTTACTGCTTCCGATCTGTATTCCTTTGATAACAAGTTAGGCCATTTCATTAGCCCGATTCTTTAGGCCAGGAACTTCCTCAGTTTCCATAATAGCTCTGGATGGAGGAGTAAAAGGTACACAGGACACATAGGTGCTTAAGTCATAGCTAGAGGAGGCCTAGGCAAAACTAGAAAGTGGGTTTGGTTTCTATACAAAATGACCAAGTGAAGGCTTTGGATGAATACTGGGATCAGGGCTGGGTTGTCCTGGAAAAATGTGTTCAGGATGGAAGAAGTGATGAAGACGAAGAGTTAGGATGATGTAGAGGTAGGATTAGGTTGGACTAAAGGAAGTGAGAGAGAACAGGTCAGCCACAAACAAAAGCAGCTGCACGATGACCTCCATTGTGTTCTGGACTCAAAACCAGAAACATTTATAATAGTCCAACTGACTTGAGTTTCAGTAGAGGAATGTTAGAAGCAGATTTTTAAAAAGACCTGTGAAAGCTCTATCTCAGAATCAACTATAACTTGGCTCATAATGAAGCCACGTTTAGTCATTTAGTCATTTAGTCATTTTAGTCATTTTCTTATGTACCATTCCTGGCTAGCCAGGACCTATTCCTATTCCAGACCTCCTAACCCAGGTCCAGCACACGGCCAAAAACAATTACTCAACACTGGCTACATCTCTCAAGGCTCTATTCAAACCAAGACGAATCTCTTCCTGTCATTTTAAAGCATGTGTCCTATTAGCAGAGGGTCCGTGTACTTCGTCCTATCTTGGAAAATGCGCTGTGTCTTTGGAGGATTCACTCTGAGCGGGTGCGTTACATAAGATTTGCTTTTTAAATGCTAAATACTTAAAACTACGTGTTTTACTTCTTTTGTGTGAGATGAGGCTTTTTAGGAGTAATAGACACCACAATAAAAGCTAGCGTGGTTTTCATTGTCAATAAAAAGGCATTTTTGTGAAGTGCTGCTTTTTCTCAAGAAGCACTTGCGTACAGCATCGCTTAGCAACACACAAATCAGCTTTGACACCTTATTCAGCTTTAATATTCAGGTTCAAATCAAGTCTTTCCAGAGATGGGACAGATTGAGTCTTTTAAACCAAGCAAGTGAAAGTCGTCCCTTTGTAATTTTCGTCTTTAGGTTGGCAGCAGCATCAGAGTTTTCATTTTATAACTTATTTTGGAATTGGAATATTTTTTTAATTCAGCCTCTTTAGTCCTCCTTCTTTGCCTCTGTTTCCACTTTGTTTTTTAATCCTAAAGACCCTTACAAGGTCTTCCCTTGATTTTTGGGATCAAATTTAAATTCCTTAGCATGGCATGCAGGGCCCATCATGAGCTTGTTCCCGCATACTTCTCTAGTGTCCTCTGCTTCAGCCAAATGAAACAACTCATTTCCCCAAACATGCTGTGTTCTATGATATCCCTATTTCTCCATCCCACATCGTTTTCTTTGCTTTGCCAATGCTCTTTGCTGGCTAAGTCCTGCTTATCTTTGCAGATACTTTTGGATTCTTGGGGAACTTCTCTTTGATTCCTTCAGATTGAATTAGGGGTCACTTCTAACGTCCTGGGCAAATCTTGATCCAATGATAATATTGGATTTTAGTTATTTACTCTTCTTATCCTAAACTGGAAATTTCTTAAGGGATAGAGATTGATTCTTTTATCCCTGTATTCCTGTCCTTTCTGTGTGTTTCATTTATCTGAATTTCTCACTGTGACAGAGCTGAATCTTCTCTCCCTTGTAATGATATTAATAGATCTTTATTCCTGGGAGTTTTGACCAGAGGTCCAAGGCATTCATTTATGAATTTAACAGTTATTTTTTGAATTGTTCATTCTGTGTCGGGGACTCTACTGCTTGTTTACTACTATTTGGAGACCATTGATTCAAGCATCAGATAAGGGATTATGCCAGATGTAGCATGAAATAGAAAGTCTGGAGGTGTAAATAATTAAAACAAAAATTTTTAAAGTTGCCAAGTATAAGAGGCTATTCCATGGTTTTATAAAGATTTCTACAAAGGAGAGAAATGTTAACAAGAGCGTTTTGAATACATATTTTTACAGTTGGTATACAAAAATTAACTGTGACTATGTGATATGCTAACCTCACCAATTTACATATCCTAAGCTCAGAAAGTACTCCTTGGTGGTTTGCTTCCATAAATTAAATTCTGCCGTGGTAGAAGGCAGGTACTGCCTTGCTCCCTAGTGAACTGGTGTGTGTAGATTTCTAGAAGTTTTATTTTATTCATATATTTAAAAACTCACCAGATTTTTGTTTTTATATTCAGTCTATTTAGAGAAATATACTGGAAGTTTCTTAAGATAATTTAAACTAGTTTCAATTTTAGAACGATGTTAGAAATGGTAAGTTAATCTTATATGTGGACAACATTGTACATTTAGAGCCTCTATTCTGGCTGTCCCAGAAATTGGATCTAAAGGTATTTCTTTTTCCTCTTTGTTTTATTTGGAAAATATTGGAAAATGGACAAAAATTAAAAGCAAAAAATTATCTCTTATTTGGAAGTAGGGTAAGATATTGTATTAAAAAAAGTCCCGCAACCACCCAGTCCTATGTCATGCTGTTAACATTTTCACATTATTCTACTGACTTCTAAAGGTGCCTTATAAGTACTATTGTTTAAAAAATATAATGATGTATTGTCTATCTTTTATGATAGCAACTTTAAATGTTCCTTTTCATACTTATCTAGCTTTGTTCTGCTTTGATCCTTATTTTTTAGATCACTTAATTTTTATGAAAGTAAATGAGGCACATTGTTTAAAAAGGGTCTAATAGTTTAGACTTTGTGCAGTAGAAAGTGAAAGTTTCCCTTATCACTATTCTTGGGGGTAACTAATTAATATTTTGGTGTACGTTCTTCCATGTAACTGTGAACTTTTTGTTAACATTGTAACGTCCTCCCCCTCCCCTTTTTTTGAACAAAAATGGGAATCACGTTTTCCACACTCTGTCACTTGTATTTTTCACGCATTAATTCTTTATTTCATGGCCACTTTTCCTTGTTGCCGCATGCAGGTCTGTCATAGGCTTTTTAGTGGCTGCATAATATTTCACAGAATGAGTCTACTGGAATGTAATAGCTTGGTTTTCCATTAGGGTGTCTCCAGTATTTTACTGTTGCAAATAATATTGCAACAAGCATTTTTGTATCTTGTACACAGCTTGTATTTCTGTAGGTGACACCTAGATGTGGAATTGTGTGGTTGGAGCATCACATGTAAAATTTTGCTGTACTTTAAAGGTCAACCTTTTATTCAAGACTTTCTACAGCATTTAACCATTAACAATAAAATTCTGATTTGAGAATAAACTTTGTTTAACAGGAGAGATGGATTCTTTTCCTGACAGCCCAATGAAACAGTCAGGGAGGGTTTTGTTTGTTGGTTTTTCTCCTCATGTTTTGACCTAAATTTTATGTGATATCTGGAACCTTTGAGAGAAAGTATTTCTTGGTCTACCTGTTGTTTTAAAAAAGAAATCTGTGTTCTTATTGGTACCATCTCCTTGATAATGCTATTATTTCATTGGATATTGATATTCCTCATGATGAACCACAATGTTTTTAGTTTAATTCTGTTCTGTACAGTGTGGTATACCATAGAGATAGAACTGTTCTATAGGGTAATTTATCTTAAAAGAGATGTATGAAGGTGACCTCATCAATAAAAATAGAAGCCCCAGATTGTCATTTTGCTTATATATTTTAAATTCTCTTCTTATAACTTTGAAAATAGTTGTGATTGTGCCTTTTTGAATGAAAGCTTGTAGATGAACTTCAAACACATTTTCATTTCCTAAAGGAAGATCTAATTGAGGCTACAATCCTTGCCTTTAGATTGTAAGAGTGGGTTTCTAAAGGTAGGTGTTGAGGGCCTTTCATGGTGCCATACACAAGTAGGTGTTTAGTACTTTTTGGGGTAATAAACTATTTAACTCAAGTCCTCTCACCTACATTTTTGAATCCAATTAATTTCCTCTGTTTTTATAAACAGACATATCAAATTGCTGTTTGAGAAATACCTTACAGATTTGAAATGCATATTTAAGACCGTGGGCTCATGGTCTTTACTGCTGTGGTATGTGTTCTAAGCATCTGAGGGCCTGAACAGTCCACCCATGCATGTTGTATAGACACATACTGGAAGATGGATATTCGTGTTTAAGATAGAACTTAATTTTGACTTTTTGAAAGTTACTTTATTTTTCTTTATTCTAAGATTTCATAACCTTGATTTGTAAATATTTATCTGCTAATCATTTTCAAGACACCATACTTTTACGGAGACGATAGTAGTTTATGTTAAAGATTACTTTGTTTTCTCTCTTTTTTACAGAAAACAAGCATCATTGTGGGTCCAAGGAGACATATTTCGATCCAAACTGAAAAATAGACCATCCAGTGAAGGAAGTATTAATAAAATTCTTTCTAGCTTAGATGATATGTCCATTGGTGGAAACTTATCTAAAATACAAAACATGGAAAGATTTGGAGAGGTGAGTTTTCCCCAGGAAGATTCTGTCTCCTTAAGACTAACATTCTGCATTTGTTTCCCAGTTGAAGACATGTAACATAGCAGTATTTTTTCTCTGAGATGCTTAGAGTACCAGATCAGCAAGAAGTAGAGCAAAGAAATCAATTACCCTTAAAAAGAAAAAAAAGGTGTAATTTAAGGAGAAAAGTATAAAGGAGGCTCCTCTGGTTTGGAGAATATTTACAGAAAGAAAATAGAAAAGCAAACTTGTTACTTGAAAATTAAAATAGATGTCAAGAAGAAAAATTTAATGTGACAGTTGAAGAAATAGTACATACCACAAGTGGTACTTTGAAAGCTTCAAATTCGGTGCTGATTTCTAAAGTAAATGCAGAGTTGAAAACATAATTAGGGGCAACTATTTTTTTTTTTTAAACTAAAGCTGTACTGTAAGTGAACCACTTTAAATAGTTGGTATATATTGCTTGATTTAATCTTCATAACTACCTGGTGAGTTAAGTTATATTATCTCAATTTTATAGTAAGGAAATTGCATATAACTCAATGTAAAACATGATTCAATCCATGTCCATCTGATTTCAAACTTGTATTTTTTTCTATTACACCCTGCTACCTCTGAATCAAAACGGAAGTGACTTACTAAGAATTAGGATTATGAGCATTTTTGAAACTAGAAGCAACCTTGAAATCATTTGTTCTAATTGCTCCCTTGTATGGATAAGAAACTGGGGTCCCAGAAAATTTGTTATTTGCCGAAGGTCCCAGAGTTGTTTACTACTGGCTCCACTTTGAGAGCTGGTCATTCAATTCCTAGTTTAGTTTTTCCTACCAAATTATGTCTGAGATAAAGCTAAGCACCTGGTTTATATTTGGTTTTTATTTGTATATCTCTAAAGGAGCAAAAAAAAAAAAAAAGTTAAAAATATTTAAGCAGGCCGGGCGCGGTGGCTCACGCCTATAATCCTAGCACTCTGGGAGGCCGAGGCGGGCGGATTGTTTGAGCTCAGGAGTTCGAGACCAGCCTGAGCAAGAGCGAGACCCCATGTCTACTAAAAATAGAAAGAAATTAATTGGACAACTAAAAATATATACAAAAAAAAAAAAATTAGCTGGGCATGGTGGCGCGTGCCTGTAGTCCCAGCTACTCGGGAGGCTGAGGCAGGAGGATCGCTTGAGCCCAGGAGTCTGAAGTTGCTATGAGCTAGGATGACGCCACGGCACTCACTCTAGCCCGGGCAAAAGAGTGAGACTCTGTTTCAAAAAAAAAAAAAAAAAATATTTAAGCAGCAAGTGTAGATTTACATTCTATGAGATAGTGACCCAACACACCTGGACAAAGGCCTTAAAAAGATACTATGCCTCCAGCTTAGCCCTCAGGGAACCCAGAATGGAAGGAATGCATCATAACTCTTTCAGGTCAATGATTGGCATCCCAAACCAATTTCTTTGCAAAAAAGATAGAGTGGTTGGAGATCAGGAGAGTGAGTTTTCTTCAAGGACACAGGATGGAGACTACTGAAAGACCTGATTTTTAAACCCTGTGTTATGTTCTCCAGGACAGCCACTGATGAAGTGGCTAAGTTTACTTGTTTGAGTCATCTGTCCTGACAAAATGCAAATTGTAGCCAAGGTTATGTTGATGTTCAGAGCCTTCGTGGACTTTTCTTGTCTCTGTGTTATAACCTGGCTTATTATAATAAAAGCAAACAAAAAGAATCTGAGCTAACACTTTAATGTGATAATATTAATATAGCTGAGCAAGAACAGTTTTTCTGGCTCTGGTCAGCATTTCCTTCCCAGGTTGAGTTCAAGTAAACAGGCCTTTGAGTTATGAACTCTGAAAAAACAAACATAAAATTTATCCCTCTTTTGGAAAAACATTTTACCTTGTAGGAAGATAGTACTTTCTATATGATGATCTGTATGAAATTAACGTCTGGTAGTTAGAATATTTCATTCTTTTAAAAATTTTTTTATAGATTTATGGGGTACATGTACAGATTTGTTAAATAGATCTATTGTGTAGTGGTGAAGTCTGGGCTTTGTATGTAACCCTCACCCGGTTAGTGTACATAGTGCCCACTAGGTTTTAATAGTTTCTCATTCCACACCTCCCTTCCAAGCATCCAGCGTCTATTATGCCACTCTATGTCCATTATAGAGTGTACACATTATTTAGCTCCCACTTATAAGTGAGAACATATGGTATTTGTTTTATTGTTTCTGAGTTATTTTGCTTAAGATAATGGTGTCCAGTTCCATCCCCGTTGGTGCAAAAGACATGGTTTTTCATTCTTTTTTATGGCTGAGTAGTATTTCATGTATATATACCACATTTTCTTTATCCAGTCATTGGTTGATGGACACTTAGTTCGATTCCATATCTCTGCTATTGTAAATAATGTTGTGATAAATACAAGTGTAGGTATCTTTTTGATGTAATGAATTCTTTTCCTTTGGGTAGATACCCAGTAGTGGAATTGCTGGATTGAATGGTAGATCTATTTTTAGTTCTTTGAGAAATCTCCGTACTGTTTTCCATAGAGGTTGTGCTGATTCATATTCTCACCAACAGTGTATAAGCATTCCCTTTTCTCCACATCCTTGCCAACATCTGTTGTTTTTTGACTTTTCAGTAATGGCCAAAGAACATTTCGTTCTCACGTTTTTTAGACCCGAATTTGTTGAACCTAATAATAATTAACATTTATTTATAACTGGGAGGGTAAGGAATACAATATGATTGAAATTTAAAATGTTACTTTAAATATAAGTATATATTCAGATGTTGGAGTCTACCATGCCCTCTCCTTCCATCTTAGTCCATTTGGGCTGCTACAACAAAACGCTACAGATTGGGTGGCTTCTAAACAACAGAAATTTATTTTTCATAGTTCTGGAGGCTAGGAAGTTAAAGATCAAGGCACCAGCAGATTCAGGGGGTGGTAAGGGAAGGGCCTGCTTACTGGTTCATAGATGGCACTTTCTTGCTGCGTCCTCACGTTGCAGAAGGGGCAAACAAGCTCCCTCAGTTCTCTTTTGTAAGGTCATTAATCCCATTCATGAGGGTTCTGCCTCATGATCCAGTCACCTCCCAAAGACCTCACCTCTTAATACCATCACCGTGGGAGTTGGGATTTCAAAGTGAATATTGGGGGGGACACAGATATTCAGATCATAGCACAAACTCCCCCCATAATTATTTTAGCCTTAGCCAGTGAAATGCTATCATTTCTGAAATTAGAGGACAGAAATCAGAGAATTCAAAGATGCCAGAGAATGATGGCATGGTTAATATTTTACACAGCATCATGTATGTGGCTTTCGGACTGCTTTATAGCTAGTTGATGCTTTGTGCAAGTAACTCTTACAAACTCTCTTCTTGCCATGCTTATCTGGTGCCAGGTCTGAAATGTAACATGAATATGGGAAATTAGTTTACTCAAAATTAGACTTAATAGAGATAATGATACCTTTATTGTTCTTGTAAATTGCAAGTGGAAAAATAAGTTGAGGGTGCTGTAAAGATTTAATGTGTTTCAAGTTCTATGCCAATGTTCAGGGTAAAAGCCCATGGTGGTTCTAGATTTATTTGATTTGCACGTACAGAAAGTACAAAAAGGTAGTATTCTTTCTGGAAGTTGCCTTTTTTTAAAAAAAAATAAAAGATTAAAAGCAGAGATTCTAAATTATTTTTTTTTCTCTCTAGACCTACAGGAATTTTCTTGTGACTAGTTATTAGGAAGCTCTGTAATTACCTGATTTGGAGAATTTGAATATATGGTTTTTCAGTGCTTAGGAGTAGGTAAAGGAAAACAGTGGAAAGAATGATGCAGATCATAGTAATGGATTAGGTTGTGGCTTAAATGAATTTAATGAGCTGTGAGAAAGTTTTTTAAAATAGAGGCATTGCCTCTTTTGAGCCTGGCCTCAGTGCTGGGCTAGGCCCTGTGAAACACACGCAGTCCATCCTGTGGGTCTAGGTTAGGCTCCCTGCTCCTGCTTCTGCCCTGCGCTGTACTTTTCCTGCAGGTCCTTATCTCGCCTTCCCTGCTAGGGGATGTGCTCTATGAAGGCAAAGGCTTCTGTCTGTCCTCAGCCTGATTCTATTCCTGGCCCCTCAGGGCCTTGATAAAGTATTACCTGAATGAATGAAGAAGGCTTACGATTTTAGAGAAAAAAACCTAAAAAAACAAAAACCAAGGACAGAGACACAAAACTGGCAAAATCCAAGAAACACAAGGGCAATATGTGCTCAAATACAAAATAGTACCAGCAATAAGTGCTCATTTTGACATTCAGGGGCCCAAGGGTCCACTACGGATTGGGGTTATTAAAAAATGGCTTTAAGAAGATGGAATTTAAAGTACTTTATTTAAAGTGCAAATATTGAATGAGGGTCTTAGTATGCAACAGCTGCCTAAATATTGATAGAATGCACTATGTGCCAGAACTGTTCTAAGCACTTTATATTAATTATCTCTTTAATCTTTACGATAGCCATATGAATTAGGCACTGTTACTAGGCCCATTTACAGAAGATGTCACCGAGGTAATGAAAGTGAAGCCATCTGCCCCAGGTCACCAAGTACGTGGTGGAGCTGTCATTTGAACCTGGGTGCTCTGGCTCCAGAGTCTGCACTCAGCCACCCTCCGCGGAGGCCTCCATGTGGCTTTAGTACATCACATGCAATAATTCCGAGCAAAACCTTAGCCAGCCTCTCCTAATAAATTTCAGCTGGAATTACAAGTGTTTTTACCTTCACTTTTTCTACTCTAGGGCTCTAGTCCAATATTGGCATACGAATCAGTCGATGTTCTTGACTTAGAGATATTGATTAGATACAGGTGCTACTAATGTTCAGCCAGGTTCTCATAAATCGACAATCAAGTAGACAAGAATGTAGTCTTTTCATTACATCTTCGAGAGACTGTGATTTCTAAAATCCATCAAGTACTCATAAGCAGGTACATCTTAGAAAAATCAATGAAGTAAAAATTAAATCCTAAAGGCCTTGCTTGTAAGCACCTCACTTTCTCCTCTTATGGCAGTGAAGGCATTCCAGCTCCAGTCTGGATACCGCTGGGATCCGCCAGAGGCTGTTAAACAGGGAGTGACAGCACACAGAACCGTGGTTTGGGAAGACCACTTTGGCTGTGGTGTCATGTGGGGCTGAGGGTGGAAGGCCTGGGAGTTAGTCGTGGGGGAGGGTCCAGGTTTTAAAGGTCCTAACCAGTGGCAGCAAAAAGGGCAGCCAGAAGGCAGATTTGGGGGTACTCTGATAAATCCAAACTGTCTATTGGTTAGAAGCAGCTTATTACAGAGATGGCATCTTTGCCTTCCCCCAACTTTTACATCTCATAGGTTCAACATCTGGGAGCTGAAAAGAACTTTAGAGATGACCCTGCCACCTTTCCGAGTCAAATCATTTAAGTCTGCTAAAAATTCCATTTTCTTCTTTATCTTCCAATTCTTTCACTTCTATTTTTACTCGTTTCTATTTCAAACCCTCTATTTATGTCATTTTTCTATTATGACTCTTCCATCTTTATTTCCTAGTGTGCTATGTTCTATCTAATGGATCTTTTCTTAATGGCACTTTCCGCAGCCTCCCCCCTACAGCTTACTCTGCCACAATTTTATTGATGTGTTGGTTAATAATTACTTCATCTAACTGAAATCTATGGACACGATTATATATTTTATTTTGGTTTTCATCTTGTCTACATAGAGAGAACAACTTGTGGAATAAAACAAATCTCCATTCTTTATGCTATTATTTATTCTTACACTACATCACTATCTGTAAATAAGTATATCTTTAAAAATTGTACTTCTGTAGGTACAGTATTTTAGTTTGCTGTCACTTTCCTGCTTTTATGTAGGGCAGTTTAGTATCCATAAGAAAGAGTATTGAGGCTTAGATCCTCCAAAGGGCAGTCGGGGAGTTCTGAGCGCAGACCACTTTCCTATGGGGGACAAAGATATGACATCTTCCTTGGACTGGGCATCTTCATCCTTGCTTACCAACAGTCATGTGCTTTTGTTTCTTTTCAGCAGATTCCAGGGAATCTAATTCTCCTTGACCAGCTCAGGGCAATGAGAATCTGCTCTGGTATTTTGTAGGGAGGGGGCTCTTAAGCAGAAGGGAGGCCCAGGCTGGGTTCTCCACATTTGTCATTTGTGATTGTGCGTATTAGTCATCATGAGGAATGAATCTGGTATAAAGAAGGAGGCTTATACCTGATGAGAAAAGTCTTCAAGCTGTCCCTAGCCCACCAATCCATGAGATTGATTTATGCCTCACAGTATAAAAACAGCATTTTCTAATAAACATTTTCCCCCGTAGACTCTTATGGCCTGGTATATATTATAGGATCAATCCTCTGATAAATATAAGGCTTGGTTATATTCACGTCTGTGTGTCCTATTCAGTGCTCCAGGAGGCCAAAGTCCTTTTTAACATAGCACTTCAGTTTCTTAACTCTGTAATTTAATGTAAATGTGTTTTGAATAACATTGTGCATTTGAATAACGCTGTGTAACTATTTTTGTCAAAAGTTTGGAGGCTATTTATCACTTACTGAGAATTTTATGGTTAATATTTTCCATGCCTCTTAGTCCTAAAAATACTTCAAACTTCATACAATAGCCACAGAAACAAAATAAGGGAAGATTGGTTTAGATAAAAAAATGATGTATGCCTTTAGTATATTTCTTCAGATCTATACTGCATGTCTAGATTTTTGTCTCTTCTTCCCCCTTCCCCAAATCCAGACTTCTACGCAGTTTCGCATACCCTGATCCAATCCATGTGTCTCATCAGACCACTGCGTAGCCACTTAAATATGCCCTCAGTCTTGACCTTGTTAATTCATTCTCCTCGCAGTGACCAACTGGACGGGAATATTTGGGACACATGCAAGTGAAGGTTTTTGTGTGTGTGTATATAAAGAACTTTTAAAAATCAATTTGAAAACACAAATAAAACAATATGGGAACCCTCGTGGCTGGTAAACATAAAAAATGTTCTACTTCCCTAGTGATAAATGAAACACAAATTTAAATGATGAAATGCTATGGATATCTATCAATGTATTAAAGAAATGTATACAATATTGGCAAGCATTTAGGGAATAAAAAGCACTTAAGCATTGCTAGTTGGAATTTAAAATGGTACAGGCTTTTTGGAGGGCAATTTGATAATATGTAGAAGATAGCTTTAAAATGAATTCCACTTCTATGAATTTGTCTTAAGGCAATAATAGGACAGTGTTCAAAAACTATGTGTGTATAGAAGGATCTTTGTTGAGGTTGTTTACAGTGATAAAAGACAGAGAAGAGCCTGACCTAGGGTATTGGTTAAATATGTACTATTAAATATTTATACTATTTATAATATTAATGTTTACTATTAAATATTTAATAGTAAAATTTGGCATATCTAGATGATGGAATTCTATGGAGCCATAAAATATAATGTAGAGATCTTTTTTTTTTTTGAGACAGAGTCTCACTCTCTTGCCCAGGCTAGAGTGCCGTGGCATCAGCCTAGCTCATAGCAACCTCAAACTCCTGGGCTCAAGCAATCCTCCTGCCTCAGCCTCCCAGGCAGCTGGGACCATAGGCACGCATCACCATGCCCGGCTAATTTTTTCTATTTTTAGTTGTTTGGCCAATTTGTTTCTATTTTTAGTAGAGACAGGGTCTCACTCTCACTCAGGCTGGCCTTGAACTCCTGAGCTCAAACGATCCTCCCGCCTCGGCCTCCCAGAGTGCCAGGATTACAGGCGTGAGCCACCGCGCCCAGCCTGAGATCTTTTTTATTTGTCCTGAAAAACTTCCACAATATATTTTTAAGTGAAAAAAGTAAGTTACAAAGCAGCATATGTATATGATAGGTCTCTTTTTGTAAGGAAGAAGCATTAATATGTTGGAGGGGGGTGTGTATAGCACAGGGGAATTGTGGAAGACTGTGCCAGAATATTAATATGTTTTGCTTCTGATGGTAAATATGTAGGTGGTTTTAATATTTTTTCCTGTTTACCTGTCCTTTATTACTTATGACAAATATTATATAGAAAATATAGATATAATAAATATTTCTATATAAATAGATGTGGTTAGTCTATGCATACTTTTTTTTTTTTAAAAAAAGACATGGTTTCCCTCTCCAGAGGTTGAGAACTAGGACTCTATTTATTTATTTTTTAGAGACACGGTCTTACTCTGTCGCCTAGGATGGAGTACAGTGGCACAATCATAGCTCGCTGCAGCAGTGAGCTCCTGTACTCAACCTATCCTCCTGCCTCACCTTCCCGAGTAGCTGGGACTACAGGTGCAAGCCATCATGCCTGCCTAATTGTTAAAAAAAAATTTTTTTAGGGGTTCAGTCTCACTATATTGTCCAGGCTGGTCTCTAACTCCTGGCTTCAAGCAGTCCTCCTGGCTTAGCCTCCTAAAGTGTTGGGATTGCAGGTGTGGACCACCACACCCAGCCTTTGAACCTTATGTATTGTTTTCTTTTTCTTTGAAAACAAAGGTACTTAATTTAAGTAAACATGAGAGAAGGAAGGAAAAATATGTTAAATCTGAATAGTTAGGTGCATGGCTGTGTGTTACAGTATTTTTGTTCTTTTCTATTTTTGAAATATATCGTAATTTATGAAAAAAGATTTTACCTTTAGGATTCACAATAGAATGAGAAAGAAAAACACATGTAAGATAATTATAATTAAAATATGCTCTTAACTTTTTGTCTAAATGTATATCTTTTAAAATTAGTTTTTGTTTTTTCCAAATAATATAAATATTTGATATTTAAAAATATCAAAAACTGTTGAATTCTAACAACAAAAAGTATCAGTCACTTGTCCCATCTTTCTGTATCCCCAGACCCACTCTCAAAGGGGGAAACCTCTAAGCAAATAATACTGATATTTTTACTGCCATATTTCTAAATACCTTGCTTATATTGGTATTTTTTAATTTATCAATTTTGGACATTTTTCTATTGCCTCCTGGTTATCATAGATAGGATTTAGCTCTTCTATCTTGCTATCACCATCACACCCATTGGCTTCCCAATATAGTTATATCATAATTTTTAGTCAAACCAAAAATGTACACATTATTACTATGTAAATATTGTTCACTATTGAGCTTTATAGTGAACTATGATTGTTTCCTTTGTTGAATCTCTCTTTGTTTTTCCTAGAGTTAATTGCCTTTTTTATTTGCATAGTTTTCTATGCATTTGGGAAAAGATAATGCCACCTCCCTCCCTCCCCCCCCGCAAAAAAAGTTGTGCCAAGCAATTTTAAATTTTTTCAAAATCACAACAGAGCAAAACATCTTACCAATTCCATTCATTTCTCCTTTCCAATCTGAACTGGTTGTTCTTAGCCCTAGTATATAGTTCTGATGCTAGGACTTTTCTTCATACTCCTCAGTTGGAGCCCTAACTTTCCTGAATCTCATGTTGTCTACTTTGCTTTATCCTGAAGCACATTCTATAATAGTTTTCTCAGAAAGATTGTATAGGGGTAAATTTTTGAGTCTTTGTTATTCCTTTACACTTGACTGAGAATTTGAATTTTAGAATTACAGATTGAGGCTCACTTTTTCTTAGAATTTTGAAGCTGTTTCAGAGTAGGAGATCTTCCTAGTTGGAGGGACAAACAAGCTTTCTAGGCTTTCAAATACCTACAAAGGCAGCCAGTTGACAAGGAAACTGACTGTGGTAAGGATCCTGTCAGGTCCTCCAAGTAGCTTTCTCGGCCTATCTCATGAGGGCTTATATATTACATTTCTTGGCCTCACTCCATATTCTGGAAACTGGCTAGGGCCTGGTCCTTCCATCAGGCACAAGTAGCTGGTTACATCCGAGCATGCTGAGCGCTTACTATAGCGAGGTGAAGCTAAACTCTCTTTGTTGGGTGTACCATCCTGCTAGGAAGCCCAGCCTTCAGAGCCTCCTGATTTCTATTCCTGTGGGCTTCCTTAGATGGTGACGAGTTCTTCCTGCATTAGGGATGTGGGGACAGAAATGAATGGTATAACCAGTTCCTGGAGACTTTATAAGAGGGGCAACTCGTGACCCTAAGAGACCCCTCTGACATTGAGGCTCCATGGTCCTGTGACTGTTGAACTGGTGTTCTCCTTGGCCAGGATGACCCTTCCAGGGGTGTTGACCTGCTTCACCTATACTTTATTCTTTAAGACTCAGCTAAGGGATTACCTCCTCTAGGAAGCTTTTGTCCTCATTTTTTCTTTCCCACTGGCCATGTGCTTTTTATTTCTTTTTCTCTTTTTTAATTTCAGAGATGTAGTAGTGAGGTATATACATGCCTACTGAGCCCCAGATGTATCTATGGAACCCAATGTAGGTGGCAGGGACTGAAGAGGTATTTCTGTCAGAAGTGACCAGAATGTGACTGACGGAAGTATATTCTTAAATAAGAGTTCTAGCTTGAAAGAGGGAAGAGGACTATTATGGCTGGAAGGGATCTTAGCAAATTCAAGCACTTTGATTTTTCAGGTAAGGAAAAAAGGCAAAATATAGTCTTCACTGGTGCAATGTTAGTGTGGCATATATTTTAGAAAGAACATTGCATCTGGGGACTAGAAATCTGATTGTGAAATCGTAACTCTGTCATTAAGAGTTGATGGGAGCTTGAGCAATATTCCTAACTTCCATGAGTACTTCCTTTATTTCATCTACAAACTAAGGGTAATTCCACCCACACAAGGTTGTTGTGAGAATTAAATGTGAGCTGGCATGCGAAAAGACTAACATGGTACTTCCGTTTTTCATACTATAAAAACTTATTTCAGAAAAAAACATGCTTTACCAATCTAGTGAACATAGTCCTTTAAATCTATCTGAGGAGGGCTTGAATGCTTTTACTAGTGTTAAATGATTACTGTGTTAATAAATTACTGTGTTTCCCAAATTATTTTATGTTACATTTTTTAGAACAACTAATGGGGGTGTGGTGGCTCACACCTATAATCCCAGCATTTTGGAAGGCCAAGGTGGGAGGATTGCTTGAAACCAGAAGTTCAAGACCAGTCTGGGAAACATAATAAGACCCCATCTCTACAAAAAATAATAATTAAAAAAAATTAGCTGAGCGTGGTGATTGGCACCTATAAGTCACACTACTCGAAAGGCTGAGGCAGGAGGATCACTTGAGTCCAGGAGTTTGAGGTTGCAGTGAGCTATGATTGTGCCACTGCACTCTAGCCTGAGTGACAGAGCCAGGCTCTGTCTTAAAACAAACAAAGAAACAAAAGCAAGTTATCGAATTTGCAGTGATGGCTCCTGGTAGTATCTGGAAACATATTTGTACTATATGTGTTGAGGCAGTCTGTGTCTAGGCTATATTCCCAAGCATGATTGTGTCTGTGTGAGAGTCTCTTTGGTTGTTCATCCATTGTAATGAACAGCTCCTTTTAAATTCTACCACATCTATACTCATTCTTCTTTGATTTGGAATTTGACCAGTATATTTAACTGGCAAATAGTCAAGTGTTCTGTAGTGTATACTTGCACAATGCTGAATTCTTAGTGCATTTAAGTGACTTGAAATAATCTATATTAAGATACTCTATATAAATCTCCATATAATATATAATCTATTAAGAAATCTATATAAAGCAAAATTATTTATAATGACCTTTTCACGGAATATGCATTTTTTCCCAGAATAATTTAGAAGAGGATGAAGATGTGGAAATGAAAAATAGCATAACTCAAGGAGACAAACTACGTGCCTTAAAAAGTCAGAGACAGCCACGTACCTCACCATCTTGTGCATTCAGGTAGATCCCTTTTAAACTTTCAAATTCATAGTGTGCTTTCCTTTATGCATAGAACATTTAATCTTCTCTTTGGAATACCAATCTACAAATACCAAGTTTATCTCATGTTTTTTGGTTTATTACTATTTTATGTTGTTTATTGTTTATTTTATCACTGTTGGGAAAGTTTAGAAGCTTATCGAAAGCAACTGCTGCATCTCAGTCTCTGGAATTCCACCTTAAGCTGCTAAGCAGTAAATTATTGCTGGGACTCAGCTGCAAATTCCATTTGGATTTCTACCCTTCTCCTTGTGAGTGGATTTCTTGTCTTATGATGAATCCTCACAAGTGTGCTGAGCCTTTTGTATTGAAGTCAGAGTGTGTGGAAAATTATTGTGTGCCAAGCTTTGGTATATCCTAACTAATTCCTTAGGGTTGCCTTCTATTTTTTGAGAATGGAATAAGCAGTTCTTAACTTTTGCCTATAAAGTTATAAGCCATCTTGATTTTGAAGTCTGGAACTACTCATCAGAATCAATGATGGGACCTTGACTTCTGCCACAACATGTGAAACCTGCTGTTAGTTCATATTGGGGGAAAAAAAGAAAAAAAATTTCAGGATTAATGTAGTACAAAAATCTGTAAATATCATCAAGATTCTTTATTGTAATATTTTAGGTGGCAAGGCCCCCGCCCACAAATGAATATAATGAGAAACAACCACTTCCGTTTGACTTGCAAGTAAGAGACATGCATAGCAGGAAGGGATGTTTGCCAGTATGATAAACCTCAAACAGATTCATAGGAAATTTAGTTTTCATGTGTTATCTGGCAGAATTATAACACGTAAGTCAGACTGGCTCTTTGAGTACTGGTTGGCTGATTGAGAAATAAAGGTTCATAATGCTCGAAGTTGAGGTTGTCATTCTCTGTAGTACGATGTGGGCATGGGATCACAAGCTGGTGCTTAGTAATCTAACATCCATTTGCAAGGTTCTCCCTTTTGCCAATTTAATGTTTGTACTGGTTTGACACCATGCGATATGCCTTTTGGTCTTTGTTAAAATGTGTGAACCTGGTGATGTGTGAGTGTCTGTCTTTGATTTCCACAGGTCAGATGACACGAAAGGGCAACCAAGAGTTGTGTCCCAGCCTTTCAGGTACTGTTAATGAGGTTGAAATTCTACTAGCTTTTAAATATATACTTCCTTTTAGACATATTTCCCAAGCCTTGCACTGATGAAAATCACTATATGCAGCTTTTCGCTTTTTAAATTGCTTTCTTTCTCTTCTACCTTGTTACAATACACCTAGTTTTTAATGCTTACTATGAAAAGGATTTTCGTTTTGCGGATGTGCCCATGGGGCTGTGTGGCTGTGGTAGTGATGTCGATGCGTTTTGTGCTCTCAGTACTGCAGTAAACTACAAGCACTCTGCAACTTTCCTTTCAATCCAGTGATAGATGTTGCCTTGGTTTTCCTTTTTCACTTTTGTTAGCCGTCTTTCACCCTATTTTTGCATGTATTTGTTCCCTTCTTTTCTAGTTTTATTTCCTTCCCTATCTTCCATTTGAGGAGGCAACATCAGGTTTTTTTCTCTGGAAAAATGTCTCCTGAATATTCCTGGAGTGGCACCAGGATGCAGCATAGGGCTTGGTGAGAGCAGTGGAAATGTTTGGCCAAGACTGTTGGCGGAATAGGGGAAAGAGGCTGATTCTGTCTTCACTTTCTGGTTCTTAGGCATCCTTTGGTTTAGGATTGTTTAGCAGGACAGTTCTGAGAGGTCCCAGGCTTCTCTGGAAGCTTGTGCCTCACTTCCTTATGCAACTTTTCCAATTTTTGTTTTAGAAGCAGAACATGCGCTTGTTGTTGGAGGGTAGATGACGAAGGAGTTTACAAGTAAATGAGCTTTTCTCTAGCAGATAGGAAAACTGAGTTCAGCTACATTAAGCAATTTGTCCAGGATAAAACAGATTTGGTATTGAAACTATAACTTGGTCCTGGCTATCCAGATTTGAGTCATCTTCCCCTTTTTGTCCACCTGGAAAATGGTTATTGGGCACCTGCTCTGAGTCTAGCATTGTGCTAGCCATGGGGAATTGAAAAGAGAGACAAGTCTTTGTCCTCAAGGAACTTATATCAAGTGAGGGAAATAGACAAATATCAGGCAATGAAACATAGTGTAAGAGCCATGATTTACCGTGAAAACATGATGAAACAGGATGCTTACCCTGTTCGGGAATTCAGGCAAGCCTTGCTGGATTGAACCACTGAAGAATAAGTGACAGGAATGGGTCAGATGGAGGTGGGAGGTAAGAGGCGGAGGGAGGTAAGAAGAGAAGATGCCCTGGCAGGAAAAGTAGCACAGGCGAGCTGGATGAGGGTGGGAGTGCAGTCCGTTCAGGGAACTCAAGGCACTGGGTGGAGCTGGAGTAGGGCTGTCCACTGGGAAAGTGTGGATAGAGGGCCTGTTCGGAGAGGCAAGCGCCAGACTTGGGAGTGGTTTTATAAGCCACGCTCAAGAGTTTAGGCTTCTTGGGCACTGAGGAAAGATTAAATGATTTGAACAGTGAAGCGACATGATGAGGTATTTTAGGTTTTGCTGGAGGCTGTTCAGAATTTGAATCGTTAAGGAATAAGATTAAAGGATGCTCCTAGTCGTCAAGGATAAGAGATAATGATGGCCTCACCCAGGGCAGCCGCAGGGGCGAAAGCAGAGGATCGGTTTGAAATACAAAGAAGTGGAAGCAAAGGACATGCTGAAGAATGAATACCAGTGGTGGAAGAAGGGAAGTGACCAAGGAAGACAGGAAGGATCATCGTTAAGAGCAGGACTTTGAATCCTAGATTTGAACCCCAGCTGCCACTTGCTAACTGAGTGACTTTGGGTGAGGAATTTTTCCTTTGTGCTTTCGTTTCCTCACTTGTAAAGCGGGAACAGCAGAATTAGCTACCTTATAGGGTTATTGTGAGGACAAATTGAGTTTAACTTCTTTAAGGTTCTCGGAACAGCTCCAGGCAGAGTTAGTGAGTGCTGTGCATGTTCACTGCTGCTACTGTCACCATTGTTAGGACCACGAGGATATCTGTAAGACTTATTAATTTATCTTGTCCTGGTTAGTTGCTGAATATTTAAGATAACACTGCTTGAATGTGACACTTTGCCCATTTTTCTTCACAAAGATTAAGTTCTTCGCCACAAGGATCTGCACCTACTTTGAAGACAGCAAAAGTGGCTTTGTCCCCTTCAGCGACGGCCAAAAGGATAAACAGAGGTTCTTTGTCTTCAGGCCCCAGTGTAAGAAGGTAATTGTTCTCTCCCTGTTCCAAGGTGCTGACTCAGGTAAAGGAAGTTTGCAGCAGGCAATGAGTTTGGCTATAGTTTTGTTAGAGGAGGGGACAAGGGGGAAGGGGAGAAAACACAAAAGACTCTGTGATCTTCTGGGGCTTCTGTTCCTGTTTGGCATTGTAGGGGACAAGGCTGTGGAGGGGAATGGTGTAGAGCATCCTCTTCTAGTGACTCTCAGCTTGCTTAAAGTGATCCAGAAAATAGAGTTTAGTTGCACTTACCAACAATGGTGGTATTGTCATTTCTCACCTGTTGTGTATAGGCGGGTGAGAACTAACTAAGTGGGTAGGGAGGTTTGACGCAGTTGTGTTATTGGATATGTATAGATTAAATCTTGTACTTAAATCTGCCCTTAACTCTCTGCTTATAATATAACTCTGTTCATTTATATTCTGCCTCAGGGCAAATAGAACCCCCAGATGTTCTATTTCAAGATCTCTAGTGAAATTGTTTTAGCAAACTTCTTGGGTCCTAGTTAACTGCTTTTGAACTTGATATGTGTAACTAAAGACCACATATTATAATATCTCCAAAAGTCATTCTGTCATCATTTGCATGGATCAGAATTGTCTTCATCACATTCCCCTAATGTTGTGAATGTGTGTTTTAGAAACATGAGCTCTGTGTGAGTATACATTGTTGTCTATGTTTTTCCCTCCTCACCTGTGTTTCCATTCAGCTTTTCCATAAACTCCAGGCTAGCCAGTTCTCTAGGGAACTTGAATGCTGCAACAGATGATCCGGAGAACAAAAAGACCTCCTCACCCTCTAAGGCAGGTTTCACAGCCAACCCGTTCACCAACCTCTTGAATGGCAGCTCCCAGCCGACTGCCAGAAATCACGCTGAACTCAACAACAACCAGTACAACAGAAGCAGCAGCAGCAGCAGCAGCGGGGGCAATCTGAACAGCCACCTGGGCCCCCGCAGCGCCAAGACTGAGGAACATGCCACCATCCTCAGACCCTCCTACACCGGGCTTTCTTCTTCTTCAGCAAGATTCCTGAGCCGTTCTATCCCCGTAAGTTCGCAGACACCACCTCTTGGTCCTCAGAACCCTGAGTGCAGCTTTTGCGCCTTTCCTTCCCATCCGAGGCTGCCACCAGAGAAATGTAATGGCTCCAAGGAAGCCTTCTGATCGATGCCTTCCCTCTGTGCTGTGAAACTGTCTCTGCGCTACACGTTCTGCCGGCTCCTCTTCAAGTAAATGCCAAGTGTACCGGGTTTTCCTCCTTCCTTCTTTTTCTCCCTCCTTCGCCCCCACTCCTTTTTAAGTGGTTTTTCTTCAAAGGGAAACAGCTTTCATTCCATTCCTCACGGACACTGTTGACTTAAGTTACTTAAGTTTTCAAATCACTCTGAGTATCTCGTACAAAGCCAGGAGCTCATTCACACAATAGATGGCGTTTGCTTTGGTTAGGGTGATATAGGGAATCATATTTTTCTACGTCATAGATCAACGAATGAATTTTGGAATATTAAAATGTGGAAGGTGCTGAGTGAACAGTATCGACCCAGAACTAAGCATTAGGCCCTTGAATATTTCACCTCCTGCAAGGAACTGACCCAGAACAAATTAAGTGGCAAATGGAGGATGTTTATAAGAAAGACTTATAGGTAGGTACCTGGGATGCAAGGCTAGGAGCAGGCAGAGTATCAGGAAGATGTTTAAAGTTAGTCCTCGTTCTTCTAGAGGTAGGTGGGAAGATCTCCACACACATTTTACCAATGAGATCTTCATTTAGGTTGCCAAGCTCCCTTTTTAATGATCAACAATCCCTGATAGTGTAAAATCTGTTGATTAACCCCTTCTACAAATAGCTTTAATAACGTATTTTGATTACCTCTAGGGGTATTGGGATCTATAGGAATGTGAGTTTTGATGTGAGGGGAACAAGGACAAATAGGAAGGAGAAATAGATCCTATGTATCAAGAAAATGTGAAGCATGGTTGAAACGCTGATTGCACTCAGGGCACGAGAAGCCCTGGTGTGTCCTGGAAGGCCCGGGCTGTCACCCTTCCACACCCACTGTTCTTTATACGTTTTCTCCAGCCACCACCCAGGGCAAGACTGCTTTCTGCAGGGGAGAAGGTGGGAGGAGGAAAGGTGCTGGTGGCTGCGTGCTACTTATAGCCTGCTCAGCAAAACAATAGTCCCTTGGTTCATCCTTGAGGGACCCACTTTCCTTAGTTGGCAGTTTAGAAACCATGAGGATGCAGGTTGTGCATGTGTGTGTTCATGTGTGGGTGTGTTGGACTCATTACCACTCCCATCCCTACCTTAGTCCTCTTTTCAATTTTTCCTCCCTCTGTCTACTTCCAGTACTTTCCCTAAGAGGAGTTCTGGCACATGTGACATTCCCCATCTGATTTTATTCCCAGAGATGTTTTTCAGCATTATTTTAGATTCTTTTATAGGTTTGGGCCAGTAACTGCCAGCTCATCCACCCCTTAATCTGATTCTAATCCCACTATGTAAATTGGGTATATATGTATCATAAAAACTTAAATCCGTGTAACTGTGGGTTAGATATAAAATGATAATGCATTTAAATTTTCATAACTATATTTATAAATCATAGACATCACAGTAGGAATTGCGTTCAGTCAGTATTTTCATATATTGACTGTGGATCAGTCTCTTTTTTTAGATCAGAGTATAGATCTTTCCATTTTCAGAAAAAGTATTAAAGATATATAGATAGTTATACAGGCATGTGCCGCACAACGATGTTTGAGTCAATGACAGACCACGTATATGACAGTGGTCCCATAAGATTATAATGGAGCCCAAAAATTCCTATAGCTTAATGACACTGTAGGCATCATAATGTCGTAACACAATGCATTACTCATGTGTCTGTGGCGATGCTGCTGTAAATAAACCTACTGTGGTATCAGTCGTGTGAAAGTATAGCACATACAATTGTATAGTGCATAATACTTGATAGTAGATGACTGTGTTACTGGTTTATGATTACTATACTTTTTATCATTATTTTAGAGTGTACTCCTACTTACTAAAAAAAAAAACTTTACTATAAAACAGCCTCAGGCAGGTCCTTCAGGGGCATTCCAGAAGCAGGCATTGTTATCATAGATGACAGCTCCGTACATGTTATTGCCCTTGAGGCCTATCCAGTGGGACAAGACGTGGAGGTGGGAGAAAGTGATCCTGACGACCCTGACCCTATGTAGGCTAATATATGTGTTTGTGTCTTAATTTTAAATAAAAAAGTTGAAAAAGTAAAAAATTACGAAAAAATTTTAGAGTAGAAAAAAGCTTATAAAATAAAGATATAAAGAAAGAAATATTTTTGGGTAGCTGTGTAATGTGTGTTTTAAACTAGATGTTGTTACAAAAGAGTCAAAAGTTAAAAAAAAACATTTATAGAGTAAAAAAGTTACAGTGAGCTAAGGGTAATTGGTTATTGAAGAAAGTTGGTTTTTTTTGTAAATTTAGCATAGCCTAAGTGTGTACAGTGTGATAAAGTCTACAGCAGTGTACAGTGATGTCCCAGGCCTTCACACTCACTCACCATTCACTCACTGACTCACCCAGAGCAGCTTCCAGTCCTGCAGGCTCCATGCATGGTAAGTGCCCTGTATGAGTAGACCATTTTTTAATCTTTTATACCTTATTTTCACTGTACCTTTTCTATGTTTAGATATGGTTAGATACACAAATACCACTGTGTTACAATGCCTGCAGTATTCAGCACAGTAACATGCTGTACAGGTTTGTATTCTAGGAGCAGTAGGCCATAACATCTAGCCTAGGTGTGTAGCAGGCTGTACCACCTGGGTTTGGGTAAGTGTGCTCTGTGTCGGAAACCGCCTAACGAAGCATTCTCAGAACATATCCCCGTTGTTAAACGACACGTGACAGTATAAGATCTTGCAGATTTCACGGCTAAAGGTTTTGTGTAATCCATGTTTATAGCTGAGTGCCAGTGGCATTGGTAGCTTGACAAGAATAGTGTTCTATTTTTTCTAGATCTCAGCTTTCCTCTTTGCCGGAGGAAGCATAGGGGGGATATTCTTTTGACTATTGTTGATCCCTGCCAGTGATGTTTACATAATTTTGGTTTCATTTCTTATTGTGTGATTTCTTTTTACCTCTCCACTTCCTCCTCCTCATCCCTCTTCTGGCTAGAATAGAATGATTTTCCAATAATTGAATTTAAAGTAATTGTGTAGGCAGTTGCTGCTACTCCCCCCTTCTCTCTCCTAATTTTGTCTTCTAAATGTAAAGAAAAACAATTAGAAACAGAATTGCCAGCACAGAAAACATTTTCTTCTCTCTCACCCTCCCAGGAAGTAAGAAGCAGCAGGTCTTTGTAGCAGACCCCTCCTTTATCTTTGCCTAGAAAATCTCCTGTGGAGAGGGAAGGCTCCAAGCCCTGCCCCTGCTGACTTCTGGTAGAAAGTCGAAATGAAGATGGAAATTTCCACTTTATGCGGAATAATGTAGGAGGTTGTGAGTTGTTTTCATTTACGGTCCATTGCAGCTTTTCTAATTGTAGTGGGTTTATTGTCTAAATAAGATTGTCCTTCTTTCCAGTGCTTCTGAAGATGTAGGACTTAGGATCCTTGAAGAACTAGCAATAAATCATTTAACAAAAAGGTTTTTAAATCCTTAGGTAGGAAAATGAAGTCTGCATGGCAATATCCTCCCAGCACCTTTTAAAAAGACCCAGAAACTCTTACGGGATGGGGGTGATGGGTGTTTAGAGGGAGTCTAATATTTTAAAAGCTACAATTAGTATCTCTTTTGAAAGCTACAATTGCTCTCTCACTTTTTGCAGCAGTTCAGCCCCCAGAAAAATGTAAAAATGATTTCCTTGTTCTGTCATTAAATGCTTTAACACAGAAAACAAGAACTTATGTTAAGGACTCCTTATGGTTGTGACAGCATGCTGAGGAATAGTCAGACTTTATTTGTATTACTCTGGCCTTTTTTGCTAGTCTTGCGGTTTCTATTGCCCTGTGCTATGCACATACCAGGTTCCATTTTTGTTGACCCATGTACTGTAAAAAATTAGTTTCACTCCCTAACACTCAAATGCTTGAGAAATGAGGGATGTGTGATTATGGCGTGGGTGGGGTGGAAGTATTTTATTAAATTGAAATTACTTGTGGTATCTGTCTTGAATATTAGCTATGTTTTATTTTTGTGACACTTATCACTGGATTGCTCTTCACCTCCATTGACCTTACCTGGCCCCCAAGTCTGGATTAGGTCATGGTGCTTCTCCCACAAGCTTTTCTCCATCCCACCTTGGTCTTAATCACAATATGCTTCTCACTCTGAATTTTCATCATCTACTACTGTAAGCTCTGGGAGGGCAGGAATGGGGTCTCTGGGTTTCATAGTTATGTGCCCGGTGCCTGGCATATAGTAGGCACTCACTGAATATTTGTTGATTGGATAAAAGTATGGATGGATGTTTAAATGAAGGGATGTGGGAAGAATTATTACCTCTGTTTTAAAGATAAAAATCTTGAGGATCTGAGAGGTTACATATTTTGCCCAAAATTGTACTGCAAACATGCAGCAAAGCCATCATTTGAACCAAGGTGAACTGTAGTTTGCCATCCCTGCTTTAAAGCATTGCCCGATGATAGATATTGGTTTCAGCATCTTATTCCCTTGTTCAGAAATGACCAGTGATCCCCTAATGCCAGAACATTAACCCTGAAATCCATGGCTGAGCTTCAGGCCCTCTGTACTGTGTTCCCCTTTTGTATCTGTGCCCCTGCATTTAACCTACTCCTTTCCCGAATGTTGTGTTCTCTTGTCCTCTTCTCCCGCTATGTTCTCACCTACTCCTGGCCTTTCAGAAGCCCTTTCTTGGAAGATTCCTATCCTCTTTACCAATTTCTCGTACTTAAAGACATATATTACCTTCCATATCCTCTGTGAAGCTTTCCCCAATAAATTGAACCCACCCAATGTTTTCCTTTTTAACTTCTGTTCCTATTCATGGTGAATATTTAGTACTTCATTTTATCAATTATAGTGTTTCTATTACATACATGAACATCTCTATTTGTTTATGTATTGTCTGTATATGCCAGACTTGTCTCCAAATTTTAAACTTTCTTTGTGTAGACATTTCATAAAGTTCTTTTGTATTTCATGATTTCTAACACAGTTCTAGACACAGAAGGGAAATTAAACTGTGTAAAATACTCATTTGGTTTAAAATTGAAAGGAAAATTGAAATTAAATATTGTGTACTTTCTCCTTTACCGTAGCATTCTTATACCATTGTTGAGACAGGCTGAAGCATAGTTCTCTGTTGCGTGGTAGGAGTCATTTTATGCTGCACTTGTTAGTGCTGTTCTCTGGTGATGGAGACTCTTGGGCGAGTTCTCCAGTTCAAACCTGACCACTGTAAGAACAACCTTGGTAGCCTGTGAACAGGTTAAGTTCTTCTGTGTTCTAACATCAGGCAGAATATATATATATATTTTAAGGAATTATTAGTCCTTAAAGTAGGACTTGGAATAAGATCAAAATATTGGATTCCAGCTTTGTAAAATAACCAGTGTGATGAAAATCTGAGCGATTGGCATGTGCATTAAAAGCACGCTTCATTTTTACTTTGGAATAACATTAGTGGTGACAGTGCTAAATTCATACTTTTGATTGTTTGAACATCCACTCCCAATAAAATGCTACTACTTTCCAGTAGTATATAATAGCTTTTCCTGATGTAAACTTGATGCCTTTTCCCTCTGTCTATTCTGTTTTAGAAACTGTCATCCTGTCCTGATTTTAAATGTGACATTTATTCATATTTATTAATATTAAAGATTAGTATTAGCTTTCTAACCTTTAGATGAATATTTAAGTTGCTGTGGTTTTTGAATCTCTCCTTTTTATTGTGGCATTGCCATAGATTTGATGCAATTTTTCAGCTAAGGGAGATTAATAATATCAAGAACATGAGCTCAATCTCAGTATCGAACCACGTCTTTGGCATTTATTCAACATTGCTATTCTTTTTTTCCTTTCCCAAGGGGACTTGGGAATGTTACTTGACAATTAAAGCATCAAATTGTTTTGAGGTGAGCATGGTTCAGATGATGCTTTTAAATTTGCATATAAGCTATTTATATACACACAGTGTTAGCAGATACATTTAACTGCAATTTAAGTTTCCAGTGCTAAACAGTGGTTTATATTAATTTTCTGTATAAAGCCAGTCACCTATTTTTGACTCTCCATTTGAAACGAGTCTTTCAAACACAAAACTTACTGTAAGTGATAAGGTTGATCAGCTATATATAAAGAGTAAGAATTGGTTTATATTCTCAAATGCATTGGAATTATTAATTGCTGTGGTTGTTCCAACTTAATTTTACACTTTTTTTCTTATGTAATATAAATAATACTGCTGGGTCAATGGAAAATAATCTTTTTTTAAATCTTGGCTTTTATTTTTTGGCGGAGAGTAAAACAAAGTAAGTGCTTCTTGTATATGTGTAAAAGCCTGTCCAACTGAAAAAAGTTATATCTAATATTTATCTGTGTGTCTGGCATGAGCTCAGTGTTGTTCTGGTGGAGCAAAGCGAGACAAAGATGCAGGAGCCCTTGTCCCCACCAGACGGAGAGCTCTGTGCAGGCATCGTCAGCTTCACTGAGCTGCTCTTATGTTTTTGGTCCCTTCTATCTGTCTTTGCACTGCTGCCAGAAAACACTTAAAATATGCTTCCTAATTTAAGCCTTTGTTTAAAAAGCTTCTGTGCTTAAAGAATAAAACCAATTAAACTGGATTATAAGATTTTTCTTTTTCCTTGAAAGCCTGCAGTTTCACCACAACGTATTTAGGTATGGATTCATTATAATTTATTGTGCTTGGCCTCACTGTGTGCTTTCAGTCTTGGAGCTGATAGATTTTGCAGTTATGGAAGAGTCTCAGGCATTATCTTTTAGGATCTTGCTTTACTGCCTTTTCCCCTACCTTCTCCTTTTGCAATACCCCCTAAACTTATGTTGGAGCCTTTTGATCTTTCCTCAGTATTTCTTACCTTCTATTTTATATTTTTCAGTTCCTAAGCTCTGGCTGTATTCTTGATTGAATTCCTGTTGTTTTCTAATTCACAAATTGTCTTTAACGTGTCCATTCTGGACTGTATCCCCAATCCACTGACTTTTGATTTCAATGGCCATCTCTTTCTTTTCTGGCATTTCTATTAATAATTTGTTCCTTATGATAGCCATGTGTTCTAATTTGGACCTGCTTGTTTTTGTTTCATGATTTCTTGTTCTTTTTATGGATATTTTTTCATTTTTTCATCTTGAGGATCTGAAGTGATGTTATTTTGATAATCGCTTTGATATTTGCATTTCAGCCTGTGAGAGTTTGTCTCCTGGTTGCAGACTGTATTAGTTCTCTTAGTGTTCATTTTCCTTGTGTGTTATGGAATTGTAGTTGGTAGGTTTACACAGGATAGGAGCTTTCGTTTGTTTCTCTCCTCTCTCTGTTTTTCCCTCCTCATCTACTGGCCTACTTGTTGTCTCTACTTGATCCTCTAGGTCTTTCAGTCTAGAAGTAGGTCTTAAGGACCCAGGCTCCCGTCTCTCAGTGAGCTTGGCCCAGGCTTGCTTCTCAGGCAGGCATGTGGCTCCGTATAACCCCTGGCCCGAGGGCAGTGGTCCCAGCTTCTCACTGTCTCCTTCCACAGGTGGGAGAGCCAGACCCCAACCCTGAGTACCACCAGGCCAAGGGCTTTTGGCCTGTGTGGCCACAGGAATGGAACACCAGGAGTGGAAGCTGCCAGCTTCCAGCTTTGTAGCCAGAGGCTTGCCACTTTCTTGGTTTGATTTCTGGGCCACAAAGATGCTTATCTTGCTTTTGAGTCCTGCTGTGCCTTTTCTTTCTTCTTCATCTTTTAAAAATACTTAATTTATCCCTAGAGGGGTAGTTTAGAGCATAACTTTCAGTTTCATCTTGACATGAAGTAGGTCCAGTCTCTCCAGCTTACCATTCAGGGCCACTTTAAGTATTCTCCAACCAGCTTTTCAAACTCATTTCCCTCTACTGAGCATGAACCTTTTGCTTCTGCCAGGCAGTTTCTTACATCCTTGAGCAAGCCCTGCTCCTCCTGCCTCTATGTTCTTCTCACATGCTGTGTTCCCAACCTGGTCTCCCTTCCTCCACCCCTTAGTTTCTCAGAATCCTTCCCATCAGGAGTTGGCCTAAGTGCTACCCCTTTCTCTGTGCACCCTTTCTTGACCTCACCCAACTGTAGCACTCATGACGTTTTCTGAAGCTGTCCTGCCTGTAGCGGTCATTGGCCTATATCACCCTCTCTTGTATTGCAAGTCATCTCTCTCGAGGATGTGGGGCCTTGGGTCTCCACTGAATTGGTTGGTAAACTTGAGGTGAGAAACATAGGGTTAGAAAACATAGTCTCTTATTTTTGTATCTCCGCAGCTTCCAGCATTTGGCTATGCTTACCTCTCCGATTATGGATTTATTCATTCCATACTTTCACCTTTTCTGTTATGATATTGAGTAGGTCATTTTTTCTTTCCAAAATTTGAAATTCACCGTGTGTATCTGTGTGTCAGATCTTTAGCCCAGAAAGGCATATTTTTATTGCAGTCCCCTTATACACAGACACGCATAGATGTGGCGTGCATGCATGTACGAACAAGCGCAGACACCACGTGCACATTACTTACCTGTAAAGTCACCGGATTTGCCCCCAACAGAAGTCTTTGGTAAACACAGGCTCTCCGAGAGAGTGAATGTCTGAACAGCTCAATGGCAAATGTGTGGGAGAGAACTGTTTTATCAACTTGGAGGCAGATATTCTCCTCTCTTGGGCAGACCATTTTGAGCCCCTCAGCCTTCTGTTACGAATAAGCAGTAAACTGCAGGAGAAAATCAAGAAGTCTTCCTTTGAAAGTGAGAAAAATAAGCTTGACCCATTCCAACCTGATTTCAACCTCATTCACTCTTTAAGTACAAGTTGCTTACTGTCAGGTAGCTCCCAGATCTTTGGAGGGAAATGCTGTGCTCTGACTTCCTATGAGATACCTCGTTTTGACACCCCCCTCTCTTTTGAAAACATCGTCTGATGACATAAGGATCTCTTTGTCCTCATCACTGTCTTCTACCCACTTTCATCCCTTGAGGACTTTTGCCTATACTTTTTAGCTACCAGGCTACTCCAACATTCTGGACAACTGCAACATTTTTCTGATGATTATCATCATCATCAACCATTTATTAAGTACCTTCTATGTGCCAGGCACTGTATTAGGTACTTTATATGCATCATTTTATTTATTTAACCCACAATTTACAGATGAAGAAATCGAGACTCAGAGAGGCAATGACTTGCCCAAGGTCTGATGACGACCATATTTTAAACTTTCTTAACTCCATGATCGTTATTTTTATTCACTTGGAAATCCATTTAACAGGCCTCCTTATTGCTTAGAGCATTGCTTCTGACATCTTGAGTCCTGCCAGGCTCCTGTCAAACACGTACCTCTCCCGCTAACTCTGCCCCGTGACCTCTTTCTGACCCTGCCTGTTTCTCCAGCCTTCTCAGTGTACTTCTTTCCTTCTGTAGCCTGCATAGTTATTTCTGCTTCCTTTTTCCAACATCTTGGACATTCTTTCTGTAGCCACTTTATTACCAGCCTCCAAAATTAGATCAATTCATCTAATCTTTTGTATCTGTTCCTCATCTCTCTCTTCTAAGCACTGTTAGAGAAAAATGCTATAACTTTGCCAATTGGCTCCATTTCAGATACGTTTCTAAGTCACCTGGCCCGTCAGTGCTCATAATTAGTTTACTTATCCCTTTTTGGCTCCCCTCCCTCTTCCCCACACTGGCTGTTCTGAAGCTTTTTAACATTCGCACCAAAATAACCCCGCCTAACCACCAGAGCCACCTGACCTTGCCTTGAGATCTGCTGGGAACACAGAATTCATCAGAAGTGATTTCCTTTAAGTGCCCTCTTCTCTGCCTCAACGTTTATCTTCATCCGAACTCACCTTTTTCCCCGTTCCCTTTTAGATCACCTTCAGAAACCTTACTGTTTTCCAATGGTAACTCCATCTACAATACTATTCTTTCCAACTCTTCCAGGAAGTTGTCCCATCCACTTCCTTCCCCACTTGTATCTTCAGCCTCTTCCCCTCTGCTTGCCGTCTCCTCTCCGGCAAGTGTGCACATCCAAATTGGTAGGCTGGTGGGCGATGTGGAAGAGTCTTCCCTCAGGCCTGTCTTCCTTACGATTTCTCCTTTGTGGCCAAAAACCTTGGGGAAAGAGAAGCCCACATTGCCTCCTCTCTCATCTCTTTGGTGTTCCCCTGCTCTGTAGCTGGGAGATGGCCCCCCATTCTCATGAAAGTGTCTCCCCAGGTTGCCGCTGACTTCTTTAAGGCCAGACCTGAGGGTCTCCTGTTAGTCCTCATTCTTCTTAGTCTTTCTGCAGCATTTGGCAAAATTGACCGCCCTATTTCCCTGTCATTTTTCTTCCCCTTTGATTTTTGGAGTATTATTTTCCCCTGTTTCTCATTTTACCCCCTGAAATCATTATCTATTTGTTTTCCTTTGCTTGCCCCTTAATGATTTTCCCCAGAGCTCTGACCGTGGCCTTCTTCTCTCTTGGGGTAATCTCCTGAGCATGTATCTACACTCCCAACTTCCTGTGGGTGTTCCCTGGGATGGGGACAGAGAGAAGACATGTTCCTTCAACTGCCAGCTCCTCTTTGGTTTTCTGGCTCAGTGATCTCATCTCTATTCATCCAGTCCTCCAAGCTAGACATTTGGAGTCATCTTTGATGCTACATCTGCCTTGTCCTCTGCTGTATCCAGGCACTAAGTCCTACCAGTTCTCCCTCTGAAACGTCTTTCTGTCCCTCCATCCCTACCACACTGCTGCCCTGATTGAGGTCTTAATGAACCACTGCATAGCCCTTTACATTCTCTCCCTGCCTTAAGTGTCTCTTACCTTTAATCTGTCCTTGATACTGCTGTCAACGTTCCATTTCTAAGACACAGAGCTGATGAAATCATTTTCTTTTTCGGCATTGTTCAGTGGCTCCGCTCTGAATGATGGCTTGCCCTGGCTCCCTTGGCTTGTGCTCGAGGGTTCTCCCCATCGGACCCTGTGCCTGCCCGCCTGCGTCCTCTCCAGCAGTCTGCCTGGCACCCTGCCTTGAGCCTGAACCTAGCACATGCGGTTCACTCTGCTTGTCCTCCTTTCTCCGCTGGTTTTTTATTTCCTGGCCTGGTTCGATAGTTATCTTTTTGATAAAGCATTTGTAATCCATCCAGAATGTCTTTTGCTTCTCGACTCTCATGGGGCTTTGTTCATACCCCGGGTCACCCTCATATTATAGTCGGTTATACATGATTCGTTCTTTCTGTTGGCTTTTAAGCATCTCAGAAGCATCTTTGTTTCTTGAGGTTCCATAGTATGAGAAGTGCCTAATAAATATTTATTGCACTAAAAGTTGGATAATATATCTGGGTCTGTGCATGTTAAGCTAAAGTGCTTGGGAGCCTGTGTCTCATTGTTAGCATATGAAGCACTACCAAAAAGCAAAACAGGTTTTCAGCTTTAGCTTTGATATACAGTAATCTGGAAGTTGTGTATTTTTTTCTAGAAATATGACTTTACTAAAATAAGAGAAAATAAAATTTACCAAGCTTACATCAATATAATTTCAGTGTTCAGATGAACTGAAAACACTCATGTAATGGTTGGCTGAGTCAAGCTGGGTGTCAACAATCTGTCATCTAACAATTGAGCTTTTTGTGATTGTTGAAAAGCACATATTAAATTTCCCCAGAGAAAAGAATCTATTAAAAATCATGTAGGAAGGTGAAAGAATATTTGATATAGCATCTTAATTAACCCAAATTGGCTTGTTAAATCTTGGGGTCCCTGAAATGCATAGAGAACGCTATAGAAAAATATATACACCCGTTTCCAAGCTGATTTTATCATAAACCGTAGTCTTTTGTGTTAATATGATGCCAATAAAACCTTATCCAGCTCTGTTTCATCTGGTGTTATTGGAGAAGTATGTATTACATAGAGGCAAATACTTTGAGTATTTGGAAACCACATTTGTGGAAATACGTATCAGTGTACGCATTTTGCCTGTTAATTTATAAGTAATACAAAAATTGGGAACTCTGTTACAAAGACATAAAGAGTATACAGGAGTATAGTGGCAGTTATTTTTCCCCAGTGTTGTATTTGTTCATTAAAACTGAAAATATTATGAAATACCATGTTGCCAAACATGTATTTTTTTCCTGTAATTATCTATCACATTAAAATAAATCATTTATTTTAGGTGCTTTTTGCCTTTGTAGTTAGAACTCAAACTAGGGATAACTAGTAGAATATTTTTCCTTCCTTAAAGGACTTGGAAAATTGGAGAAATGTAGGAAAGAAAAAGCCAGTGTGGCAACAGTTCATGGAGATTTTGAGTCCGGACTTTGACCCAGTAGGATGCTAACATCCCAGGCCATCGGGTCCTTTGGTTTAAGTTATTTGAACATTAGACATTGTTTCATTCATTTCCTGGCAAGGACCTTAATCTTTTGTTATCCTTTACAACGTTCTGTTTTTGATAGCCAATTTATAGTTTTATTAATCATCTGTATAATATTTATATCTACAATTATTAGACATTTTTCTACCATGATTAGGTAACTGGGCTGTTTAAAAAAGAAACACCTCCAGAATAGGTAAATTTTTAAAGTTACTACCTACATCTGCCAAAACAGATTAGTAGCAAATTTCTAGAACAGAACAAATTGTCTTGATCTCCTTACCTAACACTTTGTTTTATGTCAAATCTTACTGCTTTCAGGGAACAAGACTTCTTGATGGAAGCTTATATTTTGACATAAAAATTTTGGGGGCTGCAAGTGTAAGGAAATTTTATCTTTATTTTTCAGGTTGAATATTGCTGCATTATTAGTTTTAGGGTATTTATACCATAATAATACCATATATTCATAATAAACTTGATCTGGTCATAACTCAGTATAACCCTGTTGAACTTACTGACCAAATGAACTTGGATATTATATTTGAGAAATTAAAATCTCTTGTTTATATAAACAAGTGCTAATTTATAAAATAATATTTACACCTCAGGTCTCAATTTCTTCATAACCATCTCCGTTGCTATTGTTAATTTATTTATTTATTTTTTTGGATTTCAGATATATCGGGTTAATTCATTATGGTAACAACAAAAAACATTGGCCAAGCAAAGCATTTACTTAGAATACTTAAGCATGGATGTTCTTATAAAGAAAATTTCTTTTAAATTTAGAATATTCCCGAAAATTATTTTGGATTCAGACCTGATGAAAATTATTTTAAAACGTATTTATCTTTTAATGTAATAAATATTATGTTTTTAAAAGTAATTTAATATTTCTTTGTTCACTCAGGATCATACCCTGCCTAAGATCATGAGTTGTGTCTGTCTCAGGGTGGTAGAGAATGTTGGACTGAATGTGTAGTGATCCAGGATAAATGCTAGATGTGGAGGACTATGGTGGCTAAGGGTTTGGGCTTTTGAGACGGACTGCTGCGTTCAAATTCTAGTTCCTCCGCTTCCTAATTGCATGATCTTCGGTAAATTGCTTCACTGTTTTCTGCCTCAATTTCCCTGAAATTCTATTTCACCTGTAAAATGTGTTGTCTGGAACATTTAATGAGTGAATACATATAAGATGTTTAGAACTGTGCCTGGCTTATAGAAAGAACTCAATAAATATCTATCTTAGAATTGACCTGCCAAGTAATATATCTAATGTATTAAAAGCTCCAGATAATTGTACTTCAATTAATCTATTTCTTGAATAATAAAATCAATAGCAATAATGATATTATTTATGGAATACAAAATACATTTACATTTTTACTATAAAAAATTAAAATGCCAATAAGTGGCTATTGTCTTTTCTGGAATATCAGTAATTTTACAATACATGGACATTTGGAAGATATTTTATATAGTTGGTAGCCTTACCTGTGACTGAGAAAGAAGCATGAAGTTATGCTTTGTTATAATGGGTATTAGGTCAAACTAGAATTAAAGCAGCTTTCTCTATCTATCTATCTTCTGTGCTAAGACTTCAAATGGGGAGTACTGGCATTTTTCCCAGAGGTTTCCTCAACTATGGCCATGTACAAATGACGCAGAGAGACCCTCAACACAGCCCCACCGTGTAAGCAGGTGGTGTTTGAAATGGAAATGTTCCCATCATCCCACACTGTTGCTCCCCAGTGAAAAGGCACTGACGTGTTAGTTATGATTTTGTACAGTAAGTAGGTCTTGTAGACTTTAACAATTCTCTTCTTCCCTTAGTCCATTTCCATAACAATTCTCTTCTTCCCTTAGTCCATTTCCATTAAGATTTTTATTTTAGATTGAAAATGAAAGGAAGTTAATTTGTTGCAAAATACTCATGTCAGAATAATTTGCTAAACCCTTTTTACTGATCTTTTGTATCCTTTAACATTCTTTATACCATATAAAGCAACCATGGAATATGCTTTGTTTTGGGAAATTTGGTATCGTATTTTTATCTCCCAGTGCCTAATACATACAATTGATGTTCAGTGATTGTTGAATGAATGAAATAGCATGACAGAAGGTCCATCATTTTTGGTCAAATTATGTCTTCACTTGTTTGTAGAAGCCTGCAGGGCCAGTTAGGCAACATGAGAGAGCAAACTGGGTGGGTGGGAAAGGAAGCAATAGGGCTTGTGGAAAACTGTGTCTGAGGCTGGATTAAACATTAGCCAGAGTTTGTGAGCTCTGCTATGTGAGGGCAAAGACTTTGGCCAAGAGACTAAGGAATATATACTTCATATGAATAATAGAAATCCTTAAAGTGTTCTAGACTATTTCTGTTTTCCAGTTTAGTCGGTACCATGATTCATAAAGTGAATAAATGTAAATGTATACATGTACGCACACATATTTATCCCCTAGACATTGACGTACACATAAATACTCCAGAAGAAAGTTTAATAAGGGTCACTTGTCTATATATAGAGTGTCTATTTGCTATATTTCTGTTTATTGAGAATTGATGGAGCTTCAGAGGTGCTTGCAAAAACAACTTTGTTCTAAACTTATAAGCAATTTAAGGAGTTTTCTAATTTCTGTTAGTGATAACACAAACAACTGTTCTAACTGGAACAAAAGTAAAAATATTCCCAAGAAAGCACTGGCTGATATATAACATGCATGTGTGGCATTCTTGCATCTGGGGGGACTTCCCTGACTTTGTCCTCTTACTACCTGCCAGACTCCAGAAGAAACTGGGAAAAAAGCTGAAAAATGATAGTCTGTTTTTATGCTCTAATTGCTAGTGTAGTAATTGGTGTCCCACGAGTTAAATGTATGTGGGCTTCAAGGTATTTGACCAGTTTCACTGGACTTTCTCAGCACCTCACCTCTTTTATTCCTCCTGTAAGTTCAGGTATATTTATAGTATAGTGCCTTATTCTTAATCATCTCACTCCTGTTTTGAAGCCTTAGCATAAACCACATCTGGTATTGAGAAAGTCAACTTGCCAGACCTTTTCCATTCCTCCCACTAGCTTTGACATTTAACCTCTTTCTTAAAACTTGAAGCCCTGAGCACCTTTCCCTCCCCACTCCCCCGCCCAACCCTCTGCTGGTGCACGATGTTAATTTTATACTACATATATTGCTATTCAATGTTGACACCTGTCTTTTCATTTCACATCTGTTACGACAGTGTGGCCTTTTGCACTTTGAGGTCAGGGATCATAGCTTTTTGACTCACTGTGTTAATAGGTACTTACTTAGTAAATGGCTGTTGTTAGAGTGTAAAATTCACTGGGATTTTGAAGCTGAGTAAAGATAGTTTGAATCCTTTTGTAAGTTCTTTGGAAACTGGACAGATCCTTTTTTACTATACCTATATCAGCACCAAAATGGACCAGTGTTAGAATTGATCAGACCTGTTAATAAAATGCTGCAGATCAATTTGAGAAATAATTATTAGGAACAAGAAAAGGGCATTTGGTAGAAAATCAAGTAAACTTTGTTGTTCTAGGCATTTGATTAGAAGAATTGTGCAAAAAAAATTGTTAATGTTTAGACTAATTTATGTTCCTTTTTTTCTAACCACTATTTGCTGCTTAAAAGAAAACTATTTGGTAAACTTTCTCAAGCACTCTTTATCTTTTCTGGTTTATGTCTATTATCCACGCATTCTGATTACATATCCTAATCATGCTCCGTTTATATGTTAGTATCTAATATGATGTGGGAGGAAACTTATATCGCTTACTTGAAAGTCGCCTACTGTTTATTATAGAGTTTTGATTGCAAGACTCTTCCCTTAAATGCTTTTGGATCTTAAGCTGGTAGTTCTTTGTATCCTCTTAATGGAAGGGATTTGTAAGGTGTTTATTAAATTCAAGCATTAAAAAGGAATTTATTTACATGCTAATTCTACTGCATTAGAAGCATTAACATACCATCAATATGTACTGAGTTGAATTTAAGAAGTATATATCTGCTCAAAGTATATACTCATAATCTTTAATTAGTTACAAGTATCATTTAATATTTTTGAGTAAAACTCAATATTATTGCACAAAAGCTTAGAAATGAGTTTAAGCTACCTCCCAATTTTTAATTGATGCTTAATTTTGAATCACTGTTAATACATTAGTAAACCTTTTAAAATGTAAAGTTTTCTTGCAATCACTTTACGTAATTGAATATCTCATTCTTACTTAGCAAATGTTTTATTTCCTCTATCTTTTTGTTTCTATTTTTTCTTGGTTTATGTATCTTTTATATAATAGACCTGGACTGCTTTGTGCTGAAGGAGGAAGCTGAATGGCTTACTAGAAGGTTTACGTGGGATGAAATTTAACCTCGGTTTATCTCTTTCCCTGCACAGTCCCTTCAGTCTGAATATGTTCACTACTAAGGCCTTGCCACTCCGGTGAATGCTGTTCCACTCTTAGACACAATTTCTTCATCCAGACGAGCAATGCAGAGGGAAGCAACTTCCTGCTGGAAGAATACCTCTGCCTTCTTGCCTTAAATTAAGGAGAGCACTAAGATAACACCTCCAAGAGACTTGAAACCAAAAAACTGGTTAATGACTACTATAAATGCACTGAAATTATGTGTATGGAGATTTCAACACTTTTTAAGACAGTTTTAATGTTGAATTTGGTATTTCAAAAGGTTATTTTTAATGTATTTCAGTAATACATTTCTTGTTACATTTACATGTACAGTGTTAACATTATGTATGTATTGTGAACTTTAAAAGACTATTTTGATAAATTTATAATTATATAAAATTATGTAAAAACTAGACTATATTTTGATTTAGATTTTCATGCTGTTTGCTACCAAAAATTTGTATTTTAAATTTGTTTGGTTTTAGTATGATTTTGTCTACAATGAATAAATAATTCCTCCTTATAAAGAAAGAGTAAGAGAAAATTTTAGAAAGTGATTTTTATGCTCCTACTGGGAATACGGCAGATCAGTTCATTCTTTTGGGAAGTCCGTCTAATTTAACCCAGTTTATCCAAGTTTATCTCTACCAAGAGTACAGTCATCTGATATGCCTTATTAAGGACAATTTCCTTTCCTTTGTTTTTGTTGCTGAGCCAATTAAATTAGTTTTGCATCCTTGGGGCCTTTAAAAAATGTAGCATACAGTTGAAGATCAGAATTCACTGAATATTTCTCCTGAAAGCATAGTGTTTCTCTATGAAATGACTGAACATTCCCAATGCTTTTATTTCTTTCTTCCTTTCAAAAGAGTTCTTAACCCGAATAAAATATCCTACTTTTGGTACGAAGTTGTTGCCTGTAATCACACATGGTCTGATGCCAGTTTTAAGTCAATGAAGAGAAAAATACAGAATAAGGTGCTGCTAAGTAGTTCTCTATCTTAAAGGAGATATTTTTAAAACAGAATACAACCCCCCAGTGCACACGCATATGTGGAACCTTACCAAAAAATAAAAGGACCCCTCTTATAGGTACTCACAGCCCTTTGATGTAAGTGTAATCTTGTTTTAGGTCTTCAGAAGCCTGCAGGCTTCCTTTTTGTGAGGAGTCAGGGAGCCTTAGATCCTGATTCCCTTCAAGGCTGCTTAAGAATGGACTCCTCCGACCTGGAGAGTGCTAGTTAAATGGATTCATATGAAACGTTTACTCCCCACCATTGAGTTACTTAGAATGTACTTATTAGGAGGGGGTACCTTGAGACTATATGCTTCAGCAAAACATTTTTGTTCATGTTGTATGTTTTTAAAAAGGCATTTGAATGAATGTTTGACTCAGGTTTGTTAATCTTCAATAATTGCAGTACCAAAAATTGCACTAAACTGATGAAAAAAATGAATTGTATGTTTTAGGAATAAAAATTAAAATGAGTGGAATTAAATTGTTTACCTTTTCTAAAGCTGAAAAAGTAAAATATTTTATTATGAGTTATTGTAAAAAATTGGTTAATTGTACAGGAAGATGATAGTATTTTTTCAGATAATCATTGAAAAGTAATTCAGATGACATTTGAGAAGTAGGGGAAAGGGAACCATGTTGTTGATGGTTTTAGTTCTGTGAACACTAATTTGTGTGCAGCTATTAAAATGATTGTAAAGTTGACTACTGTAAATTTTCCATAATTTTGTGTTAATGTCATATGTATCTACATGTGTATGTCTTTTAAAATTATTTTACACATGTATGTACATAGACACACCAAGAGGCGGATGTATATAATATAGAAAGTATATAGCAAAGTAATTCTACTCCAGTAATAAAAATTGTTTGACATGTATTTTCTTATGAATAGTTTATCTTTCAAAAGATATTTTGTTCTATTTTAAAGTGTAGAAGAATACACTGCTAATAAATAAAAGTTTTATGCAATTTACTTATTCCTTTGCCTTTATAATTTGGATTTTGAGTTATCAGTGTACTGAAGTCTCTTTATAATTTTTTTATTCAATGGGGTTGATGCCTTTTGAGTTTCTCAAGATCTCCATTCTGGATTTTTAGTTTATCTTTCATTGACTTTCCAGGTTGTAGCCATTGCCTGAAGTACATGGCACTTTGCTCAGACAAACTTTATACTTTGAATTTCACAAAAGTCAGATAATGTTAGGTTCTTGCTCTCTTTTTCTTTCTCTGATTTTCCTTCCTGTTAATAAAACACTGATCATAATCAGTGTTTTGGTCCTGCTTTGTCATTTATGACTATTGATGACTATTGTATGATACACTGGTCATCAGTTCCTTTTGAGAAATTATAGAAATAAATCAGATGGAACAAACCTCACGTCTATTGGATCTGAAGAGTCAGCTTGGGAGGAAGAAGCTATACTATTTATTAGAGATATTTTATATATTAAACTGGATCTCTTTTGGTTGTGATGTTTCTTTTTTTTTTTTCTTTAATATCTTTTTTTAGAATGCAAAGAAAGGTTGTGGGTAGGAGGGTAGTTACACTTCTGGAACTGGGAATCAGCAAATAGCTGTCTTCACGACACTGCAAGAAACGGGGATACTGAGACTGTCATGAGATCACATCTTAGAGAAGGAGATTTCTTATGAATCCATGAACCTATTTAGAAGGGCAGAAAAATCTCTCTTTCTACGGATTGAGTTATTATGAAAAAGAAAGTTAAAAAAAATCAATAAGGTAGTTTCAACAGATTTTTTACCTGTTGGTCATTGAGTTCACATGATTTTGTTATCCTTAGATTTAAAATGATTTATAAATCTCAAAACACACTTGGAAAGGCTACTCAATACATGTATATCTTCAGTTGTGATTCAAATATAGCAGGGACATGAATTTACCTGCTATAAGCTACACAAATGTGTTTTCAAAATTGTTTTCACTCGTATGCTTTCTTTGGTGGAGGGGATGGGTATATTCACACATAGTGGGTGATATGTGCACTGTCTGGGGGATGGACATACTTGAAGCTCTGACTCGGGTGGGGCAAAGGCAATATATGTAACCTAAACATTTGTACCCCTGTAATATGCTGAAATAAAAAAAAATTAAATAGTAAAAGTTGCTCTCTATTATATATTGTACCGATCTGTTTTTACTTCCTATTTCAAGAATATTTTCTTTTTCTACAAATTTATTTAGTACAGTGTTGTATTAATTTGAATTTCTCTGATGTTAAAAAATTGAGCGTATCTTTATACAGCTAACAGCCTTCAGGTTTTTCATTTGTATAT
>NW_012150285.1:742724-765649 GCF_000956105.1 Propithecus coquereli
AATTAAAAAAAAAATAAAAGTATCTAATTAAACTAATTGTTGGTATATAAGTTGAACAGTACTCTATGGCGTTTCATGTCACAGAAGAAGTCTGTGCTCTTTCTCAAAGCACTGTCATACAGCAGAGTTAATGATGCCTGCAAAGGCCTTGGAGTCCCCTTTGCAACACTCAGCAAAGCAGGAATTTGGTCACTTTGTATCTCCTCAGAGGATTAATTAGGGATAATTCCAATTACAGCAGGATGTAATTTACAACATAAGATAAAACTCCTTTATTTACACATATGTTGCATAGAGTTAGCGACGATGGTGTATAAAGGAAAGTAGGAAATAATTGTATTAAGTTATTTTGAGCTGAATTGAAATGTTAATATATTCCCACCCAGTTCCTTCTCTATGGATTGAATTATGATAATCATATCAAGAAGGAGAAAAACAGCTTTTCTAGAGAATTTTAAACTTTTTTTTGGTAAGTACAAGTAGAAACTTACATTAAAAGACTAATTTTAATGTAAAATATATATTTAGAACTGGTTTTAAGTGGACAAACATACATTAGCTGACTTTTTCGCTCCCCATGGCTTGTTTAACCCACATAGCACCAAAATCAAGGTAAATTATATCACCACTTGTTGTTTGTCCTTTGGTTTGAATCAAATTGACCACATATTTTTGAGAAGTTGGATTGCAAGTGAAAAATGGGCATGGTAGCAACTGTAGAAATGACTCTAGTTGCAAATATTTACGTTAAACTTAAGATTTAGGGGTAATCTATAAAACGTATATTCATACCTCAGTATCCATGCGCGATTGGTTCTGGGACGCCCATTGCTACCAACATTCGAAGATGGTCAAGTCCCATACATAAAATGATGTAATATTTGCATCTAACCTATGCACATCCTTCCATATAAATTAAATCATCCGTAGATTACTTATAATATCTAAAACAATGTAAGTGGTATGTAAATCATTGTTATACAGTATTGTTTAAGGAACAATGATAATAAAAAGTCTATACATGTTCAGGACAGATGCAATTTTTTCCCCCAAATATTTTCCATCCCTATTTGGGATATGGAACCCATGGATGCAGAACCCATGGATACAGAAGGCCAATTACATTTTGTTTATTTATATTATGGCTCTCTTCCAAAAGGATATGAGGTGGCTTCAAAGAACATAGCAGGTGCACCATAGGGCAGTGAGGACAGGCTTTGGACACGAATTTTGAGGCAACTGATGCTGGGGCTCAAAGCTGAGATAAGGAGGCTTGTGAAACGTCACCAGGTATCTGTCCTCCTTTCCTAGGTTCAGCACATTTACACCAAATACACACGTTCGGTCAACTCCAGAACACCTCATTGGCTTTATTTTACTCAAAAATCTTTAAGAAGAGATTATCTCCAAGTGAGATTATCAATCTTGACAACCAGATCCCCCAAAATAATTATGTCAGGTACATGGAATAGAAAGTTTGAAAGACAAATTGAAACCAGAGATCAGAATAGTATAACAATACTGTCTAATTATCTATCATCTGCCTATCTGCCTACCTACATACCGTATCCTGGGCTTTTCCTAGAGCTAGTATAACATTTGCTTTTTGTATTGGGAAGTTAAATAAAACTTGGAAAACACAGGGGGCCCAGAGACTTGAGATTAAAGAAGCTGATCCCTTCTTGTCTTTGTAAAAAACAAACCAAAAAAGAATAAAACTCTGGAGAGGGAACCATTTTCTAAACTCTAGGTTTCTTGCAGGCAGAGACTTTTAACACCATACTGCACATTTTGTTTTAAATAGAAAAATATAAGTTGGATACCATACTCCCAAGAGGCACATTCCAGGCAGTTTTATCAGTGCTAGAAGGATGTACCCATTAACTTTTCAAGCAGCTTGGGGTTGGGTTGAAAAGTCACGTGGCATCTGCTAAGTGTGATCAGCAGGATTGGATATGCCTAGCTTTTCCTGATTTGAGGAAATGTATTATATTCATTTCCTCTTCCTCCCTTGGCCACTTTTCATACCCATCCGTTTCACGAGTACAGCAGACAATCCCAGAATCTTCCTGCTGCTTGAGACGTAGCTAGTAGCTTACTTTACCAGTTAGGTGCCTTCAGTCACCAAGAAATAAGTGGTCAGCACCACGTCAAGTGGAAACACTGCAGAAACTACACACAGCTAAGATTCGCTAGCAGAGACACTGGCGGCAGGATCGCCGGGCTCGGAGAGTGTCCTGCCGGCAGAGCACCAGCCTTGGAGCTCTCTTTCTCTGATGTCACATCGGAAGCTGAATGAGGGACACTGGCCCTGAGATGTCTGCCCTGTCATGACAAGAAACGGGACACTGAGTGCAAGCTCGAAGATCGACTAAGCTGACAAATTGAGACTTTAGTTTGATCTATTTTAAAGTCAAATCTGTTGGGCAAATTATCCTTAATTAGGGATTTCGGTTAAAGTGACAGGTAGTTAGGATTGTTAATTTTTAAGGTAAACCAAAAGAGGAAAAGTTCACCCATTCTGTCCGAAGGAGAGATGAAAGTCAGTTACTAAGTCAGGATCTAATTATTGGCCTGTTGAGAGAGAGAAAAGCCCTGTGTGTTGGGGGTCCCCCAGAGTACTCCCAGTTTTGATGATTTGCTAGGACTTGTGGCACTCAGCATATAGTTGCACCTACAGCTAAGATTTATACACTGAAAAAATACGAATCAAAATCAGCGAAGGGAAAAGGCACATAGGGTACAGAGGAAACCAAGCACAAGCTTCCATGAGTCTCTGTGGAGTCACATAGGAGATGCTTAATTCCCCCAGCAGGCAGTTGTGACAAGTATGAAGTCTTATCTACCAAGGAAGTTCATTAGAGACTTAGCATCTAAAAACCAGGGTTTTTACTGGGGGCTGGTCATGTAGGCACCCTTTGCCTAGCATAAACCAAAATTCTAGATGCACAGAAGGAAAACAGGTATTTAGCATAAACCATGTTGTTGCACAGTGTAGGCACGGTGAACCACTCTTATTATTTAGAGGAAGTTAAAAATCAGTGTAGGGATATAAATCAATTTGGGAACCATATAGTAGCCAAGTTCTCAGGCACAAGCCAAGGCCACCCTTGCAAGCAGGCCTTTCTAAGGACAGTCACAGACCTGCTATTTAAATATTTTTCTATATATTCTGTAACATAGCCAACTAATTTTGTAGTAACTAAAACCCATTTAAATTAGTGTGCACTTTTTTACCTCATGAAGTTGACCCAAAACCCCTGGTTTCACAGAAGTTGTTTGTGGAGAAGAGTTGTGGTCTAGAAAACAGGAGCTCTATCCTTTTGGGACTCCAGTGCTCCAGATGGGCCAGAGTTCTGGTTTCTGTTTTGTTTTTAAATGGATAAATTCGAGAGTGGCACAGCTTCCCCTTATAAAACGCTCTCTTGGCCACAGTAAATCTGCTACCACCAGTGTCTATAACATCCCAATCCCTTTGAGGCCAAAGTAGAGTAGGACAAATTCATTTTTGTTTTAAGAGAAAAACTCGTATAAAAATTTTGCTCTCAATTTCTATTCTGTTTACCTGTTGTTTATAAGTAAAAGAAATAAAAATGTAGGTTAATGCAGTTTGTAAAACACTGTGATTTTAAAAATATTAAATTAAAAAGAATAGTACAAAAATTAAAGCTAAAAAATACTGATTGCAAACACACAAAGGCAACACTGAGGCTTTTTAAAAATATGTACTTAAAACAATAAAAAACATGAATTAAAATGATAAAATGTATAAATCGATACATCTCAGGGCTATAATAAGATAGTGTATATTTATAGATTTATAGCACTTAGCACATTGTTTGGCTCACAGTAATTGTATTATTAAAATTTCTCCGAGGCGTAACGGTTTTCACAAGTCTCCAGATGCCACACTGGCAATCTAGTTAGGTAATTGCGAGCTGACAAAATGTCTTGCTTGTAGGTCTTATCCTTAGAATATTCTGCCTGGGGATTTTGACTCGGAAGATCAGTCCAGGTTAGCTCCCCCTGGGGATCAGGCCAAGTGGGAGGCCTGGGGGTACCTATAACTGTCTCTGCACAAGCATCCCGCTTGTTTCTTTAAGAGTGCTTTAAACTTTTATTTTTTGATGTTGTAATTTTTTATTTTTTAAAAAAACCAAGTCTTTTAAAATGTATTCTTACCTTTTCAGTCACCGTCTTACATATTTTCACTTGCCTCAAGTTGATCCTTTCGGTAGTCAGCTCGCTCTCTACCTCTCAGGAAGCCCTTCCCACTCTGGGTTTGGTAAAGTATAATTTTTTCTCTCACTAAGCTGTGACATCCTTAATTAGGGTTGTATGCCTTTTATTGCTGTAACCCACGTAACTGACACATAATAAGCTTAGGTTAGGCCTTTTTTTTTTATTCAACTTTGCTTTTTTTTCCCCCCACATTTTCTCTGAGTTCTTCAGAAATTGTGTTGTACGGATGCATTTTCCTGAGTAGACCTCTGGCCATTAGATCTAGAAGTCTGAGTGGAATTTGGTTTGGGGGAGCTTCCTACCAGGAGCAGAACTTTAAAGAGGCTTTATCAGAAAGGATGTGGAGACGTTTAACAGGCTGTTGCCTTTGGTGAGGGACTTTGATGGTCCAGAAAAAAATCGAGGCAGTGGGAAGGAAATCCAAGATGAGAACTCATATTTACCCACGGAGATTGCAAAGTTGCCTGTGGATTGATGTCCATTCACTCATTCAACGAAGTTTATCAAAAGGCTGCTGTGGGCCGGGCGCGGTGGCTCACGCCTGTGATCCCAGCACTCTGGGAGGCCGAGGCGGAAGGACTGCTTGAGCTCAGGAGTTCGAGACCAGCCTGAGCAAGAGCGAGACCCCGTCTCTACTAAAAATAGAAAGAAATTATCTGGACAACTAAAAATATATAGAAAAAATTAGCCGGGCATGGTGGTGCATGCCTGTAGTCCCAGCTACTCGGGAGGCTGAGGCAGGAGGATCGCTTGAGCCCAGGAGTTTGAGGTTGCTGTGAGCGAGGCTGACGCCACGGCACTCACTCTAGCTGTGGTGACAGAGCAAGACTCTGTCTCAAAAAAAAAAAAAAAAAGGCTAGTGTGGAGCAGCAGATGTAAAGCGAAAACCACGGTGTTGGAGCTCTCAGTGTTGTAAGGAACGCAGACACCTACGCAATGAGGGGAGCAGAGCTGCTGTTCAGCGGTGTGCGGTCACAGCTGCATGAGACAAATACATTCCAGATGTCCGCTGTGCATCATAATGCCCATAGTTATCAGCACGGTGCTGTGAACTCAAAAATTTGTTGAGGGCAGATTTCGTGTTAAGTGCTCTTACCACAAAAAGGAAGGAGGGGGAGACACAGGAAGCATTTGGAGGCAATGGATATGCTTATTGCCTTGATTGTGGGGATGGTATGGCAGGTATAGGAATATGTCCAAACTCATCAGATTCTGTACATTGAATAGTACAGTTTTTATTATATATCAATTATACCTCAATAAAGCTATAAAAATCCGTATAAATGGAAGGATATCGTATATTTATGGTGCTGCCAAAGAAATATTGTGAGATAGTACTCCTCAAATAAATTTATAAATTAATTGTAATCCCAGAAAAAATTCCAGAGAGTTTTCTGGGGAAAAAAAAAACAATAGCAGTGCCCAGACTCTATTCCAGACCAAGGACACCAGAACTTGGGGCATGGAGCCTAAGATTTTTTTAAGTTCTTTTTTTAAAGCCTCCCAAGTAATTCTGAGACACAGTAGGATTAAGGATTAAGAACCACTGATATAGAGAAAAGAAGACTCAAAATTATTTTAGTTTTAGGTTTTTTTTTTAAACAATCTTAAATACTTTCATGTCATTTAAGGCTAGGAGAGAAGTCAAACTTACCAAACATTTAACACTGTCGCTTTAAAATAAGATTTTTAATACTTCAGGGCGGCTTTTCAAATTGAGATTTAGATTGAGAAATCATAGTCTAAATTGTACCCCTTTGTCTGTCAGTGAACATCTTGCTCAAGAGACTGCGCCGGGAACCGTGGGGACGCAAAGTGGGACAAGGCGGAGGATGTCTTCTCCACGCCTTCAGCCACGTCTTCGAGGAGTCACAGCCAGCTGGGGAATTTGCATAATCATGTGTTGGCTGGTCTTTTGTGATCGTGAGAGAAACCCAATTTTAACTAAGTTTAGGCCACAAAAGGCTAGTGGAATCCAAGAAATGGTGAGTGTCCAGGCCCAGGAACAGCTGGAACCAGGATCTCCAAACCAGCAGGAACGCCCGTCTCCCTCTCTGTGTGGTGGAAACGTGACAGCAGCCACACGTTGCAACTTCAGCTTCGGTTGCCTGGGACACTGGCCTCTCAGCCCCAAGTCACTTGGAAGTGACTCCCGATCACCTCTGGACCTATACAGCTGTGGCTGGGGTGGGGTGGGGAGTTTGCAGGGGTGGGCTCACAAAGCATGGGGAACCTCCCCCTTTGAAATCAAGTAAAAGATGATAGTTTTCTGAACAATAGGAGTTCAACGTCCAAAAAAGTATGTAGACGGCAGGGTTTGCTGGGCAGACAAAACAAGTGTCTACTACACAGGTGGCATATAGCAAGGCAAAGGCATCACGGGACAGAACGGGAAAACAGTGTGGTGCAGATGTAATGACTGAAAGAATGGTATAAAATATTGCTTTATTCCACCTGGAAAAAAAATTCTAAGCCTTAGAAGCAACCTCTCAGAGTTGGGTCTGTGGACACACTTTGACTTCCCGCCACACGAGGAGTGTGGAAGTGGTTAGGATAAAGTGAGGCCGTGCATATAGGGTGTTCAGCACAGAGAGAGTCTCTGAGACGCCACATCCCAGCAAGTTGCCAGCATGGAAGGGTCGAGTTCGGTCTATGTTGTTTGAGGGACGTCTCAGTGGTGATGTCTAATAAGCAGGAGAAATGGGGTGAGGCCTGCAGCTCTGAAATTCCATGACAGAGGCTTCTAACCCATAGTGGGCAGTTGCTTTCACTGAGGCTCAGAGGGTGGCTCCCAGCATCCAGGGAAGGTTTTCAAAGACTATAAAATAAAGGGATATGCTGAGAAAGCGGCTTCTGGAAATTGAGAATGCTGATTTGCTTCTGAAGCAGGGAGCACGCACCCTATTTCTGATACGAGGAAAATAGAAGTATTTTTTTTTCACCACCAATGGTTGCCTCAATGAGAAACAGGATAGTTGTCTTATTTGTTTCCTAATTAGTATAATTTAGACTTTAAAATTATGTGAGTGATTGCTTAGATATTTCTTAAGTTATTTTGTGGTCTTGTCACTGCAGCTTAACTCTAATTCAGGATGATGAAAATTGTGGCCAGGTACCTAAAGCGTATGATCCTTTTTGCCATCTGTGTTATATGTGAGAAAACACACACACACGCACACACACACCTCTCTTCAAAATGAATTTGAGCTTTCCATTTAAATTACCTGAAATGATTCCTAAAAACTTGAAAACATGAAACTCCATTGAGTTTCTATCTCAATAAGACAAATATTTTAAAGCAGATTGTAAGGAATAAACTACATTAAAATTCTTACTGAAAAAAGTCACTTCTGGACACAGCCCAAGCCAAAGTAATTTTAGCTCAAATTGGTTTTCCTGGAAAAACTGAAAATGTAGTTCAGAAAAGAAATGCCTTGGCAACTTCACAAATCAATACTCAAAAACAAGATCAGCCTAAATATCCTTCACTTCAGTGCTTCTCAAATACTAGCATGGAAAGAATCTTGTTTAACAAAAAATCTTGTTAAAATGCAGGTTCTGGGGCCCAGCCAGTAGATCTAAACCAGACCTGAGTTGTTTAAAGAAGATTTGAAGATCACAGCTTAACTAATTCAGAAAAAGACAAACGTAGAGATTTATAAAGTAATAGGACTAGAACAAGGACTCGTGTGTGCGAAAGTCTCTATTAGCCCATTCCAATGAAGCCCCCTGTCTTAGCGTTGTGAGACAACCCAGTACAAGGCATAGCTCCATCGTCATGTGTGTGACTTTGGGTAAAACGTTCACTGCCTCTGGGTTTCAATTTTCTTTCCAATAAAATGAGAGCAGATGACACCTTAATCTGTTCGGGCTGCTATAGCAAAATACCATAAACTAGGTAGCTTATGAGCAACAGAAATTTACTTCATAGTACTGGAGGCTGAGAATCCAAAATTAAGACACCAGAGTTTTGGTGTTTGGTGAGGGCTTCCCGGTTCATAGATAGCACCTTCTAGCTGTGTTCTCACGGGGCAGAAGAGGCAAGCTAGTTCTCTGGGGTTTCTTTTATAATGGCACTAATCCATTCATGAGGGCTCTGTCCTCATGTCGTAATTACCTCTCAAAGGGTCCCACGTCCTAATATCATCACCTTGGGGGGTAGGATTTCAACATATGAATTTTGAAGGGACACAAACATTCAGAGACGATATCAAAAAGACATAATCTTTCTGAGATTACAAACTTCTTTGAGAAGCCAATAAAATTCTTTAATCTTTTCTCCAGAAAAATTTACACATTTTTGCACACAAATTTAGGGAGGGCCACAGTCCCCTTAAAATGCCTACATGGACTTCCTATGGCAATGGCTCTCAGAGGGGAAAAATTGGGTTTATCCAAATCTGTGTTTCATAAGCAGCTCTACCCAATTAGATCTGTCCCTGTTGAAGAGTCATGTCACTTTTTGTCCCCCACTCCCCCACTCCGTGTTGGGAATCACCACTGTCACTAATATGTGCACTTATAGAAAGTGCTAGCCACTGTGTGAAGCTGTTTTCTTTCATAACTTTAATCATCATAAGACCCCTCAGAGGTAGGAAACATTATCACCATTTTACAAATGCTAATTAAAACAATTGAGGTTTGTAAAAGTGAAATAACTTGCTCTAGGTCACGTGGCCAATAACAGACAGACCCTGGATTTGACCCTGATCTCACCCTCTGTGGCAGGTTTCTTAATCTTGGCACCATTGCCATTTGTCTTGGATAATTCTTTATTGTGAGGGTGCTGTCCTGTGCATCGTGAGATGTTTAGTAGCATGCCTGGCTTCTACCTATTAGATGACAATAGCATCCCCTTATCCAAAATTTGAAAACAAAAAATGTCTCCAGAAATTGCCAAATGTACCCGGGGGGACAAAATCATGCCCATTTGAGAACCACTGCTCCCTGGTTTACTGCCCTGATACCACCACCGTAGTGAGCTACTCTTATTAAGGTGAGGCTATTGAACCTCTGGTCTGATGGGGCAGGAGAAAGTGGAGAACTGTAATTATAAGGTTTTATGTGCCCCGGGAATTTCAGGGTGGAACAAATTCTATAAATTCTTAACTTCTAAAAGCTCTACTGTTAGGTTTTCTTGTGATGGTGAATTAATGGTGAATGCTCACATGCAGTTGAATTACTCCCAAATCTGGCTATAAAACAGCCTAACATTGTTCCTTTGCAAAAACATGCAGTCTAAACAGGCCCATACCAACTCAATTCTCAGTTGTGTCATATCCGAGAGACCAAGATCTGAGGCAATACAGCTGGGATTTGAAATGGGATTTTAGACAGCCTCAGTGTTGTGCTTGGTGAGGTTGCTCTGGCTTGGCTAAAGCACAGAGGAAAGGCAACAGGAAATCAGCACTTTTTCACTGCTACTACTTACCCTTTGGTTTCCCAAAGTATGTGAGATAGTAGCTATATCATGTTTTAGCATCATGAAATTCAGGACTAGAAAAGTCCACATTAGATCCTGTCAGGGGTGGGCATGGGGCTCTGTGATGGGGATTGTTTTCAACAAAACTGTTTAAAAATAATTTAGGGGGAGGAGGGGCAAGATGGCATACTAGAAGCGGCCCATATGTGCTGCTCTTAAGGAGAGGATTGAAAGTTGCAGGCAGATGCCCACCTACGGATGGACCTTCTTGGAAAGAGCATTATAAAACACCAGAGAAGTGACGCGGGACACTCAGAGTGAAGAAAGTGATGGGGTGGGTCATTCTGCAAGATCAGAAGGTACCTGGAAGAGGCATCCACATGTGGGAAAGGATGGGGAGGAGCCCCAGGGCTCCACACTCCCACCATGGGCACTGCAGTCCAAGCTGTGAGGGGGCCTCCAATGCCACCACAGACCTCTGGGCTGACTGGGGAGCTGCTGGAGTCTGTGCAGTGACATTGCACTGGAGAGTGAGCACAGCAGGGACTTGGTGGCTACCATTCCTGGCTACTGCAACTGATGCCATTCTGAGCTCTCAGGTCCAGGGCGCCACGTCTACGTGGGGCTCGGCTTTGCTGCAGATGCCTCTGCATCACCCCTGTTGGGCCAGGGATAGAGCGCCATGTCCGGTGACTCAGAACCAAGCAGCCCTCCCGCCATCAGGGGATTTGAGCAGAACGGGTGCCACAGACGCCACACACCCCACCTGAGAAACCTGTGGAACTGCCTCCACAGGACCTGGACAGGAGGATAGCCTTGGCCACCTGGTGGCCCTGGCCCAGCAACTCCACCTCCACAACCTCTATGCTGCCGTTTGCCCTGTGTGGCTCCACCTCTATGGTTCTTGCATTGCTGTCTGACCCTGTGGCCCTGCCCATACAGCAACTGCCTTGCTTCTGGGCCCCTGGACCCAGCTCTGAGGCTCCCCACAGCCATTGAGCCCCAGAGCCCACTCCTAAGTTTCCTACTAGCCACTTGGCAGGAACTTCCCCATAGTCCAATGCTTTACCAGGGACCTGCCAGCCTTGAACTGCTGTTGTACCTGGACCCAGTTTGAGAAAACACCCATAGCTGAGACACTCATGACCACTGCCTAGATAGCCTCACCCAGCTGCCACTGTCACCTCTGTGGGGAGACCCAGGCAAAGCAATCTCCCATAATGCCAGCCTGTGTGGAGAGGGTCTTTCCCAGCCCCTAACTAGAACTTCCAACAGTGACCTGGGGGACAAGCCACCACCCCACACAAAGATCAACCAGCACTAGCTTGAACTGTGACAACCACAGGGAAATGGGACAAAACAGAACAGATACATCACAGGCTTTCAGTGCACCCACCCCTCCTTTGCTGGGTCAATCTTCCAGAGTAGGACACAAAAACACCATCTAGGGACCTCTCCTTCTCACTAAGTAGGAGAGTTCACAGTAAAGCAGAACAGATGCACTGCAAATCTATCAGCCCTGAGCTGAGAGATGAGGATTCAGATGAGAAGAAAATGGCAAAAGAACTCTGGAAACATGGAAAAACAGACCAGTTCAATGTCCCCCGCAAGGGATCACAATGGATCTACAGCAAAAAACCCCAATAAAAAGGAAATTGTCAAAAATGTCAGAAATAAACTTCAGAACATGGATGGCTAATAAGATGAATGGAATTAAAGAGAAAGTTGAAAATCAACAAAAAGCCAAAAAATTATTTCAAGACATCAATAAAAAAAGAAAAAGTTGCTGAAGAACTAGACGACATAAGAAAGGATATAACAGAACTTAAAGACATGAAAGAGTCATTTAAGGAATTTCAAGACATGGCAGAAAGCTTCAACACCAGGCTCAGCTAAGCAGAAGAAAGAATCTCAGAGCTTGAAGACAAGGCTCTTGAGCTAACCCAGTCATTCAAAGATGTAGAAAAGAGAATAAGGAAGAATGAACAGTTACTCAGAGAAATATGGGACTATGTGAAGTGAACTAATATATGAATTACAGGTATTCCTGAGGGACAAGAAGAAAAAACAAAAATTATGGAAAGCTTGTTTGAAGAATTATTGAGGAGAACTTCCCTGATATTGCCAGGGATTCAGATATCCAGGTACAAGATGGTCATTGAACACTGAAGATTCATAGCAAATAGGACGTCTCCAAGACACACAGTCATAAATTTGGCCAAAGTCAAAATGAAGGAGAAAATTCTACAAGCAGCAAGACAAAAGCACCAACTCACCTACAAAGGAAAACCCATCAGGCTAACAGCAGACTTCTCAGCAGAGACCTTATAAGCCAGAAGGGCTTGGAGCCCCATTTTTAGTCTTCTTAAACAGAACGACTACTAGTCAAGAATTTTGTGTCCTGTATACAAAGTTTCATAAATGATGGAGAAATAAAAACTTTTCCAGATAAGCAAATGCTAAGGGAATTTGTCATTAGTAGCCCTGCCCTACAGAAAATAATCAGAACTGCATTATATATGGAACAGCACAATAGATACCCACAGTGTAAAAACACCCAAAGGCTCACACCTCTTATAAAACAATAGCACAAGAGGGAAAAAAAAAAAAACAATAAGGTATCACCCAACATGACAAACAGAACAGCACCCTGCTATCAATACTATCATTCAATGTGAACGGTGTTCTGAATGCCAAACTTAAAAGATATAGACTGGCTGATGGATGCAAAAACACAACCCAGGTATCTGCTTTCTCTACGGAACACAGCTAACCCCCAAGGACCCACAAAGACTCAAGGTGAAAGGATGAAAAAAATATTCCACTTAAATGGAAACCAAAAGTGAGCAGGTATAACCATTCTCATATCAGATAAAACGGACTTTAAATCAACAGTGGTAAAAAAAAAAAAGGACAAAGATGGTAATAGTATAATGGTAAAGGGAGAAATTCAACAAGGAGACATAACAATCCTAAACATACATGCACCAAACACAGGAGCTCCCAGATTTGTAAAGCAAATCCTACTAGATCCATACAAAGATATAAACAGTAGCATCATAATTTCCAGGGACTTCAGCACCCCACTGACAAAGCTAAACAGATCATCAAAGCAGAAAGCAAATAAAGAAATGATGGACTTAAAGGGGACGTTGAAACAAATGGACTTAACAGACATTTACAGAACATTCTACCCAAAATTTACTGAATATACATTCTTCTCATCAGCACATGGGACATTCTCCAAGACTGATCATCTCTTAGGCCACAAAACATGTCTCAACAAATTTGAGGAAATCAAAATCATACCATGTGTCTTCTCCGACCACAGTGGAATAAAACTAGAAATCAATTCCAAGAGAAACACTCAAATCTACATGAAGTCATGGAAATTAAATAACCTGCTGCTGAATGATACTTGGGTTAAAGATGAAATTAAGATAGAAATCAAAAGATTCCTTGAACTGAAACACAAAGAGAACAGAAGCTATCAAAATCTATGGGATACAGCAAAAGCATTCCTAAGGGTAAAATTCATAGCCTCAAATGCCTACATCAAAAAGACAGATCACAAATTAACAACCTAATATCACATCTCAAGGAACCACAAAACGAATAGCAAACCAAACAAAGTCAGCAGAAAAAAAGAAATAACAAGACTCAGAGAAGAACTAAATGAAATCGAAACCAAAAAAATATAAAGGATCAAAGAAACAAAAAGTTGGTTCTTCAAAAAGATAAACAAAATCAATAGACCTCTAGTTAGATTAACCAGAAATAGAAGAGAAAGGACCCAAATAACCTCAATCGGAAATGAAAAAGGATCCTTTTTCATTTCTGATTTCTGATTGAGGTTATTTGGGTCCTTTCTCTTCTATTACAACTGCTACCACAGAAATATAAAATATCCATGAATATCACAAAAATCTCGACACACATAAACTAGAAAATGTAGAGGAAATTGATAAATTCCTGGAAACATAAAACCTCCCAAGACTTAAATCAGGAAGAAATAGAAATAATGAAAAGACCAATAATGACAAGTGAGATTGAAGCAGTAATAAAAAATCTCCCAACAATAAAAAAGCCCTGGACCACACAGATTCACAGCTGAATTCTACCAGACCCACAGAAAAGAATGGGTACTTATCCTAAAGAAATTATTCCATAACAGGGAGAAGGAAGAAATCCTCCTTAACTGATTCTATGAAGCCAGTATCACCTTGATTCCAAAGCCAGGAAAGGAAACAACAAAAAAAGAAAACCACGGACCCAAATCTTGATGAATATAGATGTAAAAATTCTCAACAAAATACTAGCAAACCGAGTGCAACAGCACATCTGAAAAATAATTCACCATGATCAAGTGGGTTTCATCCCAGGGATGCAAGGATGGTTCAACATGCACTAATCAATAAATGTGATTCGCCACATAAACAGAAGCAAAAACAAAGACCATGGAATCATCTCAATAGATGCAGAAAAAGCATTCACTAAAATCCAGCACCCTTTCATAATAAAAATGCTCAACAAACTAGGCATAGAAGGAACATACCTCAAAGTTATTAGAGCCATCTGTGACAAACTCAAAGCTGACATCATACTGAATGGACGAAGTTGAAAGCATTCCCCCTAACAACTGGAACAAGACAAGGGTGCCCAAGGTCACCACTTCTATTCAACATAGTGCTGGAAGTCCTAGCCAGAGCAATCAGACAAGAGAAAGAACTAAAGAGTATCCAAATCAGGAAAGAGGAGGTCAAACTATCACTTTTTGCTGAAAATATGATCTTGTATCTAGAAAATCCCAAAGACTCCACCAAAAGACTCCTAGAATTGACAAATAAATTCAGCAAAGTCTCATGTTATAAAATCAATGTTCTCAAGTCAGTAGCATTCCTATATACTAATAATAGTCAAGCTGAGAATCAAATCAAGAACTCAATATCATTTAAAATGGCTACGAAGGAAATAAAATACCTTGGCATATACTTAACCAAGGAGGTGAAAGACGTCTACAAGGAGAACTATGGAACACTGAGGAAAGAAATCACAGATGATGCAAACAAATGAAAAAACATCTTATGCTCATGGATTGGTAGACTCAACATCATTAAAATGTCCACACTGCCCAATGTTACTTACACATTCAATACAATTCCCATCAAGATACCAACATCATATCTCACAGATCTAGGAAAAATAGTTCTATGCTTTATTTGAAACCAAAAAAGAACCCAAATAGCCAAAGCAGTCTTAAGCAAAAAGAACAAATCTGAAGGCATCACATCACTAGACTTCAATTATAATACAAGGCTATAGTAATCAAAACAGCATGGTACTGTTATAAAAGTAGAGACATAGACCAAAGGAACAGAATTGAGAACCCAAATATATTAATAAAAGCATCTACCTACAACCAACTGATATATGACAAAGCAGACAACAACATATATTGGGGAAAGGAAGCCCTATTTGACGACTGGTGCTGGGTAAACTGGATAGCCACATGCAGAAGAATGAAATAGGACTCCGTCTCTTGCCATATACAAAAATTAATTCAAAGATGGATAAAAAAACTTAAATGTAAAGCATGAAACCTTAAAAATTCTAGAAGAAAATGTAGGAAAACTCTTCTAGACATTGCCTGAAGCAAAGAATTTATAGCTAAGACCCCAAAAGCAAATACAGCAATAACAAAAATAAATAAATGGGACTTGATTAAATTAAAAAGCTTTTGCACAGCAAAAGAAATAATCAACAGAGTGAAGAGTCTACACAGTGGGAGAAAATATTGGCAAACTATACATCTGATAAATGGCTAATATCCAGAATCTACAAAGAATTCAAATAAATCAGCAAGAAAAAACCCAAACAACATCATTAAAAAGTGAGCAAAAGACATGAATAGAAGTTTTTCAAAAGAAGATAGACAAATGGCCAACAAGCATACGAAGGAATGCTCAACATCATTAATCATTAGGGATATGCAAATTAAAACTATAATGGGACATCACCATAACCTTCTCAGGATAGCTATTATTTAAAAAGTCAAAAAACAGTAGATGCTGTCATGGATGCAGAGAGAAAGGAACGCTTATACACTGTTGGTGGGACTGCAAATTAGTACAACCTCTATAGAAAATAGTATGGAGATTCCTCAAAGAAATAAATGCAGACTTACCATTTGACTCAGCATTCACATTACTGGGTATCTACCCAAAGGAAAAGAAGTTATTTTATCAAAAAGACATCTGCACTTCAATGTGTATTGCAGCACAATTCATAATTACAAAGATGTAAAATCAGCATAAGTGCCCATCGATTCATGGGTGGATTAATAAAATGTGACACACACACACACACACACCATGGAGTACTACTCAGCTACAAAAAGGAATGAAAGAATGTCTTTTGCAGCAACTTTGATGGAACTGGAGACCACTATCCTAAGTGAAATATCTCAGGAATGGAAAAACAAACAAAACATGTACTCTCTGAAAATTGGGACCTAATTGATGGTAACACCGTGGTACAAAGAGATGTAAAGGTCATTGGAAATCAGGAAGATGGGGGAAGGAGGAGGAGAGGGGTAAAAACCCTCCTATCTGGTACAATGTACACTATTTGGGTGATGGGCACACTAAAAGCCCTGACTTAAGCATTATAAAAGGTAACCATGTAACAAAAATATTTGTATCCCCTTAATATTTTGAAAAAATACTTTGAAAAAAATAATTTAGTAGCATTAACCAGAAGTATGTGGTTACACGTAGGTTTTAAAATATTTTAGGAAAATAAATAATAATTATGCTCTGCTGCATGACTCTAATGCTAGTTGTATCTCTTGAGAAAGATACTTGAGGTGGAAATCTTAATCCCGCATATCAAAGGTTCCCAAGGAACCTACTCAGTCAGTACATGTTTCTGGATTTAGAATGTGTCAGGCACTGTGATCAAAAAGAGAGCCTTGCCCTTGACCAGCTCACCGTTTGGAGAGCGAACACCCAGCACATGAGAAGTCTGACTATGGCAGTGATACACTCAGGTGCTTTGGGGGCACACAGGCTGGCCAATCTGGGGTGTCTTAGTTTTCTGTTTGCTTATAACAGAATACCTGAAATTGGGTAATTTATAAAATAAATTTATTTCTTACAGCTGTGGAGGCTGAGAAACCCAAGGTTGAGGTGCCACATCTGATAAGGGCCTTCTTGCTATTGGGAACTCTCTACAGAGTCCGGAGGTGGTACAGGGCACCACATGGTGAAGGGACTGAGTGTGTCATCTCAGGTCTCTCTTCCTTTTCTTGTAAAGCCACCGGTACCACTCCCATGATAACCCATTAATCCATTAACCCATTAACCTATTAATCCATTCATGAGGGTATAGCTCTTATGACCAATCACCTCTTAAAGGCTCCACCTCTTAATACTACCGCATCGAGGATTAAGTTTCAGCATGAGCTTTGGAGAGGATGAACATTCAAACTATAGCAAGAAAGACTTCCTTCAGTAGGTGAAGTCTGAGCTCGGACCTGGAAGATGAATAGGATGTTGCCGGGCAAAAGTGAGGGCAGGTTGTGGAGGGGCAGAGAGGCAGCCGAAGGAACAGCATTCCCTCAACAGAGGAAGATGCCCAGATGGCAGAGAGGAGAACCTGGGGCACACTCAGGATGGCGAGTTGCACAGTATGGCTGGAGCAGAGTCAGAAGAGGGAGGGCACATGGGGACCTCTCTATGCAGGGTGCTTTAAGACTTCTGCAGAACTAGATACTTTGGAGACTCCATTGCACATTAGATCAAACATATTAAAATGTACCCTGATTCTGTGTTAAATTCTAAATAATGAGTTGAATTGCAGTTGACTACTTAATAACATATTAATTTCTGTTTAAAGGTTTTCCTTTTGTATTTCAGGACCAGTAATTTTTTCTTTTTTTTTTTTTTTTCAGATAGCAAACATTTTAAAAGGGTCTTGAAAAGCTGGCAGGCTCTAGGCACTGTGCATGTAAGGCCCAAATGATAAAACAGACTTGGCCTTTGTGCCATAAACTTGCAAGTTGCACCCCTCCCACCCCAGTATTCAATCTCTCATTTTTCCTGCCCCCCTGAGTTTTAGCAGGGCCATGTGACCATTCAGCCAGAGGGTCCATTTCATAGCTTCTTTTGCAGCAAGAAGCAGCCATGTGACCAAAGTTTTGGCTATTGAGATGTGTGCAGAAGTGACGTTTGAAATTTTCAGGTTACATCCTTAAAAAGGAAGCTGGCTGCCCTCCCTTTTTCTTTGTCCATCTCTATCGGCTGAAATTTGGACATGGTAGTGGTGAAACAACCTTAGCCATGAAGACAAGGATAACCTTAGCATGCATCTGAGTAACCTGGAGAGCTTGTTAAAACACAGATCGCTGGGCTCTATCCCCAGAAATTCTTATTCAATGAGTCTGAGTCATTTCTAACAAATTCTAACAAATTGCTGATTAGAGACCCCACTTTGAATACTACTGCCCTAGGCGATGGCGGTATAGATAACTGGGTTTCTAGATTACCTTGTGGGGTTGATCTGCCCTCCACCTGGATTGCTCATTGCTCATTTGCCCCCGTGGGAGAGAAATAAACTAGTCTATATTTTCTGAACCACTGTAGTATTGGGTCCGCTTGTTACAGTGCCTTAATCTACAGCAGCTAAGCCATGTTAAGCAAACTAAACTTTACCAAGGGAGGCAGCATAGTGTGGTGGCTGTGTATGGGCCAAATAACATGTATTTGAATCCCAGTTCTACCACTTCTTAGTTATGTGATCTTTGGCAAGTTATTTAACCTCTTTGTGATTCAGTTTTCTCATCTATTAAATGGATACGGGGGCCAACGTCACTGAGAGCTCATTCCCTTTCTAGACTATGTCCAGTACCAGGACCCTAGAATTCCCTGCCCAATGGCCACGAGCATGTGTCCAAGTTCTGCGTGAACTTCTTTTCTGGCTTATTCCTGTTGGCTGACTATGCCTTCCAGGTACAACCCTAGGTCTGAGATGTTGCCTAGAGTTGGCTGTGTGACAGGGGTGTGGATGGGACTTGGATGGGCAGGCTGGAGGGTACCACCTGACACATGAGACCTTGCTGGCATGTGATGTCAGAGCAGAGGGTGAGGAGGAATAGGGGTGGGTGGCAGGCCAGAGGCATGCTCTCCAAGCTGTCACATTCCAGTAGCCTGGAGCAGCCTCCAAGTCTGAGAATTCTAAATTCAATTCTGGCTTTCTGGGTATCATAAAAGTATATTTGTCAAGTTAGGAGAATAAAACATATTCAGTAGCTTTATTTATGCATTTTAACATGCAAACTCCCATTTGAATGCCTGCCATGGCCTGTAAATTTAGGGGTGGGCCTGGGTCCCTTATAGGCCTGGCATGAGGTTTAAATGAAACAAGGTATGAAAAGTACTCAAAACAATGCTTGGAACAGATAGCATGTACTCAATAACATTAGCGATGCTGGTGTTTATGATTCTCCTGAGGGAGATTTTATCACAATCCTGAAACTAAGAAAGGACAAGATGACACTTATGATGCAAAGATCTTAAATAAAATATTAGCAAGTAGAATCCAGCAGTCTATTTAAAAAGTATAATATTAATATATCATGCCCAAATAGAGCTTATCAGAGGATTACAAAGATGACTCAACTTTTAAAAATATATCAAATGTAACCTACAATATTAAGTTAAAGGGAAAAAATCATTCATTTCATATAAAAATTCTTAATAGAATTAGATAGAAATGTCCCTAACTTATAGGCAATATAGAAGAAAACTAAGATAAACACCATATTTGATGGTCAATTGTTAGAAACACCAGGGTAACTTACTGGGGACTATTAACCAAAGCAGTGACCACAGGAGAAAGAGCAGGATGAGGAGGGAGAGAGGCCAGCCTGGTGGAGAGTTCCACAGAGTTCCACAAACTAAAGAGGGCAAGGACGTAGGAGTCACTGGGTCTGCTCCTTAGAGGCTGCTGCTGACCTTAGCCAAAGCCGCATCTGTGGAGTGGTGCGAGCTAAAGGCAGTGTGGGTGGGCATTCAATGAGAGAACAGGAAGTAGAAGCAGAAAACAAGCATGTCCACCGGAAATGGAAGTGAGCTATGTGTAGGCACCTCGACATGGAGGTGAAATTCTGGGGAAGTTTTATTAGGTTGTGGTGAAATCGCCATCTTTGTAAGGCCAAAGGGCAGCGACCAGTGGAGAGGAGAGAGACTGAGGATACCTCAGATGGGGTGATTGGTAGAGTAAGTTCCTGCTGGAGCCAGGAGGAAAGAGAAGCTCAGAAAAACCACTTACTGTTTTACTAAAAAAATAAATAAATAAATGAATGAAATCACTTATACTTTCATCCATTCATTAATTTAATAAATATTTACTAAGTATCTACTATGTGTCAGGCACTATCCTGGTGCTGGGAATAAGATAGAAAAAATCCCCACCTTATATTATCTAATTTAAGTAACTTAAAATGAAAACAAAACCAAATCCAAAAACAAACACAAATTTGGCCCCCATCAGGTTAGGGCTAAAGGAGACACAGTCTTGGCAGAAGTATGTGTGACTTAAGGGCCTAAAGTCCCTCAGCAGGGACTTTGCTCATTCTCAAATGGAACACATGAAGCAGCAGCTGGGACCAAGGATCTGGAATTTGAATACTCACCGGTGACATTCCATGAGAGTCCTTTAGTACTAAGTTAATGTGAGAGAAAAAACTATTTCAATGACAAGTTTTAACAATAGATGATTAGAAGAATCTCCAGCAGGCTTGCTGCACTTAATGTACTCAAAACCTCAATGAAGACGAATGACAAAAGCCAAAAAGATAATGGCAAATGCTCCTTAACATCAATAAACTTGATATCAAAATCGCCACTGAATAGCAAGTCACTGGTTTTCTTTGACAATGCCCTCCTGCCCCCAGCCAATTTGACTCAGGTATAGCCCAGCTGGACTAAACCCATCAGTCACGCTTAGTCTTACTGTCATCGGAATTCTTAACAGTCATTAACTAACCACATTGGTTTGGAAAGAGAAAGAGCAAAGCCAAGGCGGTGCCTTATGACCTTGATCCTGAAACATTACTCTTGGGGACCAACTGGAAAGGATTCCTGCCATGTGGCCCAGGACTACATTATAGGTTAGATAGAAGAGGTATATGCTGAGTGTCAGAACTAGGGAGAAGAAATGCTAAATTCATGAACAGGGATTCACAGAAAGTTACAGAAAGGGACTTTGAAGTCATTGAGTGGAAACTTCTTATGTGACAGCATGAAAATAATCCATCACAAGGCCAGTTGATGGATGCCTGGCTGAGAACCTAGATGTCCTGCAATCCCACCTAGCATTTTTTCCACTGTGTTGTGTTACCATATCCCATATTGGGTTAAATATTCAAATACACGATCTTCCTAGTGAAAAATGATTTATTAGAGAAGATGCCTTTTGTGAAAAACTTCCCACACGGAATGGATAAATGAGTGCTTGCACCAAAGAGGATTCCAACATCAGACTGTAAATCTCTAAGACAGACCGTGAGATAAAAAGTTCTTAAGTGAAAAGCCATCTTTGTTGTTCACACTGTGTGGATTATTCAGGTTCCTTGCTTTCCTCCAACACCTATTTTTTTTTTAAAAGACTTTATATTTTAGAGCAATTTTAGGTTCACAGCAAATTTGAGCAAGAGGTACAGAGATTTCCCATAACCCCCAACCCACACATGCACGGCCTCCTCCATTCTCAACATCCCCCACCAGAGTGGTTCATTTGTTACAATTGTTGCACGTACGTTGACACATCATCATCACCCAAAGTCCACATGGCGTCGTACATTCTGTGAGTTTGGACAAACTTGTAATGACATGTAGCCACCATTACAGTATCACAGAGTAGTTTCACAACCCTAAAAATCCTCTGTGATCCACTTATTCACCCCTCCCTTCCCCCTAACCCTAGCAACCACTGACCTTTTTACCGTCTCCATAGCTTTGCCTTTTCCAGAATGCCATATGCTTGGAATCATGCAGTGTGTAGCCCTTTCAGATTGTCTTCTTTCACTTTGTAATAGGCATTTCAATTTCCTACAGGTCTTTTCGTGGCTTGATAGCTCTTTTCTTTTTGGCACTGAATAATATTCCATCGTCCAGATGTACCACTGTCACCTACTTTAAACCTTCTGACCATTTCATCTTTATCCTCTAACCAATTCTTTAGTAAAACACAAGCCAAACTGGAAAGGAGTTTGGTGATGAGAGAAAACTGAAATTATGATTTAAATTGAAGATTGGAGATTTTCTGTGGATAATTATCCATGTCCCAGTTTACCAAAGAAAAGATGAATTTCAATTAAAATATAAAGTAATTCTCCCTAAAAATGTGGAAATGAAGAGATCAGTCCCAGGTATTGGGAGTGTATTTATCTCTCAGAAAAATCTTGCCCCCAGAATGCATCAGGTTGAGATGAAATACACTGGGAGTATATTAAATTTTATTTTAACATTGAAGGGAGAGGAAAAAAAGAAAGAAAAGAAAAATGAAGCACGATGAAAACGAAGGTGATGAGGGAAGGAGAGAGAAAAGAGAAACTCGTTAACTACAGGGCTTTCTGAGCAAGATGTTTTTCCTCCTTTCACAAGTTAGGAGCTATTGAATAATTCATGCCAAGCGTGGAAAGGCTGTCTCTTCTCCGGGTGATGTATAGCTGAGCAGGAGAGAGCTTCGAGTGGGTTCACATCAGCCACCACTCTCGCTTCGGAGCACGGGGTGCTCTCCTCAGGAGCTCCGCTTCTGCTTCTGCAGCCAAGCATTCTTGCTGCTGCTGCCTGCCTGCCCACCGCCTGGGCTTGCAGCGCGCCACTTTACTTTCTCCAGCCCTGCTGCCACCTGAGAAGTCTCCCTGCAGCTGCTGGTTCCTGCCTAGGACCATGTGTGTGGATGCTGCTTCGGAGAAGCGGGCACTTGCTCCTGGCACTGATCCCAGCTGAGTTTTTCCTCTTGATTTCTGGACCACAGATGCTGTTGCTGAGGAGGTATTTCCTGGAATCCCTCTCCCTCTATCGCCAGCTAAGGACTGGCCCCAACACAAGGTATTGCATCCCTTTCCCCAGGCATTTTTCCCAGCTGGGATATCTCTATTTTCTCCTGGAAAGTAGAGGCTCCAGCTGGCAATATTCCTCTGTGTGTGTGTGTGTGTGTGTGTGTGTGTGTGTGTGTGTGTGTGTGTGTGTGTGTG
>NW_012150285.1:765699-867817 GCF_000956105.1 Propithecus coquereli
CTGTGTGTGTGTGTGTGTGTGTGTGTGTGTGTGTGTGTGTGTGTGTGTGTGTGTGTGTGTTGGGGGAGAAGAGGAGACTGTTCTTGATATTTCTCTGTCCCAGGGCTTCCCCATGCCTGCCAAATGCAATGCAAAGAGGCCTTTTCCCTCGATCTGGAGACATTTCCGAGGCAGGCACCTGTCATCCGCCACCCCCGTTCTCCTCGAGCTCCCTTTCTCCCCCTCCCCCAGCCCATTATCCTGCTTCAGCCTTTTGTGTTGGCGGCAGAGGGCTAAAGGGACGTCTTTGCCCTTCCTGCAGGCAGGCAGGCAAGTGTCAGGATGGGCCGCGCTGCGAGAAGGCGACGCTAGCGAGCGAGGTGTGAAGAGTTGGCCAGAATGACCAACTCCTCCTCCACGTCCACCTCCTCCACCACCGGGGGATCGCTGCTGCTGCTCTGCGAGGAAGAGGAGTCGTGGGCGGGCCGGCGCATCCCTGTGTCCCTCCTGTACTCGGGCCTGGCCATCGGCGGTACTCTGGCCAACGGCATGGTCATCTATCTCGTATCCTCCTTCCGAAAGCTGCAGACCACCAGCAACGCCTTCATCGTGAACGGCTGCGCCGCCGACCTCAGCGTCTGCGCCCTCTGGATGCCGCAGGAGGCGGTGCTCGGGCTCCTGCCCGCCGGCTCTGCGGAGCCCCCCGGGGAGTGGGACGGCGCCGGGGGCAGCTACCGCCTGCTGCGGGGCGGGCTGCTGGGCCTCGGGCTCACGGTGTCCCTCTTGTCCCACTGCCTCGTGGCCCTGAACCGCTACCTGCTCATCACCCGGGCGCCCGCCACCTACCAGGCTCTGTACCAGCGGCGCCACACAGCGGGCATGCTGGCGCTGTCCTGGGCGCTCGCCCTGGGCCTCGTGCTGCTGCTGCCGCCCTGGGCGCCGCGGCCCGGGGCTGCGCCGCCGCGCGTGCACTACCCGGCACTGCTGGCCGCCGCGGCGCTGCTGGCGCAGACGGCGCTGCTGCTGCACTGCTACCTGGGCATCGTGCGCCGCGTGCGCGTCAGCGTCAAGCGGGTCAGCGTGCTCAACTTCCACCTGCTGCACCAGCTGCCGGGCTGCGCCGCCGCCGCCGCCGCCTTCCCGGGCGCCCCGCACGCGTCGGGCCCCGGCGGCGCCGCGCACCCCGCGCAGGCCCAGCCCCTGCCGCCCGCGCTGCACCCGCGGCGGGCGCAGCGGCGTCTCAGCGGGCTGTCGGTGCTGCTGCTCTGCTGCGTCTTCCTGCTGGCCACGCAGCCGCTGGTGTGGGTGAGCCTGGCTAGCGGCTTCTCGCTGCCCGTGCCCTGGGGCGTGCAGGCGGCCAGCTGGCTGCTGTGCTGCGCCCTGTGCGCGCTCAACCCGCTGCTCTACACGTGGAGGAACGAGGAGTTCCGCCGCTCCGTGCGCTCCGTCCTGCCCGGCGTCGGCGACGCGGCGGCCGCCGCCGTCGCGGCCACGGCTGTGCCCGCCGTGTCTCAGGCGCAGCTGGGCACCCGCGCCGCCGGCCAGCACTGGTGACCCCGCCAGGGCCCGGCTTCCAACGTCTTTGGTCACCATCTCCTCCTTGCCTCCTAAGTTATCCCCTGCCCGAACGAAGACTCCCGCCGCAAAGCCAAAAAACCGGGGCAAAGATTTTGCCTTCGACCCCAGTGGTGTGCCTGAACCGAGGCCTCTCCATAAATGGGGTCCCCGAAGTCATTTGGGACGGCCACCTGATTTGTACCCTTTGTTTCTGTGTTTTAGAGAAATCCTAAAGTCAAAACACCAGAGACTTCAAGAACTTGCAAACTGACGTTTTAAAATAACCGGTTAATTTATTTCAACACAGTTTGTTTTTGAAAAAGAGCTTTCAAAGAGCTTTTAGCATATAACCCTTCCTACCTTCGTTGTCTTATATATGAAGCGCCTTGAGTGTGCATGAGCCAAAGGAAATAGTATTGAGGAAGGAAATAATATATAGGAGGTATTTTAGAAAGTAACCTGTCCTTGATGATGCTTATGTTACAATTTAGTCTTTTGTTAACCTGGAGGAGTGAAGCTACAGAAGTGCACACCAGTATGAGTTTCCATTAAGACCTTAAGCCCTTTATTCTTAAAAGGGTTTTTATAAAGTCATTCTCGAATGCGATAGAATCTTAGCCAGTGAGAGAAAAAAATCATTTTACACTCCCTTTATTGCACTCATAAGATGGGGAATTGGCATTGAGTGTTAACATGAAACATTTGCAGTTAGATAATTGATGATCTGAGCCAGCACTTGAATTTTGAAAGTAAATAAGGAAGTTATCTATTTTAGGTGCCAGTTTCACATTCTCTATAGCATGCACACTTGTTGCTACCCTCATTTCGTAACCAGTTTATTTGCCTTATGAGTGTGATTGCAGCTTTGAACATTCTGTACTATAATGGTTGCTAAGGAGAATAAGTCCTTCTGTTTTCTCTTTAACATTTAAAATATCTCAATGCACATGATATAATTAAACACTAGTAATACCATGACTGTATAGCTAATATTAGCTGCTATTGCATGCTCCTCGATGCTAGAATTTATTGGGCATGTGGTATGCTAAAGCAATACCCATCAGACAAGGACATTTTACTTCCTCCAGACACCAGAAGAAATGGCCTTCAATTATTTGAAAAGAGACACGGAGACACCTCTGGGTATGTAGAGTTCTTGTCTTGGCCCAATTTATGAGAAAACTCCCAGTTGGGACTTTATCTTGCAAATGGGATCACAGTCAAGATGGATCTGCAAAGCCAGCTGTGCTCTTTTAGGGTTTAAACAAGCCACACATTAGAAAGCAACACTGTTTTTGTGTAGTTCATATATATTACCATGACATTTACATTAATATTGTGTCTGTTGAAGGAGTATAATAAACTCAGTTATATATAATGAACGGTTCAAATGGGAATCTGTTCTCAATGTATTATTTGAGGTTTGTCATTTTCATCTTCGGTTTACTAAATTTATCTAGAAATATCTGAAATTCAATATTGTGTAAAATCACCTTATAAAAATAAAATGGGACGAAAGTGATTTTAACAATCATATGTCAGCATTCTGACTGCTAACTACATCAAATCTGGGCCCAAACAGCCATAATTAACTGCATAATTCAGGAATAAAACCAGTTTGCTTTGTTGCCCTCCTGGACAGTTTAAGCCAGGATATTAGGAACGCTTGTGCATTTGAATAATTATGGGAACTGCAGGAAATTTTGACTTGTTTTTAGTAAAACAAAACAGAACAAATATGTTCATCACCAATAATAGATCAGCAGCCATTTTATTAATCTATCCTCTTTGTGCATGTACCATTTCTCTCTTACTAAAGTTTCATCTTTTCCCATTTTCTTTGATTCAAATATTTAATTAAAGTTCAATAACTATTCTTCTGTGTTTTTTTTTCTTCTTTTGTCTCTGGTTTTCTTGCATACCTCCTTGAGAACACTGTAGCAGAGGCTGTCCTAGTCCAAAGCACTAGTGATGAAAGTAGTTTCTTGTGCTGGCTTTATCTAATTTTATTTTTGGTTTCTAAAGTTACTTCTACTTGACCTAATTAAATAAGTTCCATATACAAGGATTAAAAAGAAATAGGTATCATTTCCTTTCTGTAAGCTTTGGGGAATAGGCTGCAACAACGAGAGAGCTGAGGATTTTCCTTTTTTGTTGGGAGAGGCAGTTGGGGGACACTTTTATAAATCTCTATCAAAAAGCTCTTCTAATTCAGGCCTTTGTCCTTGTTTTTCACTGTGGATGCTGCAAATGATTTCTCCCGCTGTTCATATAGATATTTGCCATTGTTTAATATAAACTTAGCATTTCAAGTATATACCTGGTATCTTGCAATGTTTCTGGCTAGCACTGAGAACCATCTTATGCTGGCTCCATGCCACGTGGGAGGCCCGCTTTAGATTAATTTACTGGTAATTAACTCCATAGGACTGATTCACTTTTAATTTCGAAGTAGCAATGATGTGTCTAAAATTGCTTTACTAGGGCACTAGCTGTGAGTGCTGGAGTTATTGCTTTTACAAATTAAGCTGATGGAGATTGTGTTTTTACTTAAATGAAACCACATATTATCCTCTCAGGAATAAAAAAATCCTAATTGCTATCGTGGGCTGCCCTACTTTGTCTTTTCTACTCTTTTTTTTTTTCTTTAGGTATACGCCTACTAAGGCACATAGCACCCACCTCCCTTCCTCAGGCATTTTCTTTCTTTCTTTCTTTCTTTTTTTTTTTTTTTTTTACGTGGACCAGAAAGTTTATCCCCATGCATTTTAATGGCTAAATGCTTGGATGTAATAGGTATTATCTCTAACAACACTTCCCTTCTCCCAAAATGACTTACGTGAATAAAGACAAATTCTGTTTTTTACAAGGGTGGTCTTTGTTTTAAACACTATAGGGAGAGTTCCCAAGTCAAACAAGTTTCCTTGTTTCTCAGAATTAGGGGGAAAGTTTTCTATACTGAGGGTATTTTTGTTTTTCAGGAGGATCTGGGTGCAAGGATGGAGTGTAACTGGGGAAGGAGCAAGGGGCCCACTTTAATCCTCTGATAAAGTCCTTTAGAAGATCTGCTCACTGATGGAATTTTGGTCTGTTTTGAACTCGTGATGCACAGTAACCTTGTTCTTCTGATAACAACTGTATTGGCTGACTTCGCTGTTTCCTGTGTGACCTTTGTTCTGTCTCAGGATTCAGACAATGCTCATCTGGTGCTTCAGCAGTTCTGTAAGCTGACTTGACAGAGGACATGAGTGGCGTAAATTTAGATTTAAGAATATTAAGGAAAATTGTAGATGTCCCTTACTATCGAGGCCTGTCCTTAATGTTCGTGGGTTTTGGGCAAGAGTGGAGCTCCAGATGCAGCCCTGTTCTGCAGGAACAGGGGGGCCCTTTCTGCTCCCCTTTCTTCCCCCCACTCTCGCTTTCAATATCTCAGGGGCCTCCTGCATGTGTGTGACTCAGCCCACATGTCCAAGCTCTGCCCACATCCTTCTCTCAGCCAGCCACCTTGCCTGCCTCTGGGATCTAGTGGCACACAAACAGGGGCCAGAGCATGCCCTGAAAGTGGCCTCGAGCTGTCGGGGCGGGGAATTCCTGTGGAGGGAGGCACAGGATCTAGGGGATCACCTTTCATGGGACGCCTTTCCCTGTGGGAATGGTGGCCAGAGGAGGGCGGAAACAGGCCCTTTAAAGCACGAGACCAGGTTGGAGCCCCATTCTCTACAGGCGACAGTGCTCTCGGTACTCCTTACACACAGGCCCTCTCCAGGCATCCTTTCCTAGCTCCTCCCACCAGCGCGGCCTCCACGTGCCACACGCAGGCTTTGCCCAGATGCTTAATCATATCAGGCTTAATGCAATAGGCGAGGACAATGGTGGGAAGGGAGTAGAAAGAGCGTAGATGAAACAAGAGATTGGATATCGATGGTTGTTGAATGGGGCGGTAGGTATGTGGAGATGCATCGCACAGTTCTCTCTGTTTCTGTGGTATATCTTTTAAAATTTCTCATAATGAAAAGTTAAAAAGTAAAGTGTTTTTTTCAAAGAAAGAAAGAAAGAAAGAAAAAAAAAGGAAGGAGAAATGGAAGAGAAGAAGGAAAGAAAGAAAAATAACTAACATGCCTAAGGCCACATGATGGATCAAATGAGATTCAAACCTTTGACTCCAGAGTGTGCAGTTGAAAGTTCTGTACTGTAGGATAAAATTGGGACTTTTAAATCAGATGTGGAATTCCATCTACGATATGACCATTCCCTAATTCCCCAAATCTCTCTCTCCCCAACTTGCATCCTTTGCTATTGCCCAGTTGGTGTATACTCTGCCTTCGAAACATGGCCCATGCTCTGTGTCTGAGCCTTGGGGCATTGACACACCGTCCTGGGGTGTCCTAGCTTTTCATTGCTTGTCCAGCCTCCATCTTCCACTCCAGGGAGGCTCATTTACTTTCTATGCCTCATTAGAGCTCCCTGCCCCCGCTAAAAGCTCTGCTTCTACTCTGTTCTTACCGTATATCCCCTTCTTGTATTATCTTTTTCTGAATGTTTGTGTCTTGTCTTCAAAACCACATAGGAAAGGTTTTTGTTTGTTTGTTTGTTTGTTTTGGGTTTATTTCTCATTTCTCTGATTTTTTTGGGTGGGAGAAAAATACTATCTTTTATCTGTTTTGTAACCAGTTTCTGAAATATACTATAATTTTAATACATGTTTATAGTTGAAGATGGTAATTTTAAAAGAAAAAAGATTTGGTCCTTTCTCTTGCATGTTTATTTTTCTCTTAATGAAGTAGACCTAAGACTAAATCCCAGCTCCCAATTCCTATCTTACCAAGGGATATTCCGGAGTAATAACATGGGGTTATGAGCTAGATGTATAAATCACATGCTGTTGGGGCTGTCATTTGAGGGTGATTTATACACCTGTCACATCCAAGCTCTGTTCACATCGAAGAAAGCAACAATAGGAAGTTTCAGTCCTAATTACTACTTTAAATTCAAGATAAAATTACTCAAGATGTGCAATTATTTCTCACGACCTTTCATAGAAAAGCTGCATATTTTTTAATTTGTAAAAGCCTTAAACATTGCTAATTAAAAGCCATGTGATTTTGCTAGAATGCTGGGGGAAATAACTATAGAAATGTCTTTACCCCTCTTGGTCAGTTCACAGGAAGATAGACCTGAAGAAAATGCTAGAAATATCCAGGCCACTCCTTGCTATTTTTATTAGATAGAAAGTGCTTAAATTTTTAATCTTTCCTGATATAAATTAAGCCCATTTACCATTTTTCTATTCTCAGGAAGTAGAAAAGCATGAAGCATCCTTTGTATCTGAAGCTGTGACAGATACTCTGCTTTTAGCTCAGTGAAAGCTCTATGAAATGTCAGCTTGGCTGATTCCCCAGTACTACAAAAATTTGCCCCTGTGAAAGTTTTATTTTTTAAAAAAGTTTATTTTTTTCTATCAGAAGGTTAATGTCTGTTTTCATAGGAAATTTGTAAAATACAGAAAATACATAAAATAAATTATATCATCCATAGTTACACTTTCCAAAGATTATCACACTTAACTTTTTTTTTTTTTTTTTTTTGAGACAGAGTCTCACTCTCTTGCCCAGGCCAGAGTGCCTTGGCGTCAAGCTAGCTCACAGCAACCTCAAACTCCTGGGCTCAAGCAATCCTTCTGCCTCAGCCTCCCGAGTAGCTGGGACTCCAGGTGCACACCACCACACCTGTTTAATTTTTTCTATTTTTAGTTGCCCGGATAATATTTTTTTTCTATTTTTAGTAGGGACGGGAGTCTCACTCTTGCTCAGGCTGGTCTCAAATGCCTGAGCTCAAGCAATCCACCCACCTCAGCCTCCTAGAGTGCTAGGATTACAGGTGTAGGCCACCGCGCCCGGCCACACCTTAACATTTTGCTGTACTCATCTGCTGTTTTTTCTCTTTTCCTATGCATACTTAATTATATGTATAATTAAGAAAGTATATACTGACATATATTTTTATTTGTGTGTGTGTGTGTGTGTGTGTGTGTGTGTATAGTCACCTATGCAAAGAAAGGGTAAGCTGCTGAAAGATGTTATAATGGGGTCTAGTGACAGATAGTATTTGCAACTGCTGCTTGTAACAAAATACATTTAACTGCAAGTAGCAGACTACCTCACTGAAAGTGGTTTAAACAATGATGACATTTAATCATCACATGAAAAAGAAGTCTGGAGGTAGGTGCTTCCAGAATTGGTTTAGTAGCATAATGATGTCATCAAGCACATGGATTCTTTGCATCCTTCTACTCCACCCTATTGGGAAACTTGGACTAATGGCTATTGTCTGTCTACCAGGTAACTCACTTTACCTCCAAGGGCTAGACTAAAGCATGGATAAGAAGCCAGGACTCCAATAGAGTGGAAATAATTTAGCAAGGTCTTGAGTGCAAGAGCTGTGATCTCTTTCTCCTCCCCTCTCCACCTGGACCAGTGACAGCTAGTGAACCTGCTTATTCCAAGGATAAGATAGGTAGGGAGGGAGTTTAGGACTGAGCTAGTAAACCTATTTTGGCACTCACATTAACTCGCATCCTCCAACCTGCACTTCATCAATAATAAAGCTGACATTTTGGTTCACTGTCTGCACACTTTATGTTCTGATTTATCACATAGTTCACAATCCAGACAGTAAAGAAGGTGCTAGCAAAAATCCCTTCCTGTGGAGACCAGATAAGTGAGAAAATGGCATTCTCCTCTCAAAGTACAGACCCTGTGATTTTAAACCGGGGTGCAGTCAGGAAGGACAGGTGAGTTTATGGTGAAGTCACTCAGATGAGCCATGGAACTGCTTTTCTATCCAGTTTTATTAGTTGGAGGAAATTCCTCCTAATTTCTGGCCATAGGTAAACTGCCAGTTGTATCAGGGGGCATTAGCCAGGTATCATTTAAACTAGACCCTAAGTGCAAACTTAAGCTATTAAAAAGTATAGTCTCCAGACCTGGGAAAGAATAATTTTTGCTGTGTTTTGAAGCATGATTGAAGAAGGAGATGATCAATTTGGAGAAGGGAAGACTAAATGGAAAAATAAGGTTGTCTGCAAATATCTGAAAGACTGCCAAGCAGAATAATAATGCTAACTTCCATTTATTGATAATGTGCTGTGTGTCAGACATCGGGCTATACACTTTATATACATTACTTCATTTAATTTTCACAACAACCCTATAAGACAGGTATTACAATTTCAGCTTTATAGCTGAGAATTCTGATTCTTTGAGAGATAGACTTGCCCAAGGTCATGGGCAAGGGAAAGAACTGAGAGTTGAACTCAAGTCCAGCTGATTAGAAAGCCTAAGTTTGTGAACATAACACCAAACTGCAGAAGAGGGAGCCAAGTGTGAGGTTCTAGAGGAAAAATTTGACTCAGTTGGTGGTAGATGGATTTCATCTTAACATGAGAAAGAACTTTATCTCAATTACAGGTGCTCAACATAGTTTGGGCTATCTCAGGAGATTGTGACCTCCCTAACGCCTGAGGAATTCAAGTAGGGTGTGGAGGATTAACTCTAGAAAGAATGTCTAAATTACTGGGAAGTTTTACCAGATCAACTCTGAGACATCTTTCAAGTCTAATTTCTATGATTATATAATGTTTCTTCTTCTGCTTGGAAGTGATGAAATTTTCTTTCCCTGGGACTATAACATTTCAAATGATTAATTAGGAGAGTATGCTTGGCAAAAACTTTACCACACCAATCAATAGGGAAGCAAGTCTAGGTAAGTGGGGATGTTCCTTCTTGGGCACAGGGTCATGAATATACCACGTTCTTAGTGACTTTGCCCCCTTTCTTCTTGTTCCTGTTAGTCTCTTTTTTGTTCCTACCTCACTCCCAAACCTTTTAATGGAATATAGACTGAAAGAAGTACAATTTTCTCAGACTAAATATTGAGGCCTACTATACTAGCTAATTCACTTAAAAACTTTTATAAGTACAAGACTTTTGATGACTTTGTTGGAGTTGAACAGATTTTGGAGAAGACTATTTGGATGAGAAATAAACTGTGATTGGCTCCTGTGTAAATGCTACCCATGATAAAAATTGTTCCTGGCTGAGTTTTTCTCATGTGACAAAGTCCCAAGCAAATCTTAACTGAAGTCTACTTATTTGTATGTTCAGAACTGGTTTGGCACAGTGACAATCTGGTTCCTCCCAATGTTTTGACACAATGATAGATAGATTGATGTACTAAAATTTACCAATACAAAAACTTAGCAGAGCTATTTTGGATTTGTTGAAGACCAATAATAGAGTCTACTGTACGTAAACCTAAAATCTTCAGCCTCCGTGTTTTCCAATTCACTTGAACAAAAATTTCGAAACTCTTCAAATGACAAGCACTAAAATACTTTGGCATTAGAATATGGAAATGATGCTACTGACCTTGTTTTACTAGGGGTGAGTACAGCTTTCTTTATTATCTTTATCATTGTTGTATTGTTATTATCATGATCATTGTCATCATCATCATCATCATCAAAAATTGTTCACCAATAGCTCAGTGCAGAGCACTGAGTTATGTATAAGTTGGATTTTGCTATTTAACAAACTACCCCAAAAAGAAGACTTAAAACAGCAATAATTGACTAGTTCATGATTCTGTGGTTAGTAATTTGGATGGGGTCATCTGGGAGATTCTTTTACTGGTCTGGGCTGAACTCACTCATGATTCTGCAGTCAGCTAGTGGTCCATGGTCCACACACCCGCCTGGCATTCAACTGGCTGTTGATTGGACTTGGACTTGAATGGCTGGGCTATCCTATGCTCATTCACATGATGGTGGTTTAAAAGTCAAGTTTCTGTTTCTGCTACATTTGCTAATGTACGTTGGCCAAAGCAAGTCAGAGGGTCAACCCAGATTCAAGCAGTGGAAAACTATATTCTACTTTTTAATGAGAATATCTTCAAAGTCACGTTGTAACAGTGTAAATACAGGGAAGGAAATGACTTTTGGTTGTTTTTACATCCTTGTCCTTAAGGATCTTACAATCTCATTATGAAGAGAGAACAAAGGTATGAACACAAAACTAGCTGTCCTAAGCATTTGTGCCAATAAAGTAGAACAAAGTGGGAAGAGATCAGTGAAGCCAGGATTGCTTCACAGAGGATGTGGGGTTTAGAAGAATGTGGAAGAGGGAAGAGCATTGCAAACACAGAGAAGGGTAGGAGCAAAGATATTGTATTAGTTTTCTACTCTTGGCATAATAAATTGCCAGGAACTTAGTTGCTTAAATAACACAAATCTATTATTTTGCAGTTGTATAGGTCAGAAAGTTAAAATCAAAATATTGGAAGGCTGTTCCTTTCTGGAGGCTGTCAGGGTCAATCCATTTCTTCCTCATTTGGCTGTTGGCACAGTTCAGCCCTTGCTACTATAGCACTGTGGTCCATGTTTTCCTGCTGGCTGTAAACTCAGGGCCATTCCCAGCTTCAAAGGGCTGCTGCTTTCCTTAGCTCAGGAACTCCCTCCTTCATCTTCAATGTCATCAACGGTGGCTTGTGTCCTTGTCATGTCACATCTCTCTGATTTATCCCTCTGTCTTCTTGTACTTTTTAAGAACTCATGAGATCAGATTGGGCCCACCAGATGATCCAGTATAATCTTCCCATCCCATGTTTAGCCTTAATCTAAAGCAAGGTCCCTGTTGTCATATAAAGTAACATAGTTACAGGTTCTGGGGATTGGGGTAAGACATTTTTGGGGGAGCCATCATTCTGCCTGTCACAGACACAGAAGCAAGACTGTGAATGGTGTAAAGAAAAAAGTTTTTGACCTCAAATTGGGGAAAAAGAGATGGAAAGTAAAATTGTACCAATCCAACACACTCCTTGTACTTATCCTACTCTTGGACCAATTTTATGACTGGCCTTGTTAGGCCCATGCCTTCCTTGACTAAACATAAAAATCTTGGGCTTCCTTGGTGATTCTGAAACTTTTTATTCATATTATTATTAATCAAGAAATGTATACCAAGTTTTAATTTTTCATGTTTGTATTACAAAACTATTTTTTAAAAATACAAAATTATATTTCACATGTACTTAAGAAGCTATGCCTGCACCCCAGGGAATATGCTATACAGGCCTCCTGTTATCTTTCCACTTCCCACCTCCCCACACCCCCAGGAAATAGGATTCTGTCTGTGAAAGACCTCATTTGTGCTGGCATCACATTTTGGCTGAGAACTTCATTGACACCATTTGTTAACACAGAAAGTTACGTAGCTTGTCTTTAAACACCCTGTCATCTTCAGGACATTATATAAATTGCATTGATTGGTGGGAGCCTATCGTTCATTTTTATATGACATGACCATATTTACAAATATAGTATAAAAATCTATAATTATTCAATGCTGGTTTCTTATTAACCAGTTGCATCATTGTAGAACATCATGTCCCTGACTAATCTCACAGCCAAATTTTGTTTTGTTCTCTTTGGACTAAGTTTCTCCTACTCAAGTTTGAGTCTATGGTATTATTACAAAAAGTATGGAGGACCATCCTTATTCTGAGGAAAAGCAACAAGGAGCCCAATAAAGGCTCATTGAATATCTGAGCTGGGGTGAAGATTAAAGGAGAAATGCTTTTTGTCTTAAGCTATCCTCTTTCTTTATAAAAAAAAAGTCAGTTTCAATTTACTCTGAAAAATGTAAGAACAAGAGAACTCATTTGCAGAGATGAAAATCTGAAAGCATAAAGGAATGATAATTTGCTGTAGCTAAAAATATACCCCAACTTGATGCATTTCCATCACATGGGTTGTTAACAGTGTGTCCAGGCTTCATCTGCAAAGAAAGATACCTCATCAGAGCCTGCAGTCAAGAATCCGATACAGTTGGTTTTAATGAGCTTTCCTTCTAAGCTGAATACATTTTAATAATTTCTTCATTCGACTTTCAAACACAGAGACAAGATGAGGCATAATTATTACAGTTTTGGTACCAGTTGCTTATAGCAAGCCTACTATGTACCTGTGTTAACTATGCAGTTGCAATCCTTGCCTTCAGGGGACTTAGGGAAACATAAATAACGACACACGTAGTTCTTTCATTGCATTTGGGATAAGAGACAAATGCAAAAATGTGAGGTGCTATGAAAATTTAAAAAAGGGAGAACTAAATCAGTTTGAAGTGTCAGAACAGCCTTTCTTTTTTAAAAAAAAATTATTTATTTGGAGATTTTACTACAAACTTGAACAAATTCTGTCAACCAAATGAAGGGACCTTTGGGGCTTTGCACTACCCAAATCAGAGCTGTAAGCATGCCCGTCCCCCAGACAGTGCACATGGTACCCATTAGGTGTGAATTTACCCATCCCCTCCTCCCCCCCACCTGCCCAACACCCAATGAATGTTATTTCCATATGTGCATATAAGTTTTGATTGATTAGTACCAATTTAATGGTGAGTACATGTGTTGTTTGTTTTTCCATTTTTGTGATACTTAGAACAATGGGCTCCAGCTCCATTCAGGATAGTACAAGAGGTAGTTTTCCATTTTTTTATGGCTGAGTAGTACTCCATGGTATACGTATACCACATTTTATTAATCCACTCATGTATTGATGGGCACTTGGGTTGTTTCCACATCTTTGCAGTTGTGAATTGTGCTCCTATAAACATTCGAGTGCAGATGTCTTTTTTATAGAATGTCTTTTTTTCCTTTGGGTAAACACCCAGTAGTGGGATTGTAGGATCAAATGGTAGTTCTACTTTTAGCTCTTTGAGGTATCTCCATATTATTTTCCATAGAGGTTGTACTAATTTGCAGTCCCACCAGCAGTGTATGAGTGAAGAACAACCTTTCTAAGTGTCAAAAATAAAATCAGACAAAGTTATGAAAAATTTAAAAGTTTATTGTCATACAATAAAAGAAAATACAGATCACCATCCGGGAGACCTCAAACCAAAAGTGGTAAGAAGCTCAGAGCCATATCATTACAGGGTAGCTTACGAAGTGAAAATGAAGAAGTCATTTAAATTTTACAATGATTGGTTATTACAATGGGGTTTCCAGATGACAGGGGATGGGTTAAAAGTGATTGTCTTATACTATTTTTGGAAAGAAACTTAAGCTTTGTTTATGACTATCAGAGGCGTTTACATAAAATAACCTAAGTTAAATTTTACTTACATTCAAAAATCAAGCTAGGTTAAATATCGCTTATATAACTAACCTAACCGGTTTTGTTTGCTCAGAGAATTGTCAGGCCCGATCTCCATTTTATTTTAATAATTTCCTGAGAAAGGAGAAATGCTGAAAGCATGAATGAATAGTCACAAGGGAGGTTCATATGATAGTTATGAGAAAATGATAGCCAAGGACTAAAAATTTATTTGGAGCAGAGATTCCCAGGAGCCAAGATATAACCAACTAAATAAGTCAATGAAAGAAGCATCACCTATATGATGAAAGACTTGTGTCTGATCTTTAAGATTTTTTATTTTGGTCTACAATTTCTGGTTTATGAAACAATGTTTTTCACCAATTACAACACATATGCCTCATTGAGCTGTTTGGGTGTCTAAGACATTTATTTTGTATTATAGAACTATTGAAGCATGGCTAGAAGACTCAGTTTGCAAAGTTTGGAGAGAAGTCATTAACAGTCTAAAGTGTTGGAGAAATTTATAATAGCTGTTTCTAATTCAGCAATGCCAGTACGAGGAATTAAAGCTCTGACAAATTCATGGAATCCAGTGTTGTGTGTAATGAGATGGTTCGTTCTGTGTGGATTTATTTTATGTGATATTATCTTACAAACAAAAAAAATCAAGATTGGTGGTTTCATTTGCAGATAGCTTTTTGTATCTGGATATTGGGAATTCCTAGTGCCAGTCCACAATGACCATTCCAATTTGGGGGAAGTTCCTGACATAGGGTGATGTTACATCAGAAATAGAGTCCTATTCCCCTTAGGAATAGGGATAGAATTTTGATGTTCTTGGTTTGGGCAATTTGTGAATTGATTATCCTGGGTTTCTTTAAGAACCAAAGAGAAAGAAGCACTTCTAATCACTAAATTTAGGCCCCAGGAAGAATTTACTATAGGATTTGGGATTGGAGAACAGCCATTCGTGGAAATTTTATTAAGGTCACAGTGTTGGTAAGGAGTACAAGTAGAGGAGGACTTTCTACAGTTTTGTTGAGAAAGTCTAATTCAGTTTTATTACACAATTGGTGGGTGATAAATCCCAGAGAGGGAACATTGGTCTGATTACTAAAAGTACACAGTGGAAATTTTTCTTCTAGTTGAGAGTGAACAGGAAATACAATTGGAGAGGACTGATTAGTTTGGCTTTGGTGATATCTCTATACCCACTGGGTTAATACCAAATTGTTTTATTAGCAGGGTATAACTGTAAAAATATGTCAGATTCTTCATCAATAGACACATTTCCAACATTCCACCTGATTAGTCATAGATGATATTTTTTTTGTACAGTGTCTACCAAGGGGTATTTACATTCAATGTTAGTAAAACTTAATAAAATTAATAGTAAAGATATTTTAATTATGGTGCCAGTGGTCTTGTTCCATTGTCTTGGGAAAGACATCTACTTTGTGAGGCATCTCCTTCTGGGGAAAACTTTCCCCAGAAAGTTAGTTTTAAGTCAGTTATGGATTGACAAATCCAAAAATTTAAGAGAGTTCTTTTTAGTTGTAAGACATGGACTCAAGGTTGGATATCCTGTGATTTTAACTGCTGTGTGTGAGATTAAAATAACCTGATAGGGTCTTTTCCGATGAGGCTCAAGTGTAGTTTCTAAAGTGGTTTTCCAGAATATCCAGCCACTGGGCTCCAATGTCTAGGGCACAAAGTTCTCACCAGGCAGAGGGTCTCTGAAGACTTCTTTTATCTGTTGGAAATAGACTTTGGAATATTGCATTAGTGCTTTACAGTATTATGTCAGTGTTTATAAGAATTGGACAAATAAGTGGTTCTACCATTAAGGGCATGAGTTGTCCAGTAACAATTTTATAAGGAGTTAAATTTATGTTTTTAAAAGGATGTAGGTCTTGTTGACATAAGGGATAAAGGCAACATCTTAGGCCAAGATAATACTGTGGTTTTCATTAATTTTTCCAATTTTAACTTTAGAATGCCATTGGTGCATTCGTCCTTCCCTGAAGATTGAAGATGATTAGGACAATGATAATGCCATCATGTTTGAATGACCTTGTTCAGTTGTTTTATATTTGTCCAGTAAAATGAGATCCTCTATTGCTGGAAATTTCACTTTGGGGAAAAACATTTTCTAATAATTTTTTGACTATAGTAATTGCATCAGCCTTTCATCAGGGAAAGCCTTCTATCCATCCGGAAAGCACACATATTATTATAAGCACATATCAGTAATCCATGGAGATGGGTAACTGAATGAAATCCATTGGCCAATGTTCAAATGATGGGGGAGCTATCCCTGGGGCTACTTCAATGGTCTATCTGGGATTATTGGTTTGACAAGCCAAGCATTGATTATATACTTTTCTGGCCACATTGGAGCAATCACTCCACTAATTTTTTTTAATGACTTGTGTCATTTTATCAATATCATAATGAGTTGCTGAGTGCAAAAGGCTTTCAGCAAAGAGAGTTTTAAAGACCCTGGAAGTACCAAGCAGCTATCAAGGCTTTCCATGGGTCCCTGTTTTGTATTAAATTTTCATCCTTTATTATACCAATCTTGTTTTTCTAATTCAGAAGTATAACATTGTTTATGGAATAACTTGTCATAATTGATTTAACTTGGATCAACCTGTGGAACTCACTCAAGTTACAACATTTTGGTACATTAGGTATCTCTTGAGTTGCAGTGTTAGCATGAAAACTGGCCATAGCATTTCCTTGATATATAGAGTTTGATTTACAGATACAAGCTTCAATTTTTATTATAGCAACCTGTGGAGGTAGCAATTGTGCAGAAAGAAGATCAGCAACCTGAGGTCCATTTTTATAGACATGCCATTAGATGTCAAAAATCTTCTTTTTTCCACGACATACCAAAATCATGGACTACTCCAAAAGCACATCTGCTATCAGTATATATATATTTATGGTTTTTCTTTGTCTAATTCACAAGGTTGAGTGAGGACAAATAATTCCACAGGTTGGGCAGCCCTAAATTTAGAAAGTACTCCTCTTTCTGATGATTCATATTGGGTTGTAACAGTCTATCCCCTCTGGTACTTTCCTTTAGAATTTTTAGTACAGGAGCCATCAACATGGATTACAGGAGCCATCAACATGGATTATCAACTCTGAATTAGTCAAAGGTATGTCTTGTAAATCCAATCTAGGAGTGAAATTTTGGGAAACCATTTCAACGCAATGTGACTCTCCCTTTTGCTAGGCAAAGGTAAAAGGGTAGCACAATTTAGAGAGTAACATCAAATAGTATGTAGCTTTGAAGGAGCGAGTAGCAGAATCCTGTAAGTTGTTAGTCTGCTGGCTGAAAAAATGTTGAGTGTGTTCAGTATTTAACAAACTTTTTACATGAGGGACTTGCAAGCATAACTGATATTCTTAAACAAATTCTGAAGAACATTTTATAATTTTAGCAGTTATAGCTACTGCTTTTAAACAATTTGGATATGCCCAGGCTATTGGGTGCAATTTCAGTCTGTAATAAGCTTTAGGTCTATTTTTACCTCCACGTTCTGGAGTGAGAACATTTAAAGTCTGATTTTTCCATTCATGGAAAAACAATGTGAAGGATTCAGAGTGACTGGGAAGTCATAATGTGGGAGGATTTTGTAAAACCCATTTAAGTTCATTAAAGTTTCATGTTTTGTTTTCCAAAGAAGAGGTTTCTGAGTGCTATTTTTGGTCAGTTCATAGAGTAGAGAGAGGAAAAAAAAATGGGAACCCAGGACCTGTAGCATCCTGCAAGTTCAAGGAATACTCTGAGTTGCCTTGTGGTCATGGTTTGGGATAATTTGGGGTAGTTCTTATTCTTTCTGGATACAGAAGGATTTCTTTTGCAAATAAATCATGACCTAGGTAATGTACTATTCTTTTTTTTTTTTTTTACAGTGATATTCTTTTTTTGTTTGTCTGTTTGTTTTTCTTTTTTTTTTTTATTTCAGCGTATTATGGGGGTACAGATGTTTAGGTTACGTATATTGCCCTTGCCCTTCCTCCCCCCCAAGTCCGAGCTTCAAGTGTGTCCATCCCCCGGGAGGTGCACATCGCACTCATTGTTTGTGCATATGCCTGTCCCCTCCTCCCCCTCCCCACTTCCCTCTCCCCCCTCCCCCTGCCCAACAACCAATAAATGTCATTCTTATATGTGCACTTAAGTGTTGATCAGCTAATACCAATTTGATGGTGAGTACATGTGGTGCTTATTTTTCCATTCTTGGGATACTTCACTTAGTAGAATGTGTTCCAGCACTTTCCAGGAGAATACAAGAGGTGCTATATCACCATTGTTTCTTAAAGCTGAATAGTACTCCATGGTATACATATACCACAGTTTATTAATCCACTCATGTATTGATGGACATTTGGGTTGTTTCCACATCTTTGGAATTGTGAATTGTGCTGCTATGAACATTCGAGTGCAGGTGTCTTTTTCATAGAGCGACTTTTGTTCTTTTGGGTAGATGCCCAGTAATGGGATTGCTGGATCAAATGGTAGTTCTACTTGTATCTCTTTGAGGTATCTCCATATTGCTTTTCACAGAGGTTGCACTAGTTTGCAGTCCCACCAGCAGTGTATGAGTGTTCCTATCTCTCTGCATCCACGCCAACATTTATTGTTTGGGGACTTTTTGATAAAGCCCAGTCTCACTGGAGATGCAGGGATGGTTCAACATATGCAAATCTATAAACGTAATTCACCACATAAACAGAAGCAAAAACAAAAACCATATGATTCTCTCAGTAGACGCAGAAAAAGCATTTGACAAAATTCAACACCCTTTTATGATAAGAACACTTAACAAAATAGGCATAGACGGGGCTTACCTAAAAATGATACAAGCCATTTATGACAAACCCACAGCTGACATCATACTGAATGGGGAAAAATTGAAAGCATTCCCACTTAGAACTGGAACCAGACAAGGTTGCTCACTATCTCTACTTCTATTCAACATAGTGCTGGAAGTCCTGGCCACAGCAATCAGGCAAGAGAGTGGAATTAAAGGCATACAAATGGCAACAGAAGAGATCAAACTCTCACTATTGGCTGATGATATGATATTATATCTAGAAAACCCCAAGGATTCAACCAGGAGGCTCCTGGAATGGATAAATGAATTCAGTAAAGTCTGAGGATACAAAATCAATACACACAAATCAGAGGCTTTCATATACGCCAATAGCAGTCATACCAAGAACCAAATCAAAGATTCAATTCCCTTCACAATTGCAACAAAGAAAAAAAATACCTAGGAATATATTTAACTAAGGAGGTAAAAGACCTCTACAGAGAGAACTATGAAACATTGAGGAAGGAAATAGCAGAAGACGTAAACAGGTGGAAAACCATACCATGCTCGTGGGTCAGCAGAATCAACATCGTTAAAATGTCTATACTACCCAAAGTGATCTACAGATCCGATGCAATCCCTATTAAGATACCAACATCATTCTTCATAGATGTAGAAAAATTAATCTTACGCTTCACATGGAACCAGAGAAGACCCCACATAGCAAAAACAATTCTAGGCAATAAAAACAAAATGGGAGGTATCAATTTACCAGACTTCAAACTTTATTACAAGGCTGTAATAATCAAATCAGCTTGGTACTGGCACAAAAACAGAGCCATTGACCAGTGGAACAGAACTGAGAACCCAGATATAAAACTATCTTCATATAGCCATCTAATCTTTGACAAACCAGACAAAAACATACACTGGGGAAAAGAATCTTTATTCAATAAATGGTGCTGGGAAAACTGGATAGCCACATGTAGAAGACCGAAGCAGGATCCACACCTTTCACCTCTCACAAAAATCAACTCACGCTGGGTAACAGACTTAAACCTAAAGAGTGAAACAATTAGAGTTCTAGAGAAAGATGTTGGAAATGTACTATTCTTTGTCAGAGTTGGAATTTGTTTTGGGAGGCTTTATAGACTTGTAAGCAGATTGTTGTAGCAAATACAGTTGGCCCTTTGTATCCTTGGGCTCTGCATCTGTAGATTAAACCAACCACAGATCAAAAATATTCTATAAAAAATTGCATCTGTACTGAACATGTACAAAAGTTTTCTTGTCATTATTCCCCAAACAATACAATATAACAACTATTTACATAGTATTTACATTGTGTTAGGTATTATAAATAATCTAAAGATGATTTAAAGTATATAAGAGGATATGCATAAATTATATGCAAATGCTGTGCTGTTTTATATAAGGGACTTGAGCACACTCCAATCTTAATATTTTAGGGAAGTTCTGGAATTAAACCCCCATGGATAACTGAGGGATGACTGTACATCAAATGAATTTCTGAGCCCTCTTCAAATGAAGAGCAAAGAAGCAAACCATCTACATATTGAATTAGGGTAGACTTTCTGGTAAATTACAAGATTTTTGAATCCTGATATAAAACTTGCGAGAAATATGAAGGAGTCTTGATAGATTCCCTGAGGCATTTCTGTCCAAGTATATTGTTGGTTTTTCCAATAGTACAATAATAAATGTAAACGAATCCTAGTTCTCTTTTTCTATAGAAATATTCTTTAAAAAGTAGAGCATAATTCCATTACTGTGGACTATTTGGATTTAGTGGGTGCATTTCCCAGTAGGGATTTTGGGTTAGGAACTATAGGAAATCTTGGAATAATTTTATTTATAGCTCTAAGATCTTGTACAAATCTTTATTCTTTTCTGTGGGGTTTTTTTTTTTTTTTGACAGTTAGGATGGGAGTAGTGCAAAGGTTGGTACAATAATAAGGAGTAATAAGTCTCTGTTTCATTAAATCTTCCATTCTAAAAGTGAGTCCTTGCATGGCTTTAGTTTTCAAAGGGTATTAAGGCAACTTAGGAGGTAGTTTTGAAGGATAAATCTTAATTTTAATAGGTTCAGCACTTTTGATTTTTCTTGTATTTATAGAAAAAGAGGCCCCTAGAGTATCAGGAATTTCAGAAGGATCTATACTATCTATATTTTTATGAAATTTAGTAATCTCCTCAGCACAATCAGTTTGGATTTGGAGAACACACAATGTTTCAGTGTCTGATGAATCTTAAATTTCTAAGGTTATTTCTCCCAAAAAACTTTCATTTGATCTCCCAGTTTAGAAAGCAGGTCTCTACTTAGGACAGTATCACCTAATATAAAAGCATGATTTTCAAAGAGAGGGCTGAGGGTGATGGTCATGGGTTCCAACAAAAAAATGCTTGATTTGATTGGAAACTCCCACCACTGAGATATTTTTTATTACTGTGGGGAAGTTCTTGATACATTACAGTGGGGTTTAAAGTGGAGAGAGTTGCTCTGATATCCACCAACACACTACACATTTCTATGTTTATTTCAAGCTTCGTTTCTCCTTGTTGATTTAAAGGAATTATTGGAAGTATCTTACCTTGTAATTTGTTGGAGCCCCCTTAATATTGACAGTTATCACAGGAGTCAGGATGTCGAAAGTTTCCCTTTTGGGCCCAGATGGCTTAGGCTGCTGTTTTAATGTGTTTAAAGGACAATTCTTTTTCCAATGTCCTTTTTGCTTGCAATGATAATGTGTCTTTATCGAAAGAGTTGTTGGGTAAAGAAAGGTGTTTAAAAGTTAGGGTAGGGCCCCTGCAATGTTTGGCACTGTAGACTGCAATCCTCAGAGACCATATTTGACTTGGTACACCTTTCTCAGATTATCTCTGCAAAATAAGGGCTGAGAAATAGGAAAACAACAGTCAGTTAAATAGAGGATAGCATAATTTACTCTCAAAAACTAAAGACAAAGATGATTGTAGGCAGCTGGCTATGGCAGGTGGTATACAATGGAGTCAAAATGGGAGCACTTTCTTTATTATAGTTACTCTCATTTATTGATCATTCATATATATTTTTGAATTTGAAATACCACATTAGTGTACTTTATTTGTAGTTTGAATTGATGTGAAATTAAAGTCCTGTACGCTCTTTATACTCTGGACAGTGGGTTAAATTTTAAACGTAATCTTTTTGTCTACAATTTCTTCTGAATCTTTGTGTACACTTATTTGATCGTTAATCTCTAAGAGGTTTTCTTTCTGAGCACTGGTGATCAAAAAATAATATTTCACTGAACAAAGCTGTCTTCATTTTTTCTTTTTGAACACAAATTGTCTCAACACATAAAGATATAATTTTTGATAATGAAGATAATTAACACAGAATGGGTTTCATTTTAAATGCAAATTAAATCTAGTTTGAGAAAGCCATTTTCCTTTCTTCTATGAATTGGTAGTGAAAGAAAAAGGACAGGTGAGACAGTGTTTAAAAGCATTGGCTTTGAATCCAAATCACTGGCTTCACCACTTGGGCAAATTACTTGAGGTGTCTGAGGCTAATTTTCTAATCTGTTAAACAGTAACTCATGAGATTTTTTTAATGTCGGAAAATCATTTAGCCCAATGCTTGACACATCTTAAGCACTAAATAAATGGTAGCTATTATAACTTGAAGGACACATTTCTAGGGACTAACCTCAAAAGGCACTTATACCTAAATGGCATGGCAAAGTCAAGGATGATTCAGTAAAGCACCCCAACCTCAGGCTTGGGCAACTCCTTTCAGTTTCAGGTTAGTGCAATTTAACCATAGTATTATCCTAGAGAATTAAAACTAATATTTCCAAAGTTTTATCTGCAGTTATAAAATTTCTAGGTCTTTCTACAAAAATTTCTCTAACTGATGGTCATTTCACCAGTTCAAATAACATTACAATAGCATCCCAAAACTCCTTCCTCACTTTCACAATGAAGATAATTATTTGTTTAACTCTTGCTTGGTAGATCAAAATGCTTGAAATTTTTTTTTCATGTAAAGAAACTCCTGGTAGTCTATGGTATTTTGTCATTTAGTATGAAGAAGGTAGTTAAAATGAACAGAAGATATGAGCCATGTCATGTCACATCTGAAGAGTGTAAGGGTAGTTCTGAAGTTCATCTAGCAATTGCTTTTCTGATACTCAGAACAAAAAGAAGACTCTCAATGAGGGAGAAGAGAAAATAAGGAGGGAAGAAGAGAAAAGACTAGAGACTCACCAGAAGTCTTCAGAGACCTGTTGAAGAGAGAGGTCATAGACCACAGGCACGCTGAGTTACCAATGTCATAGGTACTGGGAAGGGGAAGAAGCCAGTGCCAGGGTTTTGGAATGATGTGAGTCTTCCCTTTCTCTCACATCTGATGATCAATCCCGTAACAATTCTAGTGACTTAACCTTCACAATATATCCAGAATCCTCTCCCTTCTCATCACTTTTATTGCTTCTACCCTAGAGCAAGCCGCCCTCATTTAGCACCTGAATTATTGCAAGAGCCTCTTATCTGGGTTCCCTGCTATATTTCCCTTGACCCTTTTACAATCAATTATCAACATAGTAGCTAAAATGCCTCTTTTAACCTGCAAGTTAGATGATGTCATGCCTCAGCTTAAAATCCTCTAATGGAGTTGCGTCTTACTTTAAAAGCCAAAGTTCTCTCTAGGACCTACATGGCACCTTGAGATGTGGCCACTGTCAATCTTGTTGATCTCATCTCTTTTGTGTTCCCTTCCTATGTTTCTCCACTCCAGCCACACTTGCTTCCTGCTGCTTGTCTTCGAGGCATACTGCCGCCACTCCCTGCTTCTGACTTGTACAGCTAAGTACTTTTATTAATGTCTGTATATCTTTTTTGTGTTTCCCTTACAGATATGAGCTCACATAATCCTTATTTTCCTTTCTTTTTCATACAAAAAAATACTTACCATATATACTTCTGCACCTTGCTCTTTTTTACTTAGTCTGATAAATCTTTTAATATTAGTATACAAAGAACTTCATTCTTTTTAGAGCTGCCTTGTATTTCTTTGAGCAAATAAATGTATCATGATTTGGTGAACATTGATGAACATTGATGAATATTGGTGAACACCTGAACTGTTTCTAAACATGTTCTAATACAAATATTGCTGTAATAAATAACTTTTTACAGATATCTTTTAATATGTGTGCAGGTAAGATACATATGGGAATTGTTTGATAAAAGGGTAAACGTGTATGCAATTTAGCAAGATATTGCCAAATTGTTCTCTCCACTTGCAATGTAAGAGGCAATCTATATTTTCCCACATACATCAGCAATAAAGTGAACAGTCACTCTTGGACTTTGTCTATCTAAATTGTAATATACTAATTTTCAGTATGGATTTATTTCCATTTCTATTATTATAAATGGTAATGAATTGATGATATTTAGGTGTTTAGGGGCTTTTTTCCCCTTTTTCCTCTGAATTGTCTTTTTAAAAAATTTTTGTTTTTTTACCTATTTATTCATTTTTTTAAAATAGAGACAGGGTCTTGCTCTTGCTCAGGCTGGTCTTAAACTCCTGACCTCAAGCAATCCTCCCGCCTTGGCCTCCTAGAGTGTTAGGATTACAGGCGTAAGCCACCGTGCCCAGCCATTATCTTTTTAACTTTTGGGTTATCGTTCAATTTCTAGGAACTCTTTTTATATCAAGATGATAAGCCCTTGTCTGTGATATGGACTGAAAATACATTTGTCTAACAGCAGTTTTTTGTTTTCGCGCGGTCAAATTTATGAATCTTATATGATGCTGTCTCATATAAGTGCTGTCCAAAGGAAATATGCAAGCCATGAGTGTGAGTCACAGAGGAATTTTAAATTTTTTAGAAAGAGGAGAAGTGAGAAGACACATCATTAAACTGTGACCATGTTTCTTAGGGGGCATGATTTTCTGACCTCAAGGAATTAGGCAATGGCATTTCAAGGGGACATATAAACAAGAGAGATTGCACCTAACAGGATTCAGGTCATTGAAGATTTCTCTTTTCTATTGATAAACATGGCAATGGAGCATGATCAGGGTTAATTTGGGGATTTAATCTTGGCAGCAGTATGGCATAGAAACTCCCTCTGTGGGAGAAATTGAGATAAATTTGAAAGATTTGTTAGGATTAAAAAATTATTTTTTAAAAATATTTTCCCAATGTTTTTGAATATGGAAACTTCACTGTGTAGAATAAATCTTTCTATTTACAACTGGAATTTTGGTGATTTTTATTTGAGGCTGGTTAAATTTACGAAAGCTCCAAATAGATTATTTGGAGAGAGGGTCCTTTCAAGGAAATAATTATCTACCTAATTACCCTCATTATGCTGCCCAGCAATGTATAAACATGTTTGAATATGAATTTTTGTGTGCTAAAAAGTAAGAAGATTTTTATCATATGGAAAAACATAGGCTAAAAATAAATGCTGCCCTTCATTGCCTGCCATTTTTTGGCTTTTTTTACTATGAAGCATTAATTTAATTTAATTTAATTTTTTTAAGTTTTATTTTTTATTTCAGAGTTTTATGGGGGTATGCATGCTTTGTGTACATAATTTGCCTTTGTATAGTTTGAATCAAAGTTATAAGTGTGCCCTTCACCCAGTTAGTGTGCATTGTACCCATTAGGTGTGAATTTACCCGTTCCCTCCTTCTGCCATTTATTGTTTTTTAGTGTAACCAGATGAAATAGAGGTTATTTAAAATTTAAATTGACCACCACGCACCTATTAGAATCACAAAAATCCAAAACACTGGCAAGGATGTGGAGCAACAGGAACTCTCCTTCACTGCTGGTGGGATGCAAAATGGTGTAGTCACTTGGAAGACAGTTTGGTGGTTGCTTACAAAACCAAACATACTCTTGCCATCCAATCTATCAATCTTGCTCCTTGGTATCTATCTACCCAAATGAGTTGAAGAACCTATGTGTCCATACAAAAACCTGCATGTATATGTTTATAGCAACTATATTCATAATTTCCTCAAACTGGAAACATCTATGATGTCCTTCAGTAGGTGAATGGACAAATAAACTGTGATATACCCAGACGATGGAGTATTACTCAGTGCTAGAAAGAAATAAGCTATCAAGCCGTGAAAAGACATAGAGGAACTTTAAAAGCACATTGCCAAGTGAAAGAAGCCAGTCTGAAAAGGCTGTATACTGTACGATTCCAACTACATGACAGTCTGGAAAAGGCAAAACTATGGAGCCAATAAAAAGATCAGTGTTCGCCAGGGGTTGGGGGAGGGCAGAAAAGGAGACAGGGTCTCACTCTGTCACCTGGACTAGAATGCAGTAGTGTCATTATAACTCATGGCAACCTCAAACTCCTGGGCTCAAGCAATCCTCCTGCCTCAGCCTCCTGAGTAGCTGGGACTACAGGCACACACCACCAAGTTCAGCTAATTTTTCTATTTTTTGTGGAGATGTGGTCTTGCTACGCGGCTCAAGCTGGTCTTGAATTCCTGGCTTCAAGCAATCCTCTTGCCTTGACCTCCCACAGTGCTAGGATTACAGGCATTAGGCCCCCACACCTGGCTCTCATATCTTTTCATCCTAACAAACAATCCATTTTAAAAGTTAAGTGACTGAAACTCAGAGAGTTTGTCCCGAAGCTAGTAAGTTTAAATTCAGGTTCAACTGATAACAAACTTTGTGCTATTAACTTTCAGGACAATGGCCCAGGAAAGATTTGTCAATTTTCTTTCACTTCTGGCTTCATTTTGTGATTTAAGGACATGCTACTCCATTTGCATGGACAGATTATCTTCTCAGTAAAACAACTAAAGGCTTCATGGCAGTTCTGATAGGCCTACGCTGGGAAATAAAAATAATTCTGAGACTTGAACTGCAGATGAACCTCACATATTTTTAGTAGGACTTTGTGGGTATTTAGCAGAGCCTGTTACTGTTTTTGATTAAGATTGGAATTTCAATTGCATTTTGAATTTTTAAAATGTACTTCCATAATTTTCTTCTGTCCTTCTCCTCCTCCCAGTGTCCCTCCACTCCCGGCTCCCTGCCTTCTGCACAATAACTCTGAGGTAGAGGATATGGATTATTGGCCAAGGTCACATACCTGTTAGAGACTGTGGCAACAGTGTGCCAACTGGCTGGCCATCCCCCTGAAACTTTTCCACACGGATTTGTTTCAGATGTAGCGGTGTAAATACAGGGTCTGGTTGGAGGGATGTTGTAAACAAAAGTGACAGCCTGTAATTTTTTCATCTCTTTTGTTTTGAAATTTACAAGGAGATTATTTGAGCTGGCAATAGGGCATTCCAGATCAATCCCTTTGATGAAGAAGCACAGTTTACTTCCCTTTTCTTAATTTTAAGAGTAGCTGTACCCTTCGTAATGGTTATATGCATTTTTTCAACTGTGCTGTATATGGCAAATTCTATCTTTCATATCACCTTGGCAATAAAATGCTTCTACTAGTTTCACTTTAGAAAGAGATAATTTGTGCATTTCACTGGCATATAAAAATACACATTTTTGTAGTGTTGAAGGATTCAGAAGGTTAATCCAATTCTCTGGGTAGAGGAAGAGCCTTATTCTGAAAGTTATAAGATGGCACACATGCACATGCACGCGTGTTCACACGCGCGCATACACACACACACACACACACACACACACACACACACACACACACAGAGGCAGTCCTAGGTTAAAGCAAGTTAAGTAATTTTCTATACCAGATCTTGCTAGACCCAAGAACATTCATCTCCTCTATTATGGAAATGTTGAATTCTTAAATTGTTGCCTTGTGGACGTGATATTTCATTCACATGAAATATAATTTTGGTAAATTTTACCATATAAGTGAAAGTGAAGTTTTAAATTGTTTTTAAAGAAGAGATATTGTGTTTTGGGATTTTCCCCTGTATAATTCATTGAAGTGGACATCATCAAGTATCTGTTTAGAATAAATAAATAAGCAACTATTTATCTAGATAAAGTATAAAATGTTTTCCACAGAACTGGATTTCTCTTGAAAATGTGCCTCCTAAGCCACTATTTAGGCCAATCATATCCCACAGGAATGTGAGGATTTCAGTTTGTCACTTCCCTAACACATCACTCATCCCAGAGAGGCTGGTTTACCACGGTTGTTGGAACTCTGTAACTGAAGTGTAAGAGTAGCTTTACAAACACATTAAATCAAGTAAAGGGTAATTGTCCACATTTAGTGACTAATAATCAACAGTAAAGATATGGCCATTAGAAAAAAATGTTCAGAAGGAAGTATTCATGACATGAACATGACATGCAATAAAACAGGAAAAGGATATAAAAGGTATATAGATCGGGAAGGAAGAAATAAACCTGTCTCTGTTTGCAGATGACATGATTGTTTATGTAGAAAATCCCAAAGAATTGACCTCCCCAAAAAAATTTTCCCAGAACTAATTGGCGAAGCAAAGTTATAGGATATAAGATTAATCCACAAAAGTCAATTGCTTTCCTTTATATCAACAATGGATAATTAGAATTTGAAATTAAAAATACAATACTATTTATATTAATACAAAAAATAAAATGCTTAGGTATTTACTTAAATAGTTGAGTATAAATCTAACAAAATATGAAGATCTATATAAGGAAAACTACAAAACTCTGATGAAAGAAATCAAAGAAGGTCTAAACGGATGAAGAGATATTCTATATTCAGGGATAGGAAGATAATGTTGTTAAGATGTTAGTTCTTCCCAATTTGATCTATAGATCCAACACAGGCCCAATCAAAATCCCGACAAGTTGTTTTGTAAATATCGACAAACTGATTCTAAAGTTTATATGGAGAGTCAAAGGACCCAAAATAGCTAACACATTACTGAAGGACAACAAAGTGGGAGGACTGGCACTACTGAACTTTAAGACTGCCTATAAAGCTACAGTAATCAAGGCAGTGTGGTATTGGCAAAATGATAGACAAATAGATCCATAGAACTGAATAGAGAGCCCAGGAATAGACCTATACAAATACAGTCAACTGATCTTTGACAAAATAACAAAGGAATTCAATGGAGAAAGGATGTTTTTTTCCAACAAATGGTGGTAAAATAATTGGACATCCACATGCAAAAATAAATAAATAAATAAATCTAGACACAAAACTTACAACTTTTACAAAAGTTATAATACCTCAAAATGAATCATCAGACTAAATGTAAAACACGAAACTAAAACTTCTAAGATAACATGGGAGAAAGCTTAGGTGACCTTGGGTTTGGCAATAAGTTGTTAGATACAGCACCAAAAGTATGATCTATGAAAGAGAAAATTGATAAGTAGAACTTCATTACAATTAAAAACTTCTGCTCTGTGAAAGACACTGTTAAAACAATGAAAAAAACAAGCCATATAATATTTTCAAAATGCATATCTGATAAAGGACTTGTATCCAAAATATACAAAGAACTCTTAAAACTCAACGATAAGAAAACTCAATTTAAAAATGAGCAAAAGATCTGAACAGACACTTCAGGAAAAAGAGAATATATAGATGGCGAATAAACATATAAAGAGATGCTCAACATCATAGGTCATTAGAGAACTGCAAATTAAAACAACAACGAAACAGCACCACACACTTGTTAGAATAAAGAAAATCTAAAACACCAGTCCCACCACATACCAGCAAGGATGTGGAATAACAGGAACGCTCATTCATTGCTGATGAGAATGCAGAATGACACAGCCACTGTGGTAGTTTGGCAGTTTCTTACAAACCGTATGGTTAAGCAATGAAACACCTCCTTGGTATTTACTAAAAGGAGTCGAAAACTTATGTGCACACAAAAGCCTGTACATGGGTGGTTATGGCAGCCTTATTTACAATTGCAAAAACTTGGAAGCAACCAAGATGTTCTTCAGTAGGAGAATGGATAAATAAACATTATATCCATACAATGGACTGTTATTGAGCATGAAAGGTAAATGAGCTATCAAACTGTGAAAAGAAAAGGAGGAATCTTAAATGCATATTACTAGATGATAAAAGCCAATCTGGAAAAATCTACACATTGTATAACTCCAACTATGACATTCTGGAAAAGGCAAACCTGTAGAGACAGTAAAAAGATCATTGATTGCCAGGCGTTGGAGGGAAGGGGAGGGAGGGAGGAAAGCATGAATAGTTAAGAGTACAGAGGTTTTTTGGGGAGTGAAACTATTCTGTAAGATATGGTAATGATGGACACATGTCATTATACATTTGTCAAAATCCATAGAATTGTACAATACAAATGTGAACCCTAATGTAAACTATAGAATTTAGTTAATAACAATGTATCAATATTGGTTCATCAATTGTAACAAATTTACCACACTAATGCAAGATGTAATCACAGGGAAATGTATGTGTGTGGAGGAGGGTAGATAGGGTATATGGAAACTCTGTGTTTTCTGCTCAATTTTCTGTAAACCTAAACTTCTCTAAAAAAGAAAGTTTGTGAATTAAAAAATATTGAATCAGAGGTTACAAAAGGACAGAAGAAAGTGATTTGGGGATGAACGCAATTTGCTTGACCTAGAGCCCAGCTAGCTCAGAGATCTCTTAGAAACCAAAACCCACCAGGTTTCCCAAGCTCGTTGCAGATGAGAACTTTGCACACTTGGAGAAAGTATGACTAGAAAATCCTTAATGAGGAAGATAGAATGTCTGAAGCAGGGATCAAATTAGCTGATAGGAGCACCTTTTCCTCATGGCCTTTGTTGGTGGCTGCCACCTATGCTGGAATGCTGACCTGGCCTGGCTACCACCGATGGCCACCATAATCAACTACCTCACCCTGGAGATTAAAGAAATTTCTTTTATCAAGAATCCTTCTCCCCCAGGTATCACAATGCTTTTAGGCTCCTTAGAAGCCTCTCTTGGTCTTTTGGTTTGTTTGTTTTTTTTAACCTGGGACAAGTTTCCCCAGGGCTGGGTCAGAGAATGCCAAGGTGACTCAAGCCAAAATAGCTCCCAAGAGGCCCCGTCTCTTCTGAAGATCAATCACAGTACCAGCAAACTCTTGGTCTCCTCTCCTTCAAATTTATTCCACAGTTTTAATTCCTGGACCCAATCATTGGTCAAGAACATCATTCATCTTTTACAAAGAGAGAAAAAAAAGTACTTTAATATGTGTCCTCTTTACTATTTCTTGCAAAAAGCCCTAATGTTTCTTAGTGACTTTGACCACTTCTGCAAGAATAGATTGATTAGTGTCTTCCTTGGACCCTCTCATCTCATTTGAAATAAGGGATGCCACACCACTTATCTCTTTAGCCTTCTAGCCGTCTATGAAAAGAGGGGATGGGTAAATTCACATCTAATGGGTACAATGCACACTATCTGGTGCATGGGCACACTTAAAACTTTGACTCAAATGGTACAAAAGCAATTTATGTAACCAAAATGTTTGTACCCCTATAGTATTCTGAAATAGAAGAAAAAGAAATAAAAGTTTGCAGGATCAAATCATAAATTCTATGATCAGCATACAACTATGGTTTGGGAGAAAAAACCTAAAACAAAAAATGAAATCAATAATCTGGTATACTTGCAATGAAGTTCTGTGTCTCTGCAGAAGTTTGTATGTTTGTGGATATTTCATATTGGAGAGGAAATTTATAATTTCAAAAAATCAAAGGAAATCTAAAACATATTCTTCATAACAACAAATCATTGTTGTTTAATGTTTTTTTCCTTGGGACATAAACTGCTTTAAGAAAGGTGGCAAAAGCTTTATGGACAACATTTTGCTATTCACCTGAAATACTTGGACAGAAAATTGACAAATTTGGTACATGGTTTAGGAGTGAAACTTCACAGATTTTATAAAACTAAACTGAAACAGGCACAGATATTTTCTACTGCCAAATGGTCAAAACCTTAAATTGTCTTTAAATCTGAAAGACTAAGGATTTTCGGGAAAAAGCCACTTCTAATAAATAACAATATTACTGTAACAGGAGTAATAAGCAAGTTCATAGAAAGCATTAAAGAAAAAATTAATTAAGTAAACATTTAAAACAATAGACATTGTTTAAAACCAAAAAAAGAAAAAAGAGGACTTTTCTATTACCAGCGAGGGATATTTTGTGTGAAATTGCCCTGGGCCATTGAACATAATGATTCAGGTTATTTCTGGGTTTCTTTTAATACTCTGTTATAGATTTATTTTTTATTAATTAACTTACACTCTTTCTGAACTTAATTACTGTGTGGCTTCCATTGTACAATTATAAAACTCATTTCAACAATACGAATGGAAGTGTGACTCCTTGCTGTGCCTTGATATATTTGGTTCACTTCCCCAGGGATACCAAGCTAGACACATTTTTCTATTTTAGACCTTCTTATGGGAGAGTTTTTGATCTCTAGAACCTGCCTATTGGTCCAGAGATTAAATTCAGAGTGATCTGTAGAAATATGGCCCATCTCCCTAAAAACATAATTGACATTTTGGGATGATTTCCCATGAACTAGGAACCAAGGTATGAAATGCTGCTTGTAAAATCCAATTTTGCAATCTGAAATTCAGGTATGTTTATAAACTATGAAAATTTAAGGATGTAGGGTGACTTTCATGCAGCTGACAGGTAGAAACAAATGGTGAAGTGAAGCAAGATCCTAAAAAAATAATAGTAAAAAGGTATGAGACAGAAACATAAGGATGGTCTTGAATGAAGTCCCCAAAAGGAAAAGGGAGGAGAGGAGCAGAGATGTCCCGGAAGGGAGCCAAGACTGCAGGACTGTGAAGAGCTGGGAACCAGCCACCAGTTTGGGCCACAGGAGAGACTGGGAGAGGTGGTGGATGCCCTACAACTTGGGCTGGCTCTTGCATCACCCACGTGGCTTCAAGTCTATGTAAAGCAACCCAGACATCATGACTATGTAACCTGCAAGAACCTCCATTCCTGTTTATGGATTCTAGATTTGTGTTTCAAAATGGTCTCAGACATGTACTCCCTGATATCGGGCTCCTCCTCTTATCTGACCCCTGTTTCCTCACCCACACCAGCCCGGGGCCCAGACTGCTACTGCTGCCTCATGCCACATTGAGCCAGTGTTTGCCACTGTTCAGGAGGACACTAAAGACCATTAGGACCTAAACAATGCTTTCCTCTTAAGTAAATAAAAAATTTGAAATACAGAAACTTTGGAGGGAAAATCAGAAGCTCCTGTGTTGACGGGGGGTGCTTTGAAAATCTCTGTGGTTCTCTGGCCCCTCTCCTCTGAGATGGGCGAGGTGACCCTGAGCTCCATGTTTGTTTGCGTGGTGAAGCACCAGGGACTTCTGTTGAACAGATTGTTCCCGATTCCAGGGCAAGACTGCTGAGAGTGCAAAGTTCAGCCTTTAAAATAACATCTCTCTGGACAAGTATCTCTCCACTGGGCAAAGGGCCTTGTGCATTGCAATGAAACAAAAGGTAACCACGGAATTTTGAACTTTAGCAAGTAGAGAGGGGTTGTGGGTTCCGGGGAGCTGCTTTTTTTAGTCTTTCTTTTTTCTTAGGAGAAGAATAGACAGTTTATTAACTGGCCAACTTGTTGGCAGATTCTCGGTTATTATTGACACTCTTGTAGATAGTATCTGGCTAAGTAGAACACAGATCAGAATTAATGATCGCCAGGGCTCTGGACCCAACCCGGTGTCTCTCCCTCAATTTCTTTTCATTTTGCACAGAGACATTTCAATTAGGGTAATTGAAATTCTATTATAATCCATGAAATGCTGGGCAAATTATTTATATTTCTGAGTCCGTTTTTTTTCTGTAAATTGAACTAAAGGAGACTTCACGTGAAAAATAAATAAAATCTGAATGTAAAAGCCCTAACACGTAGGAGGCGCTCCATAAATGCTGGTGCCTTCTTCTCTCCATCTCATGTATTAGCTGACTTCTTCAATCCCTTCTCTTTGTAAAGATTTGTAAATAAGAACACAAGAAAAGGTTACCTACTGATTTGTTCTGATAAAAGAGAAAGATTTGTTTACTTAATAAATTTTCACAGAATAATTTTCATGTGAAGGTGCACGCTGGTCTCTAGGGGAGTGATGGCATTGTACACTACGCATTTCATACCCTCAAGGAGCTCTAGAGTAGTAGAAAAGCTAAGACAAGACACGGCAGGGGTTCTGCAAATGAGTAGATAATAAACACGCTGGGCGTGTGTAGGAGAAGTAAGGTCATCTCTGGTTGGATTAAGCATGATGTTGGGGACAGAATGGAAGCAGCGTGTACTGACTGCTTACCAAGTGCCAACAGTGGGATAATGAGCACGAATGTGTTACCAGATGTAATCTTCACTGCAATCCTGTGTCGTATGTGTTCTTAGATCCATTTTATAGGTTAGGAAACTGAGGCTCAGAGAGATAAGGAAATTACCTGAACTCAAGCAATTAGTAAATGGTGAAGTTAGGATGATAAACAAGTTTGATCTGACTTCTCAGCTCTTTTTCCCTATCCCACACTGCTTCAAGGTATTAGGGACAAAGGATGGTTCTAGACAAAATAACTATTTTTCACAGGTGGAGATGAAACAGGGTTTTTCCTCTTGGAGGTGAGAGAAGAATATGAAGAAAGTTCTGAGACAGGACAATGTATTCTCACTTCTGGTTATGTGATCTTGTCAAGACACCATTTCCATGAGGCAGACCCATCAAACAACTGGATCCAAATTGTCCAGTTTAGGAACAATCTAGGGTTTCAATGGAAACGCGCTGATTAATGAAAAGACATTGAGAGGAATTCTGCTTGGCGCAGTCACCTGAGAGCCAAGTCACAGCTCTGCCCCTGCCGTTTACTCACCGGGGCTCCAAGGCTCCAGGAACAGCGTTTGTCCTCACGTGTCTCAGTTACTCTCCTCTTTGCATCCTTTAGGCGACAAGTAAAGTTTTGTTTTGTTTGTTTTGTTGTTTAAGAAATCTTGTTGAGTTTTCACTGCCGCCCTGTTCAGACTCCAGGGACGCAGAGTTTCTGGACAGTTTGGAGCCTCTCCAGGAACGCTAACCTCAGACGGCTTGCTCTGAAGGGGGGAAATGCTTGCTTTCAAAAATGCCTCCTTAGGGAGGCTGTCAGCTGCTTCATTTTTGTACAGTCAGGGAAATTTTATCCTTAGATAAGGGATTTGAGAGCAGTTGGCTGTGATTGCCTAAAAGACTCCACAAGGACAAATGCCCAGAACACAGCCACCTCCATTACCCAGGGGCCAAGGTCTCTTTGTTTACACCCCTTGTAGCTTTTCCTGCATTCCTAGCCTGTCTATCCCAAACTTATGCCCTGCTCTGAGTCTGGAAGGAATCACAGCCAGTGGAATTATACATGGAACAGTCTATAGGGCATCAATAGTGGTGTAACTTTTTCTTTCATTCATTAACTTGTTACTTCATTCATTCATTCACTCATCTGATTACAATTTTCTGTTGTTAAGGAACAGTTGATACATAATATCAGTGTTTTTCTAACCACAAGTCAAGGAAAGATGCTGGCTTCCTTTGTCTCTTTTTTTATTTTTTATTTCAGCATATTATCGGGATACAAATGTTTAGGTTATGTGTATTGCCCTTCTCCCTCCTGAGTTTCCTTTGTCTCTAAAGGCATGTGAGAGCAGGGTTTCTAAAGAATTACGTACTCCGATGAATGGCATTTTGCTTCCCTCCCCCAATCAGGTGGTTGGAATCCATTTACTGTGGAAACATTTGACACTGAAGGTGAGCTAGTTTTCCATCTTAACTCTCCCCTTAGGATCTGTGAAATACCAGAGAAGAAATCAGACGATGTGAACAAGTGGACAACCAATGGTTCAGGTCCAGGTATGCAGCTAGAATCCATTTCCGTCTAGCATTCAACCAGGCACAGAGTCTTCTTTCTGGCAAATGTACCCTTCTGGAGGTCATGGGTTGGTCTGGTTTGGGTTGTGGGTGGGTCTGAAGATGCAAGTCATCTGGTCTGTCTTTCTCAGTCTCCACGTCTCCATCAGTCAAATGATAGCATCATGCTTATTAAGGAGCAAAACTCATTAACAGGAGTTTTGTTTCTAATTATGTCCCTAATACATTCTCAGGAAGGATGGTGATGTAAAGACTGTAAAGAGAGTGTATCAAGAACTCCATTATCAGCGGTGTATCACATAGAAGGACAGCATCCCCTGAAGGGACGTAAGGGAGATTTTATACTCATTCCTCAGATCAGTGTCAGCCAGAATACCAGAGTGAAACAGGAGTGACTCATCGCGGCGAGCAGGCCCCAGGTGAGCGTGTAAGGTAGTCCGCGTTGCTGTTTGATATCTCCCATGCTCCTTGTTTCTGCCTTTCCTTCTTCCCGGCTTTAACAGCACCATTGCGACCCCACACTCAGCTCTCTCTCTCCTCTTCTTTACCAAATGTCTAGCATCCTGAAATGATCTGAAACTTACTCCCTCTATGGGGTAGAAGTGACTCAATTTGATATTTCACTCATGGGAGTTTGACTGTGATAAAAAAAGGAATGAAAGCTTAAATGTGGACTCTCATAGATCTGAGAGCTGATAGGAGGGCCTGGAAGGGATGGAAGCTTTCTAAAGACCCTGCAGTCTAGAGATGCAGGTGATTTAACCTACACCTGTTCTTGACTTCTCAGCAGCATATGATGTATTGATGGCTCCCTTTTCTATGAAGCCCTCTCCTTGGATTTCTGTCACCATACTTTCTTCTTCCTCCATTCTTACTGTACAAAGCATCTCAGGTCCCTTTGGTGGGTTCTTCTCTAAACAACCTCTAAATACTGTTATTCTTCAGGAATTAGTCTCAGGCCCTCTTTATTTCTTACTCCAAAATCTCCCCCAGGTTGCCTTGTCTATTTTCATGGCTTTAAAACCCATCTTTCTGCAGGTGTCTCCTAAATCTCTCTATTCATCCCTCTGGGCCCTAGACTCATCAAAATATATATTTGACATGTCCAGCTTAAAATAGCTAAATCAAAACCTTTGCCTTTTTACTTCTAAAGCTTATTTCACTTCTCCTCCAGTCTTCCTTACCTTTTTTTTCCCAAGTGTGAAACAAAGTTTATTGAGGAAGGACAAGATAGGTTTACAGAGCAAGAGCAAGAGACATTCATCATAGACAATGGACGGAGCCCCCTGTTGTAACAAGAGAGCTCTGATTATGGTCTGGGGTCTTGTTTTAAGTGTCTGGATTGGACCCTTCCTCGGAGTTCAGACATCACCACTGAACCACTTTGATGGACAGTTAATGACATGATAATCAGCCTTAGGTTACTCTAGATCACTTTCCAAATCCTATTGTGCCTGGGCTGCCAGTCTTCCTTATCTTAATGAATGGCACTACCATCAACCTGATGTGTTATCAAGAGCCACCTTCCTCTCTCGTCCTTGCCAGCTATATCCACTGCATCATCAAGTCCTATCAATTCTACTACCAAAGTACATCTGAAATCCAGCAACCTCTCTCTATCTCCATTGCTACATCCTAATTTATGCCACTGTTATATGTTCCCTAGACCTCTGCAACAGCACCTTAACTGATCTCTGCCTCTTGCCCCTTCCTCACCCCACCCCCCACAAATATTAATAAAATTACATAAAAAGCAAAAGTATAGTGATTTAGTGTGAATACTCTGGAGTGATACAACCTGGGTTTGAATCCTGGCTCTGCTACTTACTAGCTATATGAATTGAGACAAGTTATTTAAGTCTTCTGTACTGCAATTGCTTCAGCTATAAAATGATAATAATAGCAACTATGATATAGAGTTGGTATGTTATACATAATGATGATTAAATGGATTTTTTCCATTTGATTAAATGAGTTTTTTAAATGAATAGAATAGTGCCTAACATAGAAAAATCTTATTAACACATAAATAAAATCATGTTACTCTGTGCTTAAAACCCTTCGATTGCTTCTCATGTACTTGTTATAAAATTCGAGCTTCAAAGCAAAGCCTCTGGGTCCCACATGACCTGGCCCTACATCCACTCTGACTTCATCTCTGTTCACTCTTCCTCCCTCTCTCATGTGCTCCAGACACACAGAGCTTCTCTCAGATTCTCAGGCAGGTCAAGCTCTTTACTGTCTCAAGGGTTTTTCATTTGCGGTTCCCATTGCCTAGAATGTCTTCCAATGCCTGGGTCCTTTGCTTGTTTCAAACTCAATGACACATCTTCTTAGCAACTTTCTCTGGCCATGCTATTTAAGGTGGGTTGCCTTCCTATTTTCTACTGTATCTATCTTATTTGTTTCCTTCATATTACTTATCCCAATGTTTAATAATTTTATTTGTCGTTGTTTTCTGCCATCCCAACCAAAATGCAAATTTTGTGAATCCAGCAGCATGACTGTCATGTTTATTGTTGACTCACTGGTGTCTTAACACAGTGCCTGACACATAAGTGCTCATAAATATGTACTGAATGAATGAAATCAACAACTGTTAGGGCGACCTTGACTTTCAGCAGGAACTCAAGTGAAAGACAGAATTCAAGTTCTGAAGAATGTATCAGATAATATACCAAGACGTATGGGCCGCCTGACCTGGTTTGTTGTTCAGTAAAACAAATAATATAGTGGACAGTTGTCAGCCTGGTGAAGGAGAAAGAGTTCTGAACGCAGAGCAAGAAGTCCTCGGTTCTTGTCCAGGATCCGATACTAACCATCTCTGTGACAGGCTGTACACACCTCACAAACCCACTTTCTCATTAAAGAATGAGAATGACTGGAATAAGCAACCCCTAAGGTTCCTTCTAGCATAACATTCTGTTTTGGATGCTGCATTTCTGCACAAAGAAGATAAAATCAGTACACCATTTTGTTCTCATGGAGGAGATAAATCACTGAGTTTTCAGGGAATCAAAGGATCATCCACAGGTGCTTAGACAGATTATCTTCGGAGTATTTTAAATAGATGGGAATTCACCCATTTAACAATTATTTGTTGGCTTTTGTGTTCAATCTGGAGTCATGCCCACTGTCATATTGCCTAAAAGAGCTCCTGTTCCTTTTCTTTGTTTCCGTGGCTCACAGCTCAAGCAATCTTCACACACACACACACACACACACACACACACACACACATACATGCACACACATCTGCTTTAACCCTAAGCTTTTAATTCTTACCTTGTTGCCCAGAAAAACCTCTCTTCTAACAGTTTATAAAGAAAAAAATATCCCCAGTCCCATTAGGTAAGAATTATTGGGTTATACATTTACCAAGGGAAAGGGAAGGCAGACTTTCTGCATCTCCAGTCCCCTCTCCTGTGAAGCCTTTGAGTGTGCCCAGGGTCCTACTAAGAACCTCTGTGAAAGTCCCTGTTCACTTTTGCCCAGAAAAACCTCTCTTCTAACAGTTTATAAAGAAAAAAATATCCCCAGTCCCATTAGGTAAGAATTATTGGGTTATACATTTACCAAGGGAAAGGGAAGGCAGACTTTCTGCATCTCCAGTCCCCTCTCCTGTGAAGCCTTTGAGTGTGCCCAGGGTCCTACTAAGAACTTCTGTGAAAGTCCCTGTTCACTTTTTCCTTTCCCATGCATTTGACTACTTTTTCACAAGAACAATTTAAAAATACTTTTGACTTACTTAGTAGTTAATATTAATATTATATTTATGTTGATATTTAAATGATATAATTTTTATTTACTTATTTTATTTATAAACATTTATTTATAATTTTTATATACTTCATAATATGATTTGGGGATAATGGGCTCTCCTGCATTTGGTAGAAAGATAAGCCTCCATGCACCATCTCTTATTGTCCAAATTCTACCAAGTCTTCCAGTACCAACTCCCATGCTGCCTCCACCATAAACTTTTCCTTCCTTTGAACTCTTATAGCACTTTTAAAAATTCATTTGTTTATCTAGTCACTCATTCATTCAATAAATATCTACTATGTGTAGATAAAAAAACCTCTGCTCTCATGGAGTTTATCATCTAGTGGTGGGAGACAGACAAAAATGTGTATGTATTATGTTAGTGGATAATAAGTATCATGGAGAAAAACGACGCAGGAAAAGTTACAGAGTTTCAAGGTTGGGGATGGCCTCAAGAAGAAATGGTCTTTAATCAGTGATCCGTGGGAAGTGAGGGGGTAGGTTGGAAGAGAGCCTGAGGGGGAGGAAATGACAAATGCAAGGCCAGTGCTTTAGTCTGTTTGGGCTGCTAACAAAATACCTTAAACTGGGTAACTTATAAACAACTGAAATTTATTTCTCACAGTGCTAGAAGCTGGGAAGTCCAAGATCAAAATACCAGCAGATTCAGTGCCTGGGTAGGGCCTGCTTCTGGTTCATAGGTGATTCATTCTCTCTTCATCCTCATATGGCAGAAGGGATGGGCTAGCTTTCTGAGATCTCTTTCCTAGAGCCGCTAATCCCATTGATGAGGGTTCTACTGTCATGACCTAATCACTCCTGAAAGCCCCACCTCTTAACACCATTGCATTGAGCATTAGAATTCAGCACATAAATTTTGGGAGTTCACATTCAGACCATAGTTCCTGCCCCCTAAAATTCATGTTCTTTTCCATGCAAAATACATTCATTCCATCCCAATACCCTCAAAAGTCTTAACTCATTCCAGCATCAACTGAATAGTTTAAGTCCAAAGTCTCATCTAAATTAAATATCATTAAAACAGATTTGGGTAAGACTCAAAGGTGTGATTCATCCTGAGGCAGATCCTCCTCCAGCCGTGAGCCTGTGCAATCAAACAAATTATGTGCTGTCAAAATATAATGGTAGGACGGCCCAGGACAAATATCCCCATTCCAAAGGAAACAGACAGGAAAGAAGAGAAGGATAACAGGTCCCTACCAAGTCTGAAACTCAACAGGGCACAATATTAAATCTTAAAGCTCCAAAATAATCTTCTTTGACTGGAAATCCCACCTTCCAGACACATTGGGCTGGGGCTGGGCGCTCAAAAGTCCAGTAGCACCACCCCTAGGATTTTTCTGGGTGCAGCCAGTGCCGAAGCTCTTGCAGTTTAGAGTCTGGTGCCTGCAGCTCTCTCAGGCTGGAGTCGCACACTAGTGGCTCTACCAGTCTGAGGTCTTGGGGGTGGCCCCGCTCCTATGGCTCCACTAGGCATCTCCCTAATAGGGGCTAGTGCAATGGCCTCCCTATGTGGCAGGCCACTCTATACTCTCTGCCTGGGCCTTGCTGCTCTCTGGGGAATCCTTCCAAATCTGGGTAGAGGCAGCCATGGCCACATAGCATGTGCACTCTCCACACTGGCAGAGATGGTGCTACGTGAATGCTGCCAAGGTTTATCACCTGCGCCCTCCAGAGGGATGGCCGCTGCAGCCTGCACCACACCTGGGCCGTGCCAAGGCAGGTGAGGAACACTGTGCCAGAATGCAGGGAGCAGAGACTTGAGTGATGTCCCACAGGAACCTGAGGCCACTCTTTTGACATAGTTTTGTCCCCAAAATTTGGCACTCTGGGCCTGTGGGGCAGCCACAGCAATCTCTGAAATTTATTCAGGGCCATTCTTCCATTATCTTGAAGAACAGCATCTGGCTTCTATGGACCCTTACTCATCACTTTATCAAAGGGTCACTTGGCCATACCCTTGGTGTTCTCCTTTTCATTCTTTGCTACATGTCCAGGCTGGGAATTTTCCAAATCTTTAAGATCTACTTCCCTTTTGATTATAAATTCTGCCTTAAAATCAATTCTCTCTCCTTGCATTTTACTGTAAGCCAAGTCAAGAGATGCCATGCAAGTCCTTTAACATTTTGCTTAGCCAAATTTCATTACTCACATGTTCTACCTTCCATAAAACACTAGTACATGAACATGAGTTCTTTGCCACTTTGTAACAAGGACAGCCTTTCCTGCAGTTTCTAATAATATGTTTCTCATTTCTGTCTGAAATCTCATCAGAGTGGCCTTTACCATTCATGTTACTACCAACATTCTGTTCCCAACCCCTTATACAGTATTAACAAGATTGAGGCTTTCTCTGAACCTTTCATCCGAATCACTGCTTAATGCTTTGTTCATGGCAATGTAGGCCTTTTCTCGCATGTACCTCCAAACTCTTCCATTTCAAAGCCACTTCCACATTTTTAGGTATTTATTATAACAAAACCCCACACTCAGTACCAATTTCTGTCTTAGTCAGTTTGGTCTGTTATAACAAAATACTGTAGACTGGGCAACTTACAAACAACAGAAATTGTACAGCTCTAGAGGCTGGGAAGTTCAAAATCATGGCACTAGCAAACTTGGTGTCTGGTGAGGGCCTGCTTTCTCGTCTGTAGGTGGTACTTTCTCACTGCATACTCACATAGTAAAGAGTCAAACAGGCTCTCTGTGGCTTCTTTCATAAGGTAAATTATCCTCCTAAAGGCCCCATCTCATAATACCATTGCATTGGGAATCATTACATTCAACCATAGTAGCCGGTGTGTCTGGAGAAGAGTGAGTGAGAGTCTAATAGGAGATAAGAGAAGATAAGTAATGTAATGGTGAGATGGGGATGGGGTGCAGATCCTGTAGCTATTGAAAGATTTTGGCTTTTACTCAGGGTGAGATGGGAGGCCATCACTGGATATTGAGCAGAGAAGTAACATCTGAATTATGTTTCAAAAGGGTTGTTCTGGCTGTTGGGTGGCAAATAGGCTATAATGGGTCAGTCATGTATGCAAGAGCATTGTCGAAAGGTTATGACAACGGTGTTTATGGTGAAAGTGATGAGATACAGTTAGCTTTTGCAAATGTGTTGAAAGTAGAGCTGGCAGGAAATCATGTTCAGATGTGGGGTATGGGAGAAAAACAGGGAAGATGGGGGAGGGAGCAAGTTTTGGGAAGAAGGTTAGAAGTTCATTTTTGGACACCTCACATTTGAGATGTCTATATGACTTTCAAGTATAGTTGTGGAGTGGACAGTTGTATTTAAGAGTTCACTGGAGAGATCTAGGCTGAAGACACAAATTTGGAAGTCATCTACATATAGGTGGTATTTAAAAACCTGGAAATGGCCTGAGCAGGAGTGAGACCCTGTCTCTACTAAAAATAGAAAAAATTAGCTGGGTGTGCTGGCACATACCTGTAGTCCCAGTTGTTTGGGAGGCTGAGGCAGGAGGATCTCTTGAGCCCAGGAGTTTGAGGCTGCAGCTATGATAACGCCACTGCACTCCAGCTGGGGTGACAGAGCAAAACTCTGTCTCAAAGCAAACAAACAAACAAACAAATCTGGAAATGGAAGAGATCACCAAGGAATTGTGCTTTTACCTTTTAAACATGTTTTCTGTAGTTTATTATTAATCGCAAGTTTCCTCTTACCCATTACTAGATTGATTTCCTTGAAGGTAGGCTCTGTGCCTGGACTTTCACAGGGCCTACCCAGGACCTGACTCTAAGTAGGATCTTAAGAAATGATTTTAGTTTGAATCAATAAAACAACTTAGTAACAGTGCAAAACAAAGTATGATTAGGAGTTAAAATTGTGGTACAGTTAATGCTAGAAAATTTCAGCAAATAGTGTGCTCACTGTGGCCAGGAAGGCCTTGCCCAGAACATGGGTACCAAGAGGGGAAATGAGGAAAGGAAAGAATCAGGACAAGGGAAGGGGAGGAGAAAGGTCCCCAGAGATGGGAGAACAGGGTGATGAGACTTGCCCTGGTTCTATGAAGACTATGCTAATTGAAAGGGAGACACTAAAACCTGCATTTGGGGTTGGGCATTGATCAGATAAGGTACAAAGACTTAGAAGATGGTTGAGGAAAGGGATGGCTTACAACAGCAATTCTCAAACTTGAGCCTGCCTGGAGGGCTTGTTACAATACAGATTCCTGGGCCCACAGTCACAGAATTTCTGATTTGATTGGTCTGGAGCAGGGCCAAGAATCTGCATTCCTAACAAACTTCTAGGTGCTGCTGTTGCTACTACTTCAAGGTCCATACATTGAGAACTACTGGGTCAGAAAGGGAACAGCCTTTATAAAATAAATTTGCAACATGTACTTTGTATGAATATATGTCACAAAATCATGCTCTGATATGTTAAATTTTTTTCTAGGATTTTTGGCCTTTTCAAGTTTTTATTTCAGTCTTATAGATTGAAACGTTTTTTCAGTAAGTCAACCTTTTTTCCAGCCTTACACAGCACCACCTCCAACTCTCAGCACACTTTCCCCTCTAGCATCTGGGCCAAGGCACAACATACCTGATGGCAATATGCATTATGAGACCTGAAGCTGCACTGAATTGCAGGATTTGAAGTGAGTACAGACATTATTTAATCCTTGTCCTTTACATATTTATATACTAACCACTTACTGAAGTCATGGTATGTTTCTAACACTAAGCTAGGTACCTAAGACATAAAATTATAAGGGTAACAATGTCATTTAAAATTTATTGAAGGTTTCCTTTGTGCTATCCACTGTTTCAAATGCTTTACATGTGTTTACTGTATCAATAGCTGTAACAGTACTATGTGGTAATGTAGTACTCTTACCTCTGTTTTATAGAGTAGGGGCTGGCAAGCTGTGGCCTGTGGCCTGTTTTTGTGTCCATGAGCTAACAACGGTTTTTATGTTTTCAAAAGGTTGTAAATACAGAGAGACAGAAAGAAAGAACAGAATATGCTACAGAAATTGTGTTAGACTTTGCAAAGCCTAAAATATTTATTACCTGTCCCTTACAGGAAGAGTTTACTGACCCGTTTATAGATGATGCAGCCGGGACTAAAGGATGTCCAAATGGTGGAGCCTGGTAGTCTGTCTCTGCGAGAGACACACTCTGCTTTTGAGTTGCTCATGAGTAAGGCCTAGAGAGGTTAAAGGGACTTTCCTAAGTTATACCATCAATTACTGGCAGTGCTGGGACTTTGTGTCAAGACTTTCAGTTCAGTATTCTTTCTGATATCCCCCAGGATGTTCTACTTTTTTTAATTTCAAAATATTAAGAGGGTACAAATTTTTTTGTTACATGGATAGCTTTTATAATGCTTTAGTCAGGTATATAAGTGTGTCCAACACCCGAATAGTGTTCATTCTACCTGTTAGGTAGATTTTACCCTCTCCTTCTCCCCGACTTCTTGATTTCCAATGACTTTTACCTCTTCCTGTGCCCACATGTGCTCGTCAATTAGTTCCAAATTTTTAGAGAGTACATGTGTTGCTTGTTTTTACATTCTCGAGATACCTCACTTAGGATAATGGTCTCCAGTTCCATCCAAATTGCTGCAAAAAGCATTAATTCATTTCTTTTTATGGCTGGGTAGTACTCCATTATATATACAGAGTATATATATCACATTTTGTTAATGTACTCATGAACTGATGGGTACTTGGGTTGATTCCATATATTTGCAATGCAGTTGTGAATTGTACTGCAATAAACATTCAAGTTCAGGTGTCTTTTTGATAAAATGACTTCTTTTTCTTTGGGTGGATACCCAGCAGGGGGATTGCTAAATTGAGTGGTAGATCTACTTTTAGTTCTTTGAGGAATCTCCATACTGGTTTCCATAGAGGTTGTACTAATTTCTCACCAGCACTATACAAGCATTCCTTTCTCTCTGCATCCATGCCAGCATCTATCGTTTTTGGACTTTTTAATAAAAGTCATTCTAACAGGAGTAAGATGATATCTCATTGTAGTTTTAATTTGCCTGTCTCTGATGATTAGTGATGCTGAGCATGTTTTCAAATGTTTGTTGGTTATATTCTATCTTCTTTTGAAAAGCTTCTTTTCATGTCTTTTGCCGACTTTTTAGTGGGGTTATTCATTTTTTTTCTTGTTGATTAATTTAAGTTCTTTGTAGATTCTGGCTGATAGCCCTTTATAAAATGTATAGTTTGTGAATATTTTCTCCCATTCTGTAGGTCATTTATTTGCTCTGTTGATTATTGCTTTGCTGTGCAGAAGCTTTTTAATTTCATCCAGTCCCATTTATTTATTTTTCTTGTTACTGTAATTGCCTTTGAGGTCTTAGTCATAAATTCTTTGCCTAGGCCGATGTCTGGAAGAGTTTTTTCTACATTTTTTTTCTAGAATTTTTATGGTTTCATGCCTTATATTTAAGTGTTTTATTCATTTGAATTAATTTTTGTGGGTGGTGAGAGATCTGGATCCTGTTTCAATCTTCTGTATGTGGCTATCCAGTGTTACCAGCACCATTTATTGAGCAGGGCTTCTTTTCCCCAGTGAATGTTGTTGTCTGCTTTGTTGAAGATCAGTTGGTTGTAGATAGATGGTTTTACATCAGGGTTCTCTGTTTTGTTCCATTGGTCTATGTTTCTGTTACTGTACCAATACCATGATGTTTAGGTTACTATAGCCTTGTGGTATAGTTTGAAGTCTAGTAATGTGATGCCTCCAAATTTGTTATTTTTGCTTAAGATCTCTTTGGTCATTTGGGCTCTTTTTTGGTTGAAAACAAAGTATAGAATTATTTTTTCTACAGCTGTGAAATATGACAGTATATTGATGGAGATGGTGTTGCATCCGTTGATCACTTTGGGCAGTATGGACATTTTAACAGTGCTGATTCTACCAATCAATGAGCATGATATGTTTTTCCACTAGTTTTGTGTTATCTGCAATTTCTTTCCTCAGTGTTTCATAGTTCTCCTTATAGAGATCTTTCACCTCTTTTGTTAAGTATATTCTTTTCTTTTTTTTTTTTTTTTTTATGAGACAGAGTGTCACTCTGTTGCCTGGGCTAGAGTGCCGTGGCGTCATCCTAGCTCACAGCAACCTCAAACTTCTGGGCTCAAGCAATCCTCTTGCCTCAGCCTCCCGAGTAGCTGGGACTACAGGCATGCACCACCATGCCCGGCTAATTTTAGTTGTACGATTAATTTCTTTCTATTTTTAGTAGAGACGGGGTCTCGCTCTTGCTCAGGCTGGTTTCAAACTCCTGAGCTCAAACAATCCGCCCGCCTAGGCCTCCCAGAGTGCTAGGATTACAGGCGTGAGCTACCGCGCCCGGCATATTTTATTTTCTTTTTAGGTATTGTGAAGGGTATTGAGTCTTTGATTTGACTTTCAGCTTGACTGTTATTTGTATATAGAAATACTACTGATTTGCGTATATTGATTTAGGAACCTCAGGCTTTGCTGAATTTCTTTTCAATTCCAGGAACTCTCTCAGTGGAATCTTTGGGATTTTCTGCATACAAGATCATATCTTCAGTGAAAAGCAATAATTTGACCTCCTCTTTCCTGATTTGGATACCCTTTATTTCTTTCTCTTGTCTGATTGCTCTGGCTAGGACATTCAGTACTATGTTGAATAAAAGTGGTGACAGCGGGCACACTTGTCTTGTCCCAGTTATTAGTGGGAGTGTTTCCAACTTTTCCCCATTCAGTATAACATTAGCTGTGGGTTTGTCATCTATGGCTTTTATAATTTTGAGATATATTCCTTCTATATCTTGTTTGTTGAGAGTTTTATCATGAAAGAGTACTGGATTTTGTCAAATGCTTTTTCTGCATCTGTTGGGATGATCATATGATCTTTGTTTTTGCTTCTGCTTATGTGGTGAATCACATTTATTGATTTACATATGTGGAACCATCCCGGCATCCCTGGGATGAAGTCCACTTGGTCATGGTGGATAATTTTTTGGTGTGCTGTTGAATTCAGTTTGTTAGTATTTTATTTAGGATTTTTGTGTCTATATTCATAAGGGATATTGGTCTGTAGTTTTCTTTTTTTGTTGTATCCTTTCCTGGCTTTGGTATCAAGGTGATACTGGCTTCATAGAATGAGTTAGGGAGGATTCCCTCCTTCTCAGTGGTATGGAATAATTTCTATAGGATAGATACCAGTTCTTCTTTGTAGGTCTGGTAGAATTTGGCTGTGAATCCATTTGGTCCAGGGTTTTTGTTGTTCTTGTTGGGAGATTTTTTATTATTGCTTCAATCTCACTGCTCATTATTGGTCTGTTCAGGGTTTCTATTTCTTCCTGATTGAGTGTCAGGAGGTTGTGTGTTTTCAGAAATTTATCCATTTTCTGTATGTTTTCTTGTTTATGTGCGTAGGGATTTTTGTAGTATTCACAGATGGTGTTTTGTATTTCTGTAATATCAGTGGTAATATCTCTTTTTTCATTTCTGATTGAGCTTATTTGGGTCCTTTCTCTTCTATTTTTGGTTAATCTAGCTAGAAGTCTGTCAATTTTGTTTATCTTTTTGAAGAACCAACTTTTTGTTTCATTAATCCTTTGTATTGTTTTTCTGGTTTTCATTTTGTTAAGTTCTGCTCTGAGCTCTGTTATTCCATTTCTTCTGCTGGCCTTTGGTGTGGTTTGCCCTTCCTTTTCTAGTTCCTTGAAATGTAACATTAGGTTATTAATTTGTGATCTTTTTTTTTGAATGTAGGCATATAAGGCTATGAATTTTCCCCTTATGACTGTTTTTACTGTATCCCATAGATTTTGATACCTTGTGTCCCCTTTGTTGTTCAGTTTGAGTAATGTTTGATTTCCATTTCAGTTTCATCATTTACCCAAGGACCGTTCAGCAGTAGGTTATTTAATTTGCATGACTTCATGTTGTGTTGAGTGTTTCTTTTGGAATTGATGTCTTTATTGCACTGTTATCTGAGAAAATACATGGTTTGACTTTGATTTTTTTGAATTTGCTGAGACATGTTTTGTGGCCTAAGATACGATCGGTTTTGGAGAATGTCTAATGTCTGGATGAGAAGAATGTATAGTCGGTAGTCTGGGGGTAGAATGTCTTGTAAATGTCTGTTAGATCTATTTATTCTAGAGTCCTGTTTAAATCCAATGTTTCTTCATTGATTTTCTGCTTCAATGATATGTCCACCTCTGTCAGTGGGGTATTAAAGTCTCTGGAAGTTGCAATGTTATTTTTCATCTCTTTGCTTTGATCTAGTAGGATTTGCTTTATGAATCTTCAACCTCCTATGTGAAGTGCATATATATTTAGGACTGTTATGTCTTCTTGTTGAATTGCTCCCTTTATCATTTTATAATGACTGTATTTTTTAAAATTTTTACCATTGTTGATTTAAAGTCCATTTTATTTGATATGAGAATGTCTACATCTGCTCTCTTTGATTTCCATTTGTGTGGAAATTTTTTTTTCAATCCTTTCACTTTAAGCCTGTGTTAGTCCTTGTGGGTTAGATGTGTTTTCTGGAGAGAACAGATACTTGGTTTATGTTTTTTCATTCATCAGCCAGTCTATGTCTTTTAAGTGGGGCATTCAGACTGTTCATGTTGAGTGTTAGTAGTAACAACAACCCAACATCATGTTGGGTGATACCTTATTGTTTTGTTTTCCCTTTTGTGCAATTGTTTTATTAGAGATGTGACCTTTAACTTTTGGGTGTTTTTATACTGGTGAGTATCTGTTGTGCTATTCCATGTATAAAACAGTTCTGAATATTTCCTTTAGGGCGGGTCTAGTTGTGACATTCCCTTAGCATTTGCTTGTCTGGAATAATCTTTATTTCACGATGATTTATGAAACTTAGAGTATACAAAATTCTTGGCTGGCAGTTGTTTTGTTTGAGAAGACTAAAAATGGGGTCCCAGTCCCTTCTGGCTTGTAAGGCCTCTGCTGAGAAGTCTGCTGTTAGCCTAATGGATTGTCCTTTGTAGGATAGTTGTTACAAAATTTTCTCCTTCATTTTGAATTTGGCCCACTTAATCACTATGTGTCTTAGAGATGTTCTAATCGCTATGAATTTTCCCATTGTTTGGTGACCATCTTGTATCTGGATATCTGAATCTCTTGTGATCCCAGGGAAGTTTTCCTCAATAATTCCCTCAAATAGATTTTTACATTCTTTTCTCCTTTTCTTCTTCTCCCTCTGGGATAGCTAAAATTCGTATATTAGTTCACTTCACACAATTCCATATTTCTCTGAGCTATGTTCATTCTTTCGTATTCTCTTTTTTGTATCTTTGAATGACTGGGTTAGTAAGACAGCCTTTTTCTTCAAGCTCTGAGATTCTTTCTTCTGCTTGGTTGAGCCTGTTGTTGAAGTTTTCTGCTGTATTTTGAAATTCCCTAAATGAGTCTTTCCTTTCTTTAAGTTTTATTATATCCTTTCTTATGTTGTCTAGCTCTTTAGCAACTATTTCATTTTTTTCATTGATTCCCTGAAATATTTTTATTTTTTTAGCTTCTTTTTGTTGGTTCTTTCTCTTCAATTCCATTCATCTTATTTGCCATCCATATTCTGAATTCCATTCCTGACAATTTGACAGTTTCATTTTGGTTGGGGTCCATTGCTGTAGATCCATTGTGATCCCTTGAGGGTATTGAACTGTTTTGTGCTTTCACGTTAGCAGAGTTATTTTGCCATTTTCTTCTCATCTGAATCCTCTTCTCTCAGCTCAGAGCTGATAGGTTTGCACAGCACGTGTTCTCCTTTACTGGGAACTCCCTTTCTTAGTGAGAAGAAGGAGAGTTCCCTAGATGGCACTTTTGTATGCTACTCTAGAAGATTGACCCAGCAGAGAAGGGGTGGGTGCACTGAGAGCCTGTAATGCAGCCGTTCTGTTTTGTTCATTCATTCCCATGTGATTTTCACAGTTCAAACTGGTGCTGGATGATCTTCATGGGGAGTAATGGGTTGTTCTCCATGTCGCTATTGGAAGCTTGAGTTGGGGGCTGGGAAAGACCCTCTCCATGGAGACTGCCATGTTGGGGATTGCTCTGTGCATTTCTCCCTATGGAAGTGACAGTAGCAGCTGGGTGAGGCTATCTAGGCAGTGGTTATGGGTTTCCAGGCTATGGGTGTTTGCTCTTGAACCAGGTCCAAGTGTGATGGCAGCTGGAGGCTGGCAGGTCCCTGATGGAGCATTGGACCATGGGGCAGTTCCACCAGGCAGCTAGCGGGGAGCTTCACAGCGGGGTCTGAGAGCCTGGTGAGAGCATCGTAACTTCCCATTGGAGCCAGTGAGAGCACTAGAACCTTAGGGGTGTGGAGCCTCAGGACCGTCGTCAGCCCTGGAGAGTCAGGGGGTGGAGCTATGGTCCCAGTGGCATTGGTGAATCCTCCAAGGCAGATCCTCGGGGCCCAAGCGGAGCACTTGAGCCTCAGGGGCAGAGCTGCAGGGCCCAGTGCCCCAGCGGGAGGAGTCGTGGGCTTGCTTTGAGGGCAGAGCGTCCAGGCCTAATGGGAGCACTATAGCCTTTGGGGAAGAGCTGTGGAGGCCAGCAGCAGCACCGGTGAAGCTTCACGCGGTGAAGCCGCGGGCCTCGAGGCTCTGGTGAACTTTGGGGACAGAGCCTGGGGCATAACGGGAGCGCTGGAGCTTTGTGGGTGAAGCCGCAGCCTGGAGGCAGGGCAGGAGCTGCAGGGGTGGAGCGTGGGGTCGGACAACAGCACAGGAACCGCAGTGGAGCCCTGGCAGTGTGGGGGCTGTGGGGGCGGGGCTTGAGGCTGGGGACCCCAGGCCGCCAAGGCCTCTCCCTTCGTCTTTGTCCCACAAAGGTAGTCCCCACAAGGCTTCGCGGGTGGCATCTGTGGTGTCTGTGGTGACCGTTCCGCTTCAGTCCCCTTTTGCTGGGGAGGGGTGCTCGGCTGCGTCGTAGGACACAGCACAGGAGAGCGGGAGGGTGCCTGCCCTGCCCACGCCTTCGCCGGTTCAGTGGGGCGGTGCAGAGGTGACTGCAGCAAATATGAGCCCCTTGCAGACCGGCGCTTTGTACCGACAGCTCAGAATGGCATCAGCTGCAGTAACCCGGGAGTGGTAGCCATCAGGTCCCTGCCGCACCTGCTCTCCCAGGCGGCATTGCTGTGCAGACGCCAAACAGCTCCCTGATCAGACCAGGGTCTGTGGGGGCACGGGGGCCCTCTCACAGTTCCGTCTGGTCCGCAGTGTCTGAGGGGTGAGCATGGAGGCCCAAGGCTCTCTCCTCCTGACCTTCCCTATGTTTGGATGCCTACCCCAGGTACCTTCCAAACTTGCAGAATGAATCTCGCCCTCCCCACCGCACCCTGGCCGCCACCTTCTCCTTCACTCTGAATGCCCCCTGTCACTTCGGTAATTCGAAGTTCTTTCCAAGAAGGTCCACCCGTAGCGGGGCATCCGCCTGCAACTTTTGATCCTCTCCTTGAGAGCCATGCACAGGGCCTGCTTTTAGTCTGCCGTCTTTCCCCTCCCGCAATCTTCTTGATTATATGTTGCTGTACTAGGTTTAGGGGTCTTATGAGAGGATTTCTCGAATCTCCCTATTGGCTTCAGTGAGTCTGATTTCACGTTTGCTCAGGGTGCAGGAGATATTCAATCAGCTTCTTGATTTCTTGTGAAGGGAATTTGTGCGTTGTTGTTGAACCAGTTGCGAGTGGGAGGGGAAGTGTGCAGGGCTTCCTACTCTGCCATCTTGCTAAAGTCACCCCTATCAATTTTTAATAGGTGAAGAAATATATTTTGAAAGATTCAATAACATGAGATAATACACGTAATGTGCTTAACAGAATGACTAGCACATTTTATGTGCTGAATGCTATCTAATAATACTAATGGCAATGATAGTGATGATGCTAATAATGATATTAAGTTGTTCAATGTCACGTAAGTAGTGGTGCTAAAATTTGAACCCAGGAACCCCTGATAGTTTTATGAGTAAATTAACTTGTCAAAGTTATTCTATTTTTATTCTTTTTTATTACACAAAAATATTCTTACACTGAAAGTGTGATAAAGAAAAACAAGTCACTCACTTATAATTCTACCATTTCAGTATAATAGGTATCATTATTTAATGTGATTTTAGATTTGCTTTAAAAAGTATTATTGATGCTTTAATTTGCCTTCTACTTTCTAGGACCCTTCTAATTTTTTCAGAGTAGAAATAAAACAAGCAAACTTTTTCTTCCATAGCTTTAAAATATCTAGATCGTACATCTAATTATTCTAAATTAGAATTATGGCAGATCAGTAATGATTCAGGGAAAAGAAAAGTTCATAATTATAAAGAGAAAAATGGAAAATGCTGACAGTTGTGGTTATGGAAACATCTAAAGCTTTATTTAATTGAGATGTGATATTAATTTATCTGGTGGAGGTGAATACAGTGTTATGATGAACAATCCATCCTTTCTCATCAATACTTTGATTAGAATCAATATATTATCACAAAGGATATTTGGGAAGTGTTCATCACTTTCTTCTCTCTTACACGCACATCAATGTAAGTGAGAATTCACTCATTCCCCTTACTTTGCTCCCCTGGTCACCCCACCCCCAGTAATATCTTAGCATCAATTGAAAAATAGCTTTATCCATTTAGACTGACTTGTATTTTTTTAATGATAAGCAACAGAAATCCAATTAGAAATTTAATTAAAATGTGACTTTGCTAACCTCTCTATTAGATGGATTTCTAACCCCAGTAATAATATTAGAGTCTTCAGCTCATCAAAGACAGTGGGTGTGCTCATGAGACTTTTTGGGAAGAAGAAAGAATTTAACAAGCACTATATAAATACCACCTGAGTTTTGGCTCCCATCCATCAACATTTCTCCTTGTACTTCTGCAGTAGTTTCCTATCTAATTATCTTGTCTCCATTTTCTGTATCCCAAATTAATCCTCTATATAACCATCAGAGTTATCTTCCTTCAGTAACAGACATTTGATCATATTATTCTCCATTCTTTTCCCTTAATATCTTTCAGTGCCTTTCCAATACCTGCAGGACAAGTCTGAACTTTTTGTCATGGTATACAGGATCCTTCATGGTCCAGATTATGCCTAATCCCCAAATTTATGTCTTTTTATTTCACGTTGTACATTCAGCCACATCTATAACCTGAAATTCTTAAAATGTGCTATTATTTCATTTGTACCTCTTTCTTTTGCATCTGCTGTTTCCTTCCCCTGGAACACTCTTCTCCTTCTTTTCCAAGGTAACTTTTTCACCCTTCATAAAACAGTTTCTGCAATACCTGGTGGTTATGTTTCATGATAGACACTAGTGAGCTTTGTGTTCACTAAGCCTCACTTCTTTTTCCCTCTGGAATCACAATTTGACTGCTTTCCTAGGCTCCCTCAAAGTTAGATATGGCCTGGTGACTGAGTTCTGATGAAAGAAGTGTGGGTGAAAGTGATTTATATCATAATATCTGCACCCAGACCTGACCCCAACAACCTTCTGTATAATCCTCTATGTTTCTCTTCTTCTGGCCAGATGCATTGGATCCAGTGGAGAACTCCAGAATCTTAGGGGGTGGTAGAGCCACTAATCTGGGGAACCTGTTCACCCCTTGAGCCACCTGACTGGGAACATCCATGTTGGACAGCAGCAAGAACAAGGAGTGGACCTTTATCGTGTTAAGTCCCTGAACTTTGGGGTGTGTTATAGCAGCTGGCCCACAATGACCAATATAGCCCCTTTGGTGTCCCCTTTCCTCCAAAGTGCTTACCACTCTGACAGGTTATATGTGAATAAAGAACCCTTCTTTTTAGGCCCAGATCCAGGACTGGCTTATTGACCTAAATGAGAAAGTGAAAATTTTTCCCTCTTAAAACTTACATTCTGGTGGACAAGACAGATAATAAATAATAAAAATATAAAACATAATTTCAAGCAATGATAAGTGCTGTGAAGTGACATAAACCTGGGTAAAGGGATGGAGAATGAAGGACGAGGGGTTTGCTTTTTATAACACATCAGGGAAGGCTTTTCTGAGGATGTTATATAGAACAGGATCGGAATAAAGTGAGGGATAAGCTGTATGTCGTTTGGGAATGAGGCAGGGAATAGAAAGAGTTCGGGAAATAGCATGGCTATTTATATCAGGACTATCAATAGTGTGAAGGAGAACAAGAAGGCTGACATGGGAGGAGCACAGTCAGTGAGCAGGGGGAAGCCAGAGGGAGTTCAAGGAGGGGCCTCAGATAAAAGCCCTGAAGGGCCTAGGACTTTACTCTTTTGGAAAGAGAAAGGCACTGGAAGATTGTGAGCACTGAGTAATATTTTAAAATGATTGCTCTGGGGAAAATGATTTAAAATGATTCTCTAATGTATAGGGACTAGCCTGGGTCCTGGATTTATGTGGCAGACTCCCACTGGTCTCCAGTGCCTTTGGCCCACTGAAGGCTTTACTTCCAGTTCCTCCCGGGGAATGAAGCCAACGGAACCTGCTTCGGCATGTCTTGCAAGCTTCGGTGCTTCCTTCGTCTCCTGCTCTCTTGTCTGACCTCAGCTGACTTCCCTAATTTCTGTCTGTCCACTGTATTGCCACAAACCTTAATTGCTTCTATTTTTTTGCGAAATAAGAGGCAAGTCTTTAGTCGGGAATGAGAATGAAGGCGTTGATGGGAAGAAAGAGGAGACTGGTTGATGTTGAGAGTGGGAGAGTAAATTCACCTGGGGAATGTAGGGGTTTTAAAATCTTATTATTTTATGGGAGTAAAAGGGATTTGTCAGTGATCAGCCATTTTGTCCAAGACTATGACAATAAAAGGATTAAAAGATTCAGTCCTTTCCCAAGAAAGATAGGCTAGTTTGAGAAACAATGAGCACCGCACGAAATAATTAAATGGCTATAGTTTATACATTTGACCACTTATTTATTAATGCTGATTCTAAAGCAGAAGACTAAAACACGGTCCCTGCTCACAGTCTAGTAGAGAGAGAATAAAAATGAGTTCTCTAGCAGCCGTGTGTACACAGCTTTGTACACACACCAGAGGCAGCTACTCAGTTTGTCTGCTGGGGTCGGGGTGGGGGGTGTGACCGGGAGCAGCCGCAGATGGCTGAGCCGAGTCCCGAGGGATAAATAGCAGAGTCCAGGCACGTGACTGGAACAGGCAGGGGCATAATAAAAGATCCAGTGAAGAACTGAAAATGCACCGTAATTCAGAGATGAATTATTGCTGGGATTCGGTGCAGCTAGGAAGGCTGCGCACAGGAAGTGGGACCCGAAAGGGAGAACACGCGGGGAGGAGATCTGAGGCTGCGAGAAGCGCAGGCAGCAGAGGCAGGAGCATGCGTGGCGCGTGCGGGCGTGGTCTGGAGAAACGCGTGATGGGAGCAGTCGCGATGATGAGCGCCACGCGTGGGACAGGCTGCAGAGCCGAAGGAGGGCTGGGGTGGGAGAAGGCTGGATGGCGTGATGCACTAGACTGTGGAGGATCTTGCCTAACGCCAGGGTACACCTCTGATGTTTGGCTGTCCTTGGACGGACAGGAAAGGAGACGTTTTCCCCGTTGTCTGCTTCTGCTTCAGATAGCCTCGGCACCTTACTGAATCCAGTCTGGTTCCCTCAGTTAGTGAGAACGTCCGGCGATGGGCTGGCCTCCCACAGGAGGGAAGCTAGGTGGCACTGTATTACTGCCCAGCCACTGCTCATGCACCCGGGGTCCCTTTGGTTGTAAATCAACGTTGATGAATATAAAACCATTCAGCGGAGCTTCGAGATAGATGGCCTGGAAGCCTTCTAGAGAAAGGAAATTTGTTTCTTTTGTACATTTTATGTAATGAATCATTGTTATTTGGCCCCAAATTAGCTCGCTGATCTGTCTGAATTCTGTTATGAAGGACATAATTCTATTTGCAGATGAAGATCACACTGTATTTTGCTATTTGAGGAATTCTTTATTATATTCTATAAGTAAAGCACTGAAGTGATTAAAGATAGCTCACTATTTCTTTCTAAGCTTCAGTAAGGGGAAAATGTTCTTTTATCGTCTTCAGTTAGAATTCAAAAGATAGAGAAATAAAGCTACCTTCCCCTCATCCCCCACTTAGTGATAGAATTAGGAAACCCACTGAGGGTTCATGATAGTTAAATAAGCGCTTCCCTGGATAAACTGCTGCTGTTTTGATTTCCTCAAAGTCTTTCTTCCTGGGGAAAGTAGCATTGAAAGCTATATTAACTTAATAACACACTGTATGTGACATAGACTGTTAGTAGGCTTCAGAAAACTAAGGCGCTTGCCTCTGTAGCAGGGTGAGATGGGGAAGGTGTCTGGACACTCTCCACTGATAGAACATGTTGGTCTAAGGTAGAAATTTGCTTTTGAAGAAATTAAGTACAATGGAGAACATAAAGCAGGTTTGTCTAACAGTAACCCTATTTTCCAGAGGCTTTGTATTACAGTTTACATCAAAACTTTGCCCCTGCCCCATTTTTCTCTGGACTTCTAGTTATTATGGTGTAAAATTATGTTATCTGGCTGGGTGTGGTGGCTCGCATCTGTAATCCCAGCGACCTGGGAGGATGAGACATCCTTAAGCCCAGGAGTTTGAGGCCGACGTGAACTATGATCATGCCACTGCACTCTAGCTTGGGTGACTGAGGGAGACCCTATCTCTCAAAAAAAAAAAAAAAAGTTTTACCTAAATTAATAAGATTAAACAGAGCATTTAAACACAATTATACTTAAAGCATCAATCTCAGTGTTACCCCTTGCAGGAAATGAGGAGCTATCTGGGCCACAGACCGTAGATGAGAATTTATTTGGGGTCAGTAGGAGCCAGCTGAGGAGGGGCATATACTCCTCAAGATGGCACAACATGGAGAGTGCTGGGAACATGATTCTATGCTAACCTCTGAAGTGCAGCAGAAAGCGGAGGAACTTGAGAGGTCAGACCCAGTCCCAGTCCACAGGGCAGGATAGGACTGTGACAGACGGGTGAAGCCAGGGGCCCGATGGTAGTGGGTGCAGGTGGAAGCAGGCTAGGATGAGAGAAGACCGCCTGCAGGGGTATGGGACTGGCTTAAAGGCGCAGCGTTGACTGGTGAGAACCATGCTGTTTTCTAGGCGTTTTCCTGGTTGCATGCTGACATACTTTTTACACAGCTGAAATTATCACGCTTGTTTAATGAGCCTTGACTCTCTTCTCTGTGAAGGTGGAAGAAGGACTGCAATTAACGCACGTCTGGACTTGCCCCGAATCATAGTTTTATTACTCTCATGAATAGTTGCATAGTTTTGTGTTTCCAGCATTGTGTTGAAACACATGTATTTGGGCCCTAGTTCTATAAACAAACTGGAACTATGCTCTTCAAAAGTAATAATAAAAGTGGCCATTCAAAACTCATTAAGATGTCAGGACACACTAAAAAATTACAGTTAGTGAAATAAACATGGTAGGCAAATATTTCTGTAAGATAACCAGGTTTTTAAGAACCTGATTTGGATGGACTGGAAAGTCAGAAAAAAAAAAAAGACATAGAATGTTTCCTACTGTGACTTTGTGTGCATATTACAATTGTCTCAGATTGGAATCAATCAGCTGTGGTTTTGAAAAAAGCCCAAATGTTTCTCTGCAGAATAGGTAGACCCATTTGAGAAACAACAACAAACAACAAACAAAAAGCAAACTCAGTTATTGGTAAAAAGTCTTGTTTTCCACGTTTAGTAAAACTTTCATTGTCAAAATATTTTTCTTCCCCTCAATCACAATCTTTCTCTCTCTCTTTCATCCCACTGGGGGAACATGTTTCTTCACCTCACACAGTCATGAAAGTCACAGAGATCTGACAGCGTGTGAACCCCATGGCTTCACCACAGGGGCCGAATCATCATAATAATTCATAATAATAACAGCAAACACTTATAAAGCAGTTATTATTTACTAGGGTCTATATTAGGCTTTTTATACATATTAATCAATTTAATCATAATATTAATAATTCTAGGAAGCAAGTTGTCAATTTAGTAAAATTCAAAGTAGTTTTCTGGTATCATGTAAGGATTATTGTAATCTTCTGATGTGAAGTTATTTTTCATCTAAAGTATTCCTTTCACATTTGCCTTGCAGAAAATGTTGTAAGGATCTCTGTTCCTTCGTAATGTCCTAATTTTCCAAGCAGAAAGCTGATTGGAGACTTGAGCATCTTCTTCCTTGATTTCCAGCTTAGCTATATTACTACAGCAAGAGTAGAATTTATTATCCTCCTCAGTGGCTTTACTGAAAAGCACATCGCATTCTATTGGCTGGGAAAAGGTTTGTTCTGTTCTCTTATAAAATGCATAATTGTGTGTTTTATTAAAGCAAAAGTTAAGAAATTTTCTGTTTCTTAGTGGGCCAAAGGTAGGCAATGCTCTCGCAGTAACTTCCAAGTGTTCTGTTGGAAGCTTGGACTGTGACTGTGAATTTACTTTCTGACATGCTCCTGGGAGTCCGAGGATGTGTTTAATGCCAACCAGTCCCTGCATCTTCTCCAAAAATAGGGGCAATGCCAACACCTCAGTTATTAGGGTTTTAACAGTTTCCGCATGCAGCATAGCCTTGGTTTCCATTCTGATGACCCAGGGCAGTATGTTCTCTTCTAATTTGGCAGAAGTGGTACAAGGTTATTGTTAGTCAACTTTGTCATATCCCTATATTCTTTTGCGGCTTTTTTTTTTTTTTTGGCATTCATTTCCTACATGAAGGTCATGAGTTTGAGACTGGCTGCACGTGTTCAACCTCTGCAAGATGCCCCAGGGCACACTCAGCCTGGTGTCCAGAGAGAGCCCCAAGCCCAGAGTCCATGTACCGACTTCGCTGGTCATTAGCTTTGGGGTCATGGGACAGTGACTCAATCTCTTGGAGTCTCAGTTTCCTCAATATTAAGTCAGGAGGGTTAAATAAAATATTATAATGATATTAATGTTAATAATAATAATAGCTGACATTTACTGGGTGTTCGGCCAGGAGCTTTACATGGCTTCTCTCACCTAATCAATACAACGACAATATAAGGCAGGAACAATTATTGCCCCATTTCACAGAGGAGTTGACTGAGCCCATCTACTTGTTTAACATCATGTAAGTGGTAGAGTCAGTACTTGAGGCCAGGGCACCTGACTCCATTTATTCTCAAAGTGTGCTCTGCAGACCAGCAACATCAACAGTACCTAGGAGCTTGTTAAAAATGCAAATTCTTGGGTGCACTCTAGACTGACTGAATTCAAATCTTTTGGGTGGAGTCCAGGAATCTGTGTTTTAACAAGTTCTGTGGGTGATTCCGCAGTAAAAGTTGAAGCTCTGTTCTAGAACCTATGTTCTCAACCCCTATATTGGGGTTTTCTACATTCAATGAATTTTTCAGAGTGTCTGGAAAATTGACCAATTGACTCTGGTTGATTCCGTGGTTGTTTCCTTCTTCCCTCACTGCTTTGTATCTGCCCATCCCTCTTGCAGCTGTGTTCCTGACCCAGAGAATGGCCTGTGAATAGAGAAGCAGCCAAGGGCATGTGAAGATTGTGTTCCTGCTGTCACTGCCAGTATCCTTCCCTTGGCTCATACATCATCAAATTCAACGTATAATAAATTTCTGCAGCCAGAAATCCTTCTATTTTACAGTTCAAAAAATGCTCAAACCAATGGAAATTCTTTTGCATATGAGAACTTGTGCCTGTTAAATGCACAAGCTTCCCCTCATTCCTACCACAGGGACTTTGATAGCCTTTATCTGTTCCAGGAGATTTCAAGGCTTTTAGTTCAGTTATGTGAATTAACCAGAGAACTTCTCTTTCTCTTGGAAAAAAGTCAAGTTATGTTTATGACCACCAATGATAACAGATGCTGTAAACACAACAATTTGGAGTATAGCCAGATTGTTACATAAACCTTCAGGAGCCTTTAAAAGTTCTTCTAGGGAACAAAAAAACAAATGGAATTTTTCTTTTTTTATGTGGCCTCCAATTGATCCTAGTAATCAGCTGATACCATATTATCAACATATGCCTTCAAGGAATCTGAATTTCTTCCACTTGATTGCAAATATCGAAAGGTCTGAAAGTAAGTGTTGCATTTATAGAATGTTAAGAGAAATATGAAGACAAAACAGAAAGAAAATCCTGGTAGGGAAGAGAAAAGTGTATCAGTTTATATTTTTTCAAAAAGCTTTTAAAAAATATTATTATAAAAATTCAGATTCAAAAAATATAATAAAGTACAAGAGGAAAATGAAGATCATCCACACTTCCATTATTCAGCACTAATCACTAACATTTCAGTGTATAGATTTTTCTGGACTTTTTTTGTTTGTATATATAGACATTTCTACTTTAGATCTATATGTTACCAAAGACTAAATCCTACTCTGTACACTGTTTTTCAAATGTAGTAGTTGTGGTTCTTACTTTATGTCAACACGTATAGATGTGCGTAGCTTTCAGAGGTGACTCCTTGCTGGGGAGAATTGATAGCAGTCACTTGTGTACTTCCGTTGCTGTTGGCTCAATGTGTCGCCTGCCGGAATCATCCTGCAGTGTCGCCTGTGCAGATGTGGGGACTCAATCAGGCAGGCAACATGTTATGCCTCTTACCGGTGGTCACTTCAAAACCAAGTGAAGTGACTACAGTGAAGCTCCTGTGTCAGGCATTCTATTGCCCATGGCTTTTTGTATTTCAGCTTACTAAGTACTATGCAGTTCTGCTTTGGAAAGTTCAACTTTAAGACCTATTTTCTGTGATTAATAGTTCCTTTCCCCTACCAATACAGACATTCCAAAATAAAGTCTGACTTCATTTCTTTTGTTCTTATTTTTCCCTCAGGAAAATTCTGCCCCAGGGAAAGCACTTTTAGGGAGATTCCAGGATCAAATTTAGGCCACTCGAGACATGTCTTAGCTGTTTAGTTCTTAGGAATATTTAGAGATAAGAGGTTTACTGTAAATTTAAAAGGATGTAGAGTTAGGCTGGATCTATACATAAATTGGCTTGGAAAAAAGCTGAATTCAGTAAAAAACTAGGGATGAACTAGGTACTGAGTGTAATTTGCTGCATTTTTTCAAGCTGATTTTTGTGGGAGGCTAAAACTTTTTTTTGTGGAAGGTTTTTCTATCTTTCAAACAGAAAAGCTTTACAATGCAATATGCTTTGCTAAGAGATGTCTAATCTAAATACTTCCTAATTCAAGAATAGAATAATTTGCTTGAATCTGAAAATAAGCAGTGGAAAATTCTTTATTTTGGTAAAATGTATTAACTGGAGAATGTACGTTACAGGCATGGAGGGAGAAAAGTCACCCCTTTCTGTTCAGGTCGTGAGTCTCAAGTAATAACAGCAACTGGAGTGTGACTTAAGGAATATAAGAACAAACTCTTGAAAATGTACTGAATTGTAGTCTAATCGTCAGGAAGCATCTGTATAGCTGTAAGAATAAATAATTTTTTTCGTAATGGTTGCTATGGATTTGTAGTATAATTTGAATGGATAAGAATTCCTCTACTATTGATACCTCTTTCAAGACAGATATATGTAAAGCAAAAGTAGTCTGGCTTGTCAACAATTTTCACTTTCTGCTAAACTGAATCATTAACATTTTAAGTCTTTTGTTTCTTTTCTAAAAAATAGATAATATGCTTTATTATCTGTAAAAATTACAAAGAAAGAAATAGACTATAAGTTATGTATTGAAAATGAAGCGAGTAATTCTAGTTTAGAGGATAGGCCCTAGAAAAGAAATTTAAAAACTGAACCTTTTACCCTCATTATGATCACCCAGAGTCAAAACAATCCACTGAGAATAAGACAAATGGGTTATTCGAAATATGAGAGTAAAAATAGTATTGAAGAGAATAAAATGTTTTTAAAATCTAGTTTGATATTTTATATAGACGCTCCCTCCTCAAGGAGTTGGAGCATATTTCCCATCTCTTAGAAACGTGCTGGAATAGTGATTTCCTTCCAAAGCATGTGGTATGGAAGTGGGGGGATGGATAGTAACTTCATAGTCGAGAAAACCAGCAACTGCTACCTCAGCCAGGTAATTAAGGTTAACATCAACAGTGACAAGACGTTGATAGCATTTGTCTTATGGTCTTTCTGCCCTGAACCCATAACCCTGGTGTAATAAAAAAACAAAAACAAAAAACAAAACTCAAATTCCAATATAGGGGTGTTATAGTTTAGATATTTGTTCCCTCCAAATCTCATGTTGAAATTGGATCCCCAGTGCTGGAGGTGGAGCCTACCAAGAGGTGTTTTGGTCTTGCGGGCGCGGGGGGTCCGTAATGGATGGCTTGGTGGTGTCCTTGCAATAATGTGTGGGTTCTCTATTAATTCTGTGAGAATTCCCCCGAGAGCTGGTTATTAAAAAGAGCCTTGCACTTTCCTCCTTACCCCTCATCCCCGTCTCTTGCCATGTGATTTCTGCTCACTGGCTCCCCTACATCTTCTGCTATGAGTGGAAGCATTTTAAGGCCCTCCCCAGAAGCCGAGCAGATGCTGGCACCATGCTTCTTATACAGCTTGCAGAACCGTGAGCCAAATAAACTTCTTTTCTTTATAAATAACCCAGTCTGGAGTATTCCTCTATAGCACCATAAATAGACTAAGACAGAAAATGGTACCGAGGAGTGGGGCATTGCTATAAAGGTAAAGCGGCTTTGGAACTTGGTAACGGGCAGAGGTTGGAAGGGTTTGAAGGTGCCCAGATGAAGACAGAAGACAAAGGTAAGTTTGGAACTTCTTAGAGAATGGTTAAGTGGTTGTAACCAACATGCTGACAGAAATATAGACAGTGCAGGCCATGCTGACAAGGTCTCAGACAGAAATGAGGAAATTATTGGGAACTGGAGCAAAAGTCACCCTTGTTAAGCCTCAGCAAAGAACTTGGCTGTACTGTACCCATGACCTTTGTAGAGGGCCAGCCTTAAGAGTGGTGACCTAGGGTATCTGGTAGAAGAAATTTCTAAGCAGCAAAGTCTCTTAGTCTGTTGCATGGTTATTTCCAACTGCATACAGTGAGCTGGTAGAAAAAAGGGAAGCACAGCGGAAAATTTGGAAAATTCTGGCCTTGCCATGCAACAGTAGAGAAGGAAAAGCATTTTCAGGAGAGGAATTCCAAGGTGCTGCTGAGTCACTGATTGATAGAGGGACTAGCACAGGTCAAAGGGAGCCAAGTGCTAAGAGTCAAGACAAGAAAAAGGTCCCAAAGGCATTTCAGAAATCTTCGAGGCCAACTGTCCCATCACAGGGCCAGAGGCGTAGGAGGACAGGATAGTTTTAGGGGCCAGACCTGGGTGCTGCTGCCCTCTGGAACCCTGGGATGCTGCTTCTGGCATCCTGGCAGCTCTGGCTCCAGCTGGGGCTCAAACAGCCCCAGCTATAGCTCAGGCTGCTGCTACAGAGAATGGAAGCTGTAAGCCTTGGTGACCGTCATGGGGTGTTAAGTTGGCAGGTGCACAGAATGCAAGAGTGCTGGAGGCTTGGCAGCTTCCACCTAGATTTCAGAGGATGTATCAGAAAGCCTGGGTGCCAAGGGAAAAGGTTGCCACAGGGGCAAAGCCCCTGCAGAGAGACTCTACTAAGGCAATGCTGAGCAGAAATGTGGGGTTGGAGGCTCCACAGAGAGTCTGTATTAGGGCAATGCCTAGTGGAGATGTGAGGGTAGGGCCTGCAGACCCTAGAATTACATTGCCACCAGCAGCTTGCAACCTCACCTGAAAAAGCTGCAGGCATTAGACTTCAACCCATAAGAATAGCCATGTGGGTTGTGCCCAGCAAAACTATAGGGATGGGGCTACCCAAGGCCTTGAAAGCCCACCCTTAATGCCAGTGTGCCCAAAATGTGGGGCCTGGAGTCACAGGAGATTTTGAAACTTTAAGGTTTAATGTCTGCCCTGCTGGGCTTTGGACTTGCATGGGTCCAGTTACCCCTTTCTTTTGCTGATTTCCCCTTTTTGGAATGAGAATGTTTACCCAATGCCTGTACCACCACTGTACCTTGCAAGTAAATAATTTGTTTTTGATTTTACAGGCTCACAGCTAGAATAAACTTGCCTTGAGTCTCAGATGAGACTTTGGACATCTGAGTTGATGCTGGAACAAGTTAAGACTTTTGGGGACTATTGGGGTGGATTAATTGTATTTTACAATGTGAGAAGGACATGAGATTTAGGGGAACTGGGGTGGAATGATATAGTTTGGATGTTTATTCCCCCAAACCTTATGTTGAAGTTTGATCCCCAGTGTTGGAGGTGCCTAATGGAAGGTGTTTGGGCCATAAGGGCAGATCCCTCATGAATGGCTTGGTGCCATTCTTGTGGGAATGAGTTCTTGATCTATTAGTTCCCCTGAGAGTTCCCCTGAAAGCTGGTAATTAAAAAGAGCCAGGCACCTTCCTCCTACTTTCTCTTGCTTCTGCTCTTGCCATGTGATCTCTGCATGCCAGCTCCCTTAAGCCTTCTGCCATGAGTGGAAGCAGCCCGAGGCCCTCACCGGAAACTGAGCAGACGCTGGTGCCATGCTTCCTGTACAGCCTCAGAGCTGTGAGCTAAATAGACCTTTTTTCTTTATAAATTACCCAGCCTTGGGTATTCCTTTATAGTGATGTGAATGGACTAAGACAAGGGGTACCCCACAAGGATCCCTGACCATCATCCATGGTGAAGATAATAGAATGTGCAGCAACATGAAGTGAGAATGCACGGGGCGAATGTGACTCCTGGGCATGGCGGGTGTGCAGAGCAGAAAGGAGGGAGTAGTGAGAGACGCTGGGCAGTAGCTTGAGGCCACTTACAGAGGATCTCATTTTCCAGGTTAAAAATTTAATTTTGTCCTTTTCACTGGCAATGAGAAGGCTTTGAGGCTTTCAAAAAAGGAAATGGTATGATCTGATCTTGCTATTGAGAGATGATTCCTACTGAGTGAGGAGAGAGGAAGCAGAGAGGACACATTTGGCCCTTCCCAGGTTGAAAGAGGAAGGCAAGAGGCTACATTAAGGTGATGTGGGGAGGAAAGATTGTTGGTCAAAAGCTAATCTCCCCTCCATCTGTACATTATCTACTCATTCAGTTGGCCCCTGTGTGCAGCCCTAAAGGTAGTGCACCACCCGTGAGGATGTATGACGTATCACACTCTGCAAATGGCGTGCTCGGGAGCTGAGGGGTGTGGACTCAGCCTGGACATGGGGCGAGGTGCTGAATGAGCAGTACTGACCAGAGCAGGTCCGGCTTGTGTCCACATGGAGCTCTCCCTCCAATCAGGGCCACACCAAGACTGGCGGCTACCCTGGGCAGCAGAATATTTTGGTATTCCTTAAAACTGAGGGAGAGGAATCCGAGTGCTGTTTGGTGGGAGTACCCTGCCCCTTCTCTCTGGTCCAGAGCAATTCAGCTCTGGCCCTAAATTTGCAAATCTCACCAGGCAAAGCAAAAGCCCTGGGGCTAACCCTTCCCACTTCCACAGAAGGTGGTGTAACTTGTCCCTTTGGTATTTCACTCTTCATTGGGATACAAGTAATGTTCCTTCCATTCATAGGCAGGACTCTAACAGTGGTCACATTTCATTCATCTCACTATATCTTGGTGAAGTTCTAGCTAGCAGGTGGTTTTGGCTCCCCTTTTAGATTTACGTTTGGGGCAGCTGTCTGGCTGGGTTGTCTCTTAATCTAGCTCTGATTTAATGTGGAAAATAGCCATTAAATGAACCTTTATAACTATTTTATTGGAGTTAGCTTGATTTTGTGACTTAAAATAAATGACATGATTCTCCCAGCACTCCCAGGCAAAAATCTTGACCTTTGTTCTCCCTGTCCATTCTTGAATCCTCCCAGGGAACAAATAGCTCATGGCCCTGTTTGCTTCCTTGGTGCAGAGCAGAGCAGGGTGGCAGCAAAGCCCTGGGGAAACAATGATTTATACCAGCTATAGATTCTTGCCAAGAAATAGATTCATTTCTTTAAATAATAAGCTTTTCAATGTAAATGCAGTTAAATAGCAGCAAGAAAAACAAGAGGCAAGGTGGAAGCTTGGTTTCGGTTTTGGTGCTATATAGAAATGCAAGGCTCCAAACCAGAAAAAATAGATTGGGGACCAGCAAACACAGCCTTTAATTCTTTTTGGAATGGGCTGGTTGGCAATCGGCAATTTGTTTGGTTAAGTTTGACTTCCGGGCCTACATACTTATTTCTGAATACTTTCCTGGTCCCTCTACACCCTTTTGTATCTAGCTGCTATTTTTTCTTTTCTCTCCAATCTCTGCTAGCTAAATCTAATCCAGACGGAGCTCAACACATGTCATGTATATCTTAGTGTGAATTTAAGCCACAGTTACTTTTTAAAAGGATTTTTTGTATTCAGCTTCACCTTCCCTGAGAGATGTAAAGGCTTATGCCCTGGTTAAAGCACTCCAGGCATAAGCTGGGAGTTAGGAGGTTTTAGGGGCTTGTGTGGAAGGGCTTGCCGGGGGACCTCTGAATTCACACACACCGGGAGCTGCCCTCAGAGGCAGAACAGCGGGCACGTAGCTTCGTGGCTGTTGCTGCAGACCCAGGAGGATCAGTCAACTCTCCTCACCCTCCAGGCTCCTCAAGTCGTTGCCATTAGTGACGCTGAGGACACAGTGGTTAGCTGTGTTAGTGGTTAGTCTGCTAGTCGTCTGACTTCCTTTTGAACTTCAATTCCTTTACTTACTAGTTGGGCAGATTTCTTAACCTTGTAGCATCCGACACTTCAGCTGTAAAATGAGGATAATAATAGACGCCACCTCAGAGAACCGTTGCTAGGAAGGTTGAATGAAATGATGCTGCATGGTGCTTAGCCTGGCACCGAGCACTTTGTCAAGCACTCAAATAAGCTATTAGCTGTTGCTGTAAAAAAGGAAACCAAACGAAGAGTGTGATTGCTACTATTTTCCATTGAGTTTGAACAAACATTAGCCCTGTTTCCACTGAGAGGAAGGGGGTGCATAGATGGGAGAGAAAAGGTGAGAGTTTCTGCAAGCTCTAAATGAGCGTATCACGCAGCTGGTGACACTGATGCAGCCCAGGCAACTGCAGAGATGTTCTGAGTGACACTTCTCCTACTCCCTGAAGGCTTAGTGCTGAAATAATGACATGGATGACAGGTTTTCATTTTCCCCCCAATTTTCCCCTGCCTACATGGTTAATCTAGGGGCTCTATCTATGTGCTGCACCAGATGAGGAATAGAAAATTCTAACAAAGATGTCTGAAATGCACTAAATTTTTTATCCTAGAATATTGCGTTGCAAATCCATCCAGGGACTCTGGCGTATCGGATAAACACAAACATTATCATACCATACATTAGGATTTTAAGGAGCTGCATTCTGGGCCCAGTAATTTGAGCTCTCACTATATTTAGAGAAACTCAAATTGAAAAAAAAAAAAAGAAACAAGCCACTGCAGCAGTTATTAAACATTAGAATGAGTTATTTAATAGAGAATAAATTCTCGTTTCTCTGAGGTTGGAAGAGGTCAGAATTAGCTATATTTTTGACGTTACCTCCTTTCTAAGGCAGAACATACTAGTATATCAACATTCAATGTTATAGATCTAACTCTCCCTGCATCTCCTACTGTAGTTAACATAATTGGAAACAATACTAAGCATTTATTATGCTATCTATCAAACCTAGTTCTTAACAGTGCACATATTTTACATCCTCTGAGCTCTAAATTTTATCTTTAACTTGTTACTTGACACTGGCACTAGATATCTCATAGACATTTCAAACTCTACAGGACCAAAACAAAACTTACAATTTACTCCTATAAATCTACTTTCTATCTTGGTAAATGATACCATTGGCCACCTAGTTACAGAAATACATCTTTGATTTTGTTATTTCATTTGTATCTTGCATCCAACCTATCAGAAGTTCCTGTTGTTTCTATCTCCAGCGTAAATATAGAATCTGCTCGTTTCTCTCTAAATCTGACATTACCCTTCACTTTGGCCACTGTGATAGCATCCTTCACCTTCCAGCTTTCTCAGTTGTCCCCTAAATCCATCATACACAGAGAGGTCAGTGATCTTTTCTCCCAACATTTTACTATGAAAATCTTCAAACATGAAGCCAAGTTGAAATAAATTCACAGTGAACATTCACGCACCTACCAACTAGATCCCGCCATTAACGTTTTACTTCTGCTTGCTTTGTCACATTTTGTCTGTCCGTCCATCCCTCTGTTCATCCATTAATCCATCTTAATTTTGGTGCATTTAAAAGAAATTGCAGATATCAGTGCCTTTCCTTCTACATACTCTGGCAGAAATATAATTAACTGGAGTTCAACATTTTTGTAGTTTTTTTCTTTTAATGTAAAATTTAAACACCAAATTTACATTTTCTGAGTGTTGGCAACTGTGTAATCCTAATCCTTATCAAAGATAGATTCCTATCGCTACAAAAAATTCCCTTATAGCCTTCACAGACAATTGCAGCCCCCAACCTCACCCCAGAGGAAACTAATGTTATAAGGTTTTTCTACTGTAGATTAGCTTCTCCTGTCATGAAATCATATAAAATGTTGCCTGTATCAGCAAATTCATTCCTTGTTATTGCAGAGTAACAATCCATTTATGAGTATTATATACCACAGTTTACTATTCTTTACTGATGGATATCAGGGCTATTTCCAGCTTTGGGCTATTACAAATAATTCTGCTGTGAATATTTTGCATGAGTCTTTTTATGAACACATGTTTTGACCTGTTTGGGGTAAATACCTAGAAGTAGAATTGCTGGGTGGGTTATGTTTATTTTTAAAACTCAATGGCTTTAAAAAATATATCAAATAATGTCACCCCCCTGTTTTCAATTCTCTAATGATTTCCTGTAGTAATTAGAATGAAATCCCACCATAGTACAAGCTCAGAAAGATCAGGCTTCTATCTCCCTCCCAGCTAAATCTCATCCTACTCCCCTGACTACGTCTTCCACCCCATCCCACGTGCCTGCTGGTCCTACCCAGTCTATTCCTTAATGAGCCAAATGTGTCCCCAGGTTGCTCACATCCTTGCTGTTACCCCAGCCAAGACTGGGAGTCGCGTGGAGTCAGCTGGACACTCTTGGCCTCTTTTAGGGTCTCATTTTTCCATTGCTTATTCCTCAGATGCTGGTGTTTCAGGGTTCTTTCCCTGGTCTTATTCTTGTTGCACTCCACACACTCTCCCCGGGAGAGCTCATCTATGTCTACAGGTTGAATCACCACCTGTATATTGATTGTCGCTTCAGCTAGATCCCCAATCCAAATACAGAGACGTACTGAACCTCTCTGATTGCATGTCCTGAAGGCACTGCGTTAGTCTCCAAAGTGGCCCTGATGGGCTCTGCCTCCTAGTCTTCATGCCCTCTGGAGCCCACTGCCCTGGGAACTCAGGCTGACCCCGTGGCTCACGCTTAACCAAAGGGGTGCTGTGAAAGTGACACTCTGCGAGCCCCAAAGCTAGGTCGTGAGAAACTTTGTAGCCTCTGCCTAGGCCTGTTGGAATGTTTTTCTGGGGGATATTATCTCTTATAACCCACCTATCCTGCTGTGAGAAGCTCAAGCCACATGGAGAAGTCACATGTAGGCGGACAAGCCCAGCGGAGCTCCTACTCAATAGCCAGCATCGACTGCCACCCACAGGAGTGAACCACCTTGGATAAGCAGCCAAGTGAGCCTTAGGATGACTGCAGCCCAGTGGACACCTGACAGAAACTATATGCGAAACCCCGGGCAAGAATGTCCAGCTGACCCTGGTCAACTTCCAGACCATGAGAAATACTCATAAATTATTGCTTTATGCCACTAAATTTTGGAGTGGCTCGTCGTGCAGCACTGTTGTGGAGCAGGCATCACAGGTGCAATGTTCTCAAATTGAACAAACTGTCTTTCTCTTAACCAGGTCCTTCTTTTACATTCCCCACTCTGGGTAATCACACCTAGCCACTCAGTCCTAATCCTGGAAGTTATCCTTCTTTTTCTTTCTTTCTGAATCAACTTCCACATCCAGTTGGCTTCCTTCCCAGTTCTATAAATTCCGTCATCTGAACAGCTCCTCTAATCCCCCTCTCAGCCCTATTCTTGCTGCCTTGTTGGACTCTGCTGTGGTTTGAATGTGTCTCTTGACAAGTATGTGTTGGAAACTTAACAGCCATTGTAACAGTAATAAGAGGTGGACTTTCAGAGGTGATTAGGCCATGAAGGCTCAGCTCTCACCAAAGGATTAATGCCATTATCACAGGAGTGGGCTCCTTATGAAAGGACTGATTCAGACCCCTCTTGCTGTCTCTCTCTTGCCCTTCCTTTGCCCTTCCAGCATGGGATGATGCAGCAAGAAGGCCCCTCTATCTGGAACTTCCCAGTGTGCAGAACCGTGAACCAATACATTTCTGTTCTTTATAAATTACCCAGTCTCTGTTGTAGCACAAAACAGAATAAGACAAACCCCTCACCATTTCTCATCCATGCAGTTACGTTACTGTCTTAACTGGTCTCCTGCCCACTGGCCCCTCCCAAATCCATCCTCCACTCTGCCAGTCATCTTCCGAAAACATGGACCTCTCATAGCTCTCAGACGCTCTCAGGATTAGGTACAATCGTTAGCAGGGTACAAGATCCTTTATAATCTGGCCCATTACCCCTTCATCTCCATTTACACCTTGCTCCCCCATGACTGCTTTGACCCATTCATGCGTTTTCCCAGAAGGCTCTGCCCTCTCCTTCATCTCTTCTGCACACTGTCCTGTGGTGGTGAAGAGCTCAGTCTCTGGATCTGACTGTGGCGCTGTCACTTTCCAGCTGTGTGACTTTGGCCAACTTAGTCTTTCTGTGGTATCAGTTGCTGCAATGAAAACACTATTAGAAACTGCATTATATGGTTCTTGTAAGGATTAAAAAGATTTATACAGGTAAAAAGGTTGGATCAGTACTAAGTGCATCATAAACACGTGAGTGTCTAATGAGTCAGCAACTGTTGGCTGCTACTGCTATTTTTCCTTTCCCTAGAATTCTCTTTCCACCTGCTATTCTTGCTCTTATTTGTCCAGAAATCTCTGTATGTCCTGCAAGACTCAGCTCCAGTGTCTTACCTTTAGGGAGTTATCAGTGACGGCTCTAACAGAGCTCTTGATATATGCCCTTCACTCCCTGCCCCCATGCTTTGTTGATATTTTATTGTTGTACTTACCACTCCATACTTCAAATATTTAATTAGTAGTAGGCAGAAAAACTGGACCTGAGTCCCAGTGCCTGTACATGACAGGAGCTCATTACATATTTGCTGAGTGAATGATGGATGGTCAAATGATTGAATGGAAGAAATCAGGGCAGAAAATATCCCCAGTCAACTTGGGAAGGTGAGAATTCAGGGAGAAAAGAATGAAGGAGATTGGGGTTTAACTGGTTTGTGCCAGTGAAACTTAGTTGTGGGATATTGCTGTTCATTATTATTTTGTTTTCTTCCCAAATAGTGTGAGTTGTACAGACATTAATAAAAATTGCATCTTGAGCCTATTACTGTATGGTCAGGCTCATTACCTCTGCCTGCCCTCTGCCCTATCACTATGGAGGTTAACACTCCCCAAGGGGGTTGGGGCACAGCCCTCTGTATTGCTCTGAGCAAACCACATCAATCCAAAGTATGAGAAACTAAGCAGCCTTCTTCACCCAGGCAATAGCTATACCCTGGCTGCAATTCATGCCAAAGGGGCCTGAGGAAAGTGACCTCGGAGTGAACACCTTGCTCATGACCCAAAGCTAGAGCCTGATCTCTATTACTGAGGTGGGTAAGAAGAAGAACTTTTCTCCCTGAGATTTGAGACTGTCCCTGCCTGAGGGATTCTGTCTCTTTCCACCTGCTATTCTTGCTCTTATTTGTCCAGAAATCCCTGTATGTCCTGTAAGACTCAGCTCCTTATTTCAAATGTGTTTGAAAATAACCAGTACATGAATAAACATGACTTTCAAGGTTCCAGAGGAAGCATACATTTGTCTTCTGCATCAGAAAATAATGTCACTGGTCCCTCCTGTCAGGGTTTGTGCTGGACCCTCTGCTTGGTGACCATTAGCACTGGAGTTGGATAGTCTAAGGGCAGGAGTGGAGTCCTGCTGCTTATAAAGGATGACTGTGCTTTGCTTATTTAGGGCTACTGCCCATGCGTGTTTTGGTCCAACAGCTGCTCCCAGCGTAGGGTAACATTGGAATGGAGGCTTACGCTGCAGCCTCCATGTGAGAGGGTCTGGGGCCTTTCAGCTACTGCAGCTCCTACTGTCTCTGAAAGCAATGGTAGGAATTCTTTCAGGACCTCAGAGGAGGAATTAGCCTTTTGTAGAGACTACAGAGAGTTCATGGGATACAAAAATCTCCAGTCTAGGAGGGAGTCCCAGGTATAAAAACAAAACTGTAATATATTTTATGATAAATGCTTTGCTTAAATATACCAGACTGTGTTCACTCAGTTTCTCAACAAATATTTATCGAGCAACTTCTGTGTGCCAGGTCCACCTTAGGGGCTGGATCTACTTATTTATCTTCATGTCAACAGCACCTGGTGCAGTGCCTGGCCCATAATGTGGGCTGCAGGCTATATGCGATGCCATTTCCCTTAGCTTAGCCAGAGTTCAGGGTGCAACTGATGGGTGGGATCATGGCACAGCTCTTTCTCTCCTTGGAGCTAACTAAATTTTCGTGGGACTTAAAGCTTCTGATTTTGGCCTTAATCCACCGACTCAACTAACTCCAGTTAGAAGGGCAGTGATTATTTGAATTGCCAAGATACTATTTAATGTGGATCTTTGTGACTAAGCTCTTAAAGCTGAAACTTAAGAAAGTAATATTGGCTATAAAGCCTTGTTGGATAAACATTGCCACTCCCTTGAAAATTCTGGGAGTTCCAGCTTGGTTGCTGACCTTTCCCTGCCATTTATCTGTTTGTTTAGCACTAACATTTTTTAAGCTTCCAGTGTATACAGAATCCTACAGTGGGTTCTGGGAAATATAGTGAGCTATGCTCCCAGTCTGCAAATTGGTCACATTTTAAGTGGGAATGCAATAAATGAAATATTCAAACAGCTTAACAATTATAAACGGAGAAAAACAACTTTTACGGGCAATAGCTTTCAGCAACTCTAGACACAGTCTGGCCCAAGGGCTTGTCTATGGGACTGCCTCTGTCACAGAAAAGAAAAGTAAAATGTGGGAAGAGTGTTGAAACATCATGGAATTAATGGTTTATTCTTTCTCATCTTTGGGCCTTTGTACATGCTGGTTCTTCCTTTTCTCACCCCAAACCCTCTATCATCTATCTAACTAAAACACATATTTTAAATATCAACTCTGTTTTAATCCTGGGAGCCGTTGGTGACCACCAGCCTACATGCACATGCACACACAGACACACACAGAACTGTGCTAATCGCCCCTTCTTTGTGGTAGCAGCAGCACACTATAATTCCTCCATTATGATAGCATTTATTACACGGTATTATAATTTCTTCTCGAATTCTCTGTACTCCTCTTGCCCACTAGATTGTAAGATCTGCATTGTAGGACCATATCTATCTTGCTCACCATTATATTTGCTGACGCAGAGTAACCATTCAATAAATATGTGCTGAATGCATGAGTCAATGAAATGAATGGCAGAACCAGCATTAGAGTAAAATTTTCACGTGTTGTTTAATTCCTTTGTGCCATAACTTCCTGGGTATTTTATGGATCTCCATTTCTGTGAGCTTGCGGATGGCATAAAGTAGCTGCAGTAATATATTATTTGTTAAATGCCTCAGTTGCCTCTGGATTCAGTGCTCATTGCAGGAAGAAGTGAATATTACTGACAGGAAAGTCACAGGCTTGATCCCTGCATAGACCAGTTGGATTCTCCTTTGGAAATCTCTGCCTTAAGTTGGGCTGCATCTAGATTAGCTGTTTTGAAAGTATTCACTAAAGCGGGCAAATGATTCAGACAGACTAGGAGATAGAATATTATTAACTAAGCTACAAAAAGAAATCCAGGGATATATGACCCATCAACTTCCTTTTCCATGGAAATCAGACCAAAATGTGTGGATAAAACAGGAATTATATTCCAAAAAATACAGCAGTCAAAACAAGGGCTAAATAGTAAGGACTGCTTAATCCGAAGTAAATGAATTTTATTTTAAAGAGCAAAGCAGCTAAAACTTATGATAAGTCTTTGTTTTTAAGTGTCCTTCTCAAAGGTCATCAAAATAGGTTTTAATCTAGCTTCTCAAATACAGTTTTTGCTCTGTTAGTTATTAGAGATTTTTTGAATTACCAATCCATGCAGAACTCTGGACTCCGTCCTGCTGTTTTCTACCTCCTGGCGTGGTCATTCAGGAAGGATTTCTTCTCCATGTTTAAGGCTGGCAGTGTAGCGATGGGGTCCCTCCTGTCTGACATATCATATGCTTCCCAGAATCTTAACGACGAAGACGAATCATTATAAGTGAATTGACCCCGAGGGCCGGTACACGTTTGTCGTAACCTTCAGAGAGAGCTCTCCATCCCATTTACATGTTCTCGAGAGGGTGTCTTCTGTATCGTGAGGAATGAGCCATCCGGATGCCAGACCTCCCACTGCCTGATCACACGCAGCTGTTTCATCAGAGGTCCTGTGCATCTGGATCACCTTCTAATCAAAGGCCACATTATTTGTTGCAAATGTTTAAAAAATAAGCCCAACCTCTCTGAAGATGACTTTTTTATGTATTTTTTATTGCGTGAAAATGATTCTGCTTTTTAGCCTGACACACTTGGATTGGTTGTTCACATTAAACAAATTGGCAGTTACTCAACTTCAATCTAATTTTATATACTATGGACCGAGAATGTTGAAGTTAGAAGCATTTCCACAATCACAGATTAGGCGTATGCATAAGAGAGTGGACGAGTTGGGCCTTTTGCCATTTCAGTCAATAACTTGGTCCATCAGGTATTCAAAAGGAAACTGGGAATATCTCTCACTGATGTGAAGTCCCTCTGCCACCATTTGCAGTGATAGAATCTGTGTGGTGTAGTTATTAAATCCCAAATTCAGAAAGACCTAGGATCAAATTTTACTTCTGATTCTTACTAGCTATGGGAGCTTGGGCAAGTTATGTGTGACTTTAAGACTCAGTGTCTCTATGTCAAATCATTCTTGTGAGATAATAATATCTTAATCGAGTTAAATCATTTAAGAGTTAAATGAGATAATGCATCAAAAGCACGGTACATATCGAATACTCCATAAATATTATCTATATTGATGATGAAGATTCTTGTTTAAATATGTCCTGCATTCTAGAAATGAGTAGATTTTTGGCTGAAACCAACCCCTGAATGGTAACAGGGAAAACTGTTCCAACAGAAGCATAAGGGAATAGAAATTTGGGGAATAGGGTAATGTTTCTAATTTTAGGGTTTACGAGAAAATTCATGTTTTATCACTTGGCAAATCAGGGATCTTTTAGGGACACCAGGAGGTGGCACATTCTGAAAGAGTTAAACAGCTTCTCTTAAAATGAAAAAATCTCCCTCATAAAAATTTTTCTCAGATGAAGTTGATGGGACCGTCATTAAGAAATAAATTTTTCATCCTTGCTTGGGTAATGCAACTAGGGAAACAGTAAATATTCCACCCAACTTGCTAATTGCAGCTACTGTTTCTTAAAAATATTATTTTTTCATCAAAATGATATTGTTATTAAATATCACTGAGGTTCTACCTTGTGACAAAAACTGTGCTTAGATATAGCGAATCAAATATGAATATAACATAGTCCTGCCTTAAGGGTTTTTAAGTGGATAGAATATACCCATTAAAAAAAAGCCATACTCAGCATGAAGGGTTAAATGCCTTATAACGAACTGATGACCAACAGCAGAAGAATGACTAATTCTCATACAGGAAGAGAAGACTTGGGCTCTAGTTTGGATTCCACCACTTACCAAGTTTCTAATGTGGGAAAATTTACTTTAACTCTTTGAGATTTCAATTTTCCAAAGGCAAAGTGGAAATGATAACATCTTCCCTCCCATTCCCATAAGGTTGGTGTAAGGTTCAAATGAGCTAAGGTTCATGATAGCACTTAATAAATTATAACACTACTTAACTGATCCTTGGTGTGATCATTTTCCTTCTGCCTCCTCATAGACTGAGACTGTCACAAACTTTGTCTTTTTTGTTTCCTGTCTTAACTTAATGTTAGCTGGAAATTATTTCATTGTATGTGTATTGTGTGTATTGTGCACCCATTACCAAATCTTACCAAGCCAAAGCAGGAGAACTAAACACAGACATCTCGACTCCTAAGTAATAATCTAATACTTAATCCTGAAGACAACATTTTTAGAGAAGGAAAGATATTCTCTAAGGTTGGACCCATTTCAGAAAGGAGCTAGTGTCATCCTCAGTTTACAGTGGCGAAAACTGAGTATTCATTCATTGAACACTTACTCAATAAATGTTTTTGAAGAGCCTACCCTGCTGGCCCTGCCACCGGCTGGAAGGATGAGATGGAGAAAGGCAGGGAGTTCAGTCCTAGCATTGATCTTTGCTGGTAACCTCTTGGTGGTTGGATGAATCATTCATCTTCTTGTACTTTGGTTTCCTGCTCTGTAAATGGAAGGTTACTTAGGTGCAAAACACACAGCCAGTATTATGAAAATATAGAAATACAGAGGCAAAGTGAAAAAAAGAAGGGTATGGAACCCCTTTCTGTTCAATTGTAAGAGAGCTGGTGATTGCTGCTCTTGGCAAGTGTGAGAGGGGACAGTGGACAGGCAGGAGTTGGTGGAGGCCAAGCTGAGCACTGGGCAGATAAGGAATATAAGCACGTCAGGGAGGGGAGAGAGCAGGGCAAGATAAGGCAGTCAGCTTCCAGACTGGGAGCTTCTGGGGTGCTTATGGGGGGTGAGTCGGGAAATAGTTCTGTGTTAGCAGTTAGGGAATTTTAAAGCTATGGTTGTCATGGCCCGAAGGGAGTTTTGTGGGATGATGAGAGATCTCAAACTGTGTCAGTGAGCCTACAAGTGGGTGACGGCTCTACGCTGGATAATTTGGCACTATTCTTCATCCTAGATTGTCCATATTTCATGTGTGTGGTTTCTTATCTTACTGCGAAATGTACTAAGCATAGATAAAAGCAATATTTAACTAAAAGAGAAAGTAAAAGAAAGTTAATAAAACAATTTTCAAGATAGGAACTGAAATGGGGCCCAGGGGTGTCCGAGAGGAAGAGAAGGAACATGCATTGAGTTCACGTGAATGCCTGCTGGGCCCTGGGCATTCTCACATCTGCAAAACAACCTTATTATTGCCCGGAAAGGCAGTTGTTATGCAGATCTGAAAGTGGAGGAATGGAGAGAGTAAGCGACTTTAAAGTCAGGGAATGACAATGTTATTGAGCTCAGGTTTGAGCTGTGCAGGGTATGAAGTTATTCTCTGAGGAACGCCGTCACAGACTTAGCATGCTTGGCATACTTACTTTATCTTTAAAGAATGGTCTCTACTTGGAAAGGAGAGAACCCACTTTTGTACACCTGACACCATTAGCATTATTGGAAGATGTCGCTAAAGTGTAAGGTACTTGGACTGAGGCATAGGCACATGAGGTTTCTGTTGTCACCTTGTAGTAACTACTGGGTCCAGCATTTCACAAAACCTGCTTACCTCTCATAGTCAGGAAAACCCCGCAGGTGAGGGGAAGGCTCCTCAATCCCACTGTCATTTGGGAAAAAGTCCAAGTGAGAGTGGGGTCTCCCCTTGGCAGAGGCAAATCTTTTTGAATCTTGATAGTTTCATAGACTCATGGAACTTCAGAGCTGAAGAGACTTTCAAGATAGATATTTTGCCCCGTTGCTCAAGTCTACATCAGGGGAAAGCTAGGGCAAGAGTTCACTTATAGCCCTCCCATCCTCCTGTACTCAATATTTTCCTGTCTGCAGCACTGGCTGCACGATTAAGCTATTTAACCAATTCCTGATTTTGTAATTTATGAAACCAGGAAAAGGGCGTTTATCATTTGAATCATCCCAGAAGTATGTGTCAGAGTTAGGGAGAAAAAAATTTCTTCTAAAAATTCTGTTCTAGGTTATTTAAGGTAACTGTACCTGCCTGCTTTGGAGAGACTTGAACATGCATTGCTGATCCCTGGACTGAGTTCTCCCAGCCCTAGTAAACTCAGAAGTACAGGCCCTGAAGGTCCTGCTTGATGACTCCTGTCAAGGGTAAAACTGAAACTAGGAAGCCTTTGGTTGCTGACTGTCAGATAAACTTGCTTAAATCGTTTGCCAGAAGCAGTGGCTCATATGAAAAGCCCGTGACTAACCAGAAACGGTTGGAACTTAAAAGATGCCAGGGTCGTTGAGTAGGATTTCTTTTACCATGGGATCTAGTGAAAACGAATTCACCAACTCACAAGTTCTGAAGTCCCATTATCTTTTACCCTGGTACATTTCACTTGTCCTTATGTAGCAAATTAAGTGATTTTATTAACAGAAATGTCAGCCTTATTGACTATAACTAGTTGTTCATTTATTTCTGCTTTATTATTAATTCATTCATTTATTCAACATATCTTTAAAATCTACTGTCTGCTAGGTGTGGTGGAAAAAACAAATAACAGTTTTTTCATGCAAATTTTTCTGATTCCTCCACTGTGATGTTATCTCTCCTTTTCCTGAAACCTAGTAGCTCTTTGTTTACAATTCTCCCAATAGATTTAGTTGCTTTGTACTGTAGCAACTTGAGAACATGTCTTACCGTACTATTCAGAACTAAGACATTGCTTTACAAATTTTTTTGTGTTCCATGGTACTTAAAGTATTCTCAGCATAGAATATGTTCTCAAAATTGTGGAATGAATGGCTAAATGAATATTTATTGAACTGGAAAAGAAGTTGATTCAACTTAGGCTAAGTTGTGCTGCTATAACAAACAACCCCAAGATTTAAGTGTCTCACAACACAATGATGTATTTCTCATCTATGTTAATGTCCCTTGTGAGTTAGTTGCAGCTTGCTCCCCATGTTCTTCATTCTGGGATCTGGGAAGGAGGAGCAGCCATTAACTGGGACAAGCCTATCTCATGGCAGGGGTACAAAAGAGATGGCAGAAACACGTCATAGGTCAGAAGAGATATATATCACTTCTGCTCAAATTTCATTCACCAAATCCAGTCATATAACCAAACTTGTCATGGGGGGAAGACAAGTATAATTCTCCCATGGGGAAGACAGTGACTATTGAGGAAGAATAATATAATCTGCTGGAGAAGTCATCCCTATTTTTAAAGAATTTAAAATATAGTTGAGAAAATAAACTATATACAAATAACTATAATTTTAAAAATGAAGTGAAAGCAACATGTTATAGAGGTAAGAAGAAGGAGAGATTTCTTTTGACTGGGGTTAGTCATGGAAGGCTTAATAGAGGACGTGTCCTTTAAATTGTGCATAAAAAAGTAAGATTTTGTAAGAAGGCAATGGGGAAAAGGAGAATAGAAGAGTATCAAGAAAGATACGAAGGTGCTCAAGCAAACGATACACTCAGGAGAAAGTGAAAAGTCTACTTTTGGTGGACACTAAGATGCCATATAGAAAAATAATAGTGCCTTAAATTCCAAAGTAAGGGATTTAGCATTGATTCAGCAGGCAATGGCAATCCACTGGAGGGTTTGGAAGCTGATTGAAGAATGGGTTGGAGAGAAGGTGAAGATATTTATGAGGCTACTTAAGGAGTCCGTGCGGGGAGACTAGAGGCATAACCAGGGCAGTGACAAGTATGAATAGGACAGAACATACATAGGAAAGCTGCAAAGGAAATCAACAAAGGTCAAAAACAGTTTGGAGAGCAAAGGAGGGAAAGAATGAGAGAAATCGAAGACAATTAGGTAGTGGTGGTACCATTAATGGAATTAGAAAAGTAAAAAAGAGAATTGACTTGTGGAATGGAAAAATAATGTTTTATTTTAGCTATGATGACTTTGAGGAATTTTAGATAGAAATGTTTAGCAGACATATGGAACTATGGGAATTGAGTTTGGGATTGTGGCTGTGGTTGAAGATGTTGGCCTGGGAGACCCTCTAAGAGGTGACAATTGTAGCCATGGATGTAGAAGAGAATCCCAAAGGGGAAATAGTGGCTGAAAGGCAGAGGCTGGAGGTCTACCCACATGTAGGGTGTGGGAAGATGAAGATACACCAGGGAGGGAGGCTGAGGAACACTGACAGGGAGGAGAGGAGAACAGAACAGTGTAGGATCAACTAAGTTGAGGCAGACGCAAGGCTGGGGAGCAGGGAGAGGTTAGCGGTGTCAAATACTCTCAAAAGTGCCAGGGGGATGAGAATGTCAAGAGTGGCATTGACCTTAGAGTAGGTGATCACTGGTGATGAGTATGGAAACAACTTCAATAAGGGGTGGAGATGTTCTTGTGATACGTCTGATAATGAAAATTACGGAGATGGAATGATGGAGACATAGCTGGCAGGGGGGAATAAAAGGTATAGTTGGTGTGGTAATTGCTGAAAAGAAGATGGACATAGTCCATGAGGAGGGTGGGCAGGAGGAACATATGTACTATAAGAGAAATTGTTACTGAGGAAGAGTGATGTTAAGGCACCTCTTCCCATTGCAGAGAATAGAGAATATGTTCATTCTTTAGAATTAAAAGATAATTATTTATTACTGAAAACCTAGGTCAGCTTTTTAAAAATTTTATGTAGCTTATTGCTTCATTAAAATTAAAGCATATTGTATTGATAGTTACGATTAAGTTTTTTTATTTGAAAATATTATGGGGTGCAAATGCTTTTGGTTACATGTATCATTTTTGTTATGGTTGAGTCAGGGTTATAAGTGTGCCCATCACCCAAATAGTGTTCATTGTACCCATTAGGTAGGTTTTTGCCCATCTCTTCCTCCTCCCCTCCTGCTTGATGTCCTCTAAGCTTTAATTCCCCCTATCGCATGTGTGCTCATTGGATAGCTCCAATTTAATAGGTAGTACATGTGGTGTTTATTTTTCTATTCTTTAGATAACTTCACTTAGGATACTGGTCTCCAGTTCCATCCAAATTGTTGCAAAAGGCATGAAGTCATTCTTCTTCATGGCTGCATAGTATTCAGTAGTATACATATACCACATATTGTGTCTGTGTGTGTGTGTGTGTGTGTGTGTGTGTGTGTGTGAAATCTAATGTTTATTAGCAGTGAATAAGTTTTAAAAAGCCAAAGGAAATAAAGCATCCTCACAACTCTTTTTTCTTACTCTTATCTCCAAGGTACAATATCACAGTGTTGTAGGCATTGAATATATGTGTGCTAATTATCAAATAATTCTATTTCTACTTCAAAGTTTAAAGTACAGAAAAGAACAAGTTTAGCCTGAACGTGAATACACTTTTTTAGTGGATTATTATTATTTTTTTAAATCTCAAAGTATTATGGGGGTACAAATGTTTTTACTTACATGAATCACATTTGTAATGCTTGAGTCAGGGTGAAAAGTGTGCCTATCACCCGGATAGTGTTCAATGTACCTGTTAGATAGGTTTTTGTTCATCCCTTCCTCCCCCCACCCCCACTTGGTTTCCTTTGAGATTTATTTCCCTCTATGCACATGTGTGCTGATCAGTTAGTTCCAATTTAATAGTGAGTACATATAGTGTTTGTTTTGCCACTGTTTAAATACTTTAGATACTTAGGATAATGGTCTATAGTTCCATCCAAATTGTTGCAAAAGGCATTAAGACATTCTTTTTCATGGCTGAGTAGTATTCCATGGTATACATATAAGACATTTTGTTAATCCACTCATGAATTGATAAGTATTTGGGTTGATTCCACATCTTTGCAATTGTGAATTGTGCTACAATAAACATTTGAGTGCAGATGTCTTTTTGATCAAATGACTTCTTTTCCTTTGGGTAAATACCCAATAGTGGGATTGCTGGATCAAATGGTAGGTTTACTTTCAGTTCTTTGAGGAAGCTGCATACTGTTTTCCATAGAAGTTGTACTAATTTGCGGTCCCTCCAACAGGGTATAAGTGTTCCTTTCTCTCTGGAGCCACACCGGCATCTAGTGTTTGTGGACTTTTTAATAAAAGCCATTCTGACTGAGGTAAGATAACATCTCCTTGTGGTTTTGATTTGCATTTCCCTGGTGATTAGTGGGACTGAGCTTTTTTCATATGTTTATTGGCCATTTGTCTGTCTTCTTTTGAGAAGCTTTTGTTATGGCTTTTGTCTACTTTTAAAAGGGTTGTTCGATTTTTTCTTGCTGCTTTGAATGAGTTCTTTGTAGATTCTGATTATTAGTCCTTTACTGGTTATATAGCTTGTGAATATTTTCTCATGTTTTCCTGGATGTTCTTGATTCTTACAGATGTTTGTCAATGTCTGGCCATTGAAAGCTTAGGTATTTATTTTAATCCTTGCAGTTTGGGTTTATTTGAACTCATCCTTCTTGAGAAGACTTTCCAGATATTCAAAGGGAATTGAGTGTTGTGATGTAAGTTTTGGTCGCTGCATCTGTATCAGCACCGGGGGTGCCCCAAGCCTGGTAATGCTTGTGGCTCTTGCAGATTCCTGGTGGTACCACTTTGGAGAACTTGAGTAAGATATGAAAAATTTCCCTGGATTACCAGGCAAAATATTTCACTCCCTTCCCTCACTCTCTGTGCTGGGCTGCCAGAGTTGGGGGAGGGGGGATGTGGGCACTCCCTCATGGCCGCCAGCTTCAGATCACACCTGAAGCCAGCCCAGTCTCACCCAAAGCCCATGGTAACTGTTGCCTGGCTACCTCTGGTGTTTACTGAAAGCCCAAGGGCTCTTTAGTCACCATGTGGTGAATCTTGCCAGGACTGAGTCCTTCTCTTCAGGGCAGCATGTTTCCTTCTGGCCCAGAGTGGGTCCAAAATTGCCATCCAGGAACTAAGGCCTGGAATCAGGGGCTTCAGGAATCTGCTTGATACTTTATTTTACCGTGGCTGAGCTCATACCCAAGTTGCAAAACAAAGTCCTCTGAATTCTTCCCTTTCCTTTCCTCAAGTGGAAGAAGGCTCCCTGAGCTACACTACCTGTAGTTGGGGGAAGGGTGACACAGACATTGGCTTGGCTGCCGCTGTTGGTGTCTCAGTGGGTCATGTGCAGCCCATGCTCACTGGCTCCAAGCCAGCACAGTCTCAGGAATTGCCCAAGGACTTCAGCATTTGTGACCCGACTGCCTTACAGATTTTGTCCAGGCCCCAGGCTGCTTTTTGTCAGCCAACAGCGGAGCTAGTGCGAACTTGGGTTTAGAGGCAGAGGATTTCCTTCTGGCTGGACCGATCTAAATGCTCCCTCCATGGGCAGCAGTGGAATTCTGCCCTATGCTGTGTTCCCCTGTACTAGGGCTGCCCTGAGTTTTAATGCAAAGTTCCACAATCATGCCACCCTCCCTTTCCCGGGCACTCACATTCTCTCTCCATTCAGTGTGGCAGCACAGCACTGCTCGGGAATGAGGGAAGAGTGGTGTAGGCAATGCAAGATGGTCTTTTCTGCCATCTTCGGTGCCTTTTCCTTGATATAATGTTAAAACCAGGTGGCATGATTGCTCACCTGATTTTTGGTTCTTCTGAAGGTGCTTCCTTGTATGGATAGTTATTGGATTTGGTGTTCTTGTGGAAGGATGATGTCTGGAGATTTCTATTTAGTCATCGTGCTCCACCTATTGCCAGAAAAAAAAATTTTTTTTGACCTGGAACTTGTTCATTGGTCAAGTGTACTGTCAGTGGGAGGAGGGCATTTTAGGCCTTTTTAGAGGCTGCAGTTGAGACCTTTTCTTCCCATCAGATTGAGATTGTTGGTGTCTCTTCAAAGTGATTAGGACATCTGAAACCCATAAAACTCTGAGGGGAAATAAGACAAAACCAGGACATAATTTAGTGACTGCTGTCCCTGACACGAGGAGAGTGTTGTGGGCAGGAAGAACTGGTGAACTCAGCAAAGATGGATGCTTAATAATACTTATTCATTTATTCCTTCATTAGTCATTTATCATTCACCTTCATTCAATATTCCACATACTGAGCTCTTGTCAGGTGTTGTTCTAAGTGCTGGAGACAGGCAGAGCCTCTCCACTCATGGAGATTACATTGCTATGACAAACAAGAATGTTATATGATGTCATGTAATGATGAGTGCTATGAAGAAAAAATAAAGCAGATTAAAGGAATAAAGAATAAATGGGGGGTAGGGTGGGACTACTATTTCACATCAAGAGGCCCTGGAAGGTCTCTGATGAAAAAACACTAACCGGAGACCTGAATGATCTGGAGGAAGCACGTCCCAGACAGAGAGAGCAGCCAATGCTAAGACTATTCATTCCTGAGGCAGGAATGGACTTGGCCCATTTTAAGAAGTGCAAGGTCAGTGTGGTGGGAATAAAAGGAGTAAACAGAGAGTGGTAGGCATAAAGTTGGAAAGAGAGGCCAGATCATGTGGGACCTTGAAGACTTTTATTCTCACTGTAGTGGGAAATCCTTGGGTGGGTTTTGAGTGAGAAAACAACATGTTAGGGATTATGTTTTTAGAAGATCACTCTGACTACTTTGGGGAAATAGACCATAAGAGGGCAAGACCTGAAGAAGGGAGACCAGTTAGGAAGCTGTCGCAGTAATCCAGACAAGAGAAAGAAGACAGAGGCTTGAACGAGGATGACAGCAGTGGTAGTGGTGATGGGGAGAAATGGAAAGACTATAGATATATTTAAAAATTTTTAATAGCAGCTTTATTGAGATGAAATTCACATATCACAATATTTTATTTAATTGTACCTATTCGATTTAACATTCAAAGTGTACAATTAAGTGGCTTTAGAGATATGACGGGACTCCATGATGGAGTAGATACAAAGTGTGAGGGAAAGACAGGAATCGAAGATATCACTTGGATTATGAATTATACAACTGGATGAACGCTGGTGGTATTTGCTCATTTACAGAGTGCTGGGGAGAAGAACAGTACCTATATAACTGGGCCAGGAAATGACTTACAAGAAGATAGAAAAATGTCTAGTATGTTGTAAATGTAAAATATATTTTTGGCTATCCTTTTCCCTACATAACACTTCTTTTCTATTTTTAGACACAGTGAGTAAATGAAAGGTCCAGTTACTGAAATCAGGATATAAAGTCAGAGTGGTTAAGCAGGAAGACTGATTCGATATTCAGAAACCAAGCTATGGATCTAGGAAGTTTTATATTTTTACTACCTGGGTGCTGGATTTGTCTCTTAGTTATGGTGGAAGATAATTTCTCCTGTAAGCCATATAGCAAATTATCATGCAGGATATTTTCTCCAGGAATCCAGAGAGCAGATTATCATATTGGTTATTTTTAGTGGGCCATGGAATGACCTCTGTTAGTATCCTCTTATGGAAAAAGAATAAAAGCATATATCAGAGCATGTATCCTTGTTGCCCAGTAAATCATTGATAAGTAAAATTTGGTGATCTCCAATGGGATTCCCCACCATTAATTCTACAAGCCTGACATTGTGATGTGCCAATTGCTTTTGTGAATTGTGTGTATTTATATAGGGAATTTACAACCAAAACAAATTTTTAGATTTATGTATAGAGAGACACACACATATAAGACTCAGGCTTAGTAATAATTTGTGTTCATTACTAAAGCTATGGATAAAGCAACTGGACAAAAGCCAACTAAGTTGAATGTGGAGAAGGAAATCCAGAGATAAAATTTATTAAAGGGAAGCACTTAGTCTGGATTCTCGCCTTATTCTGAACCTTGGGACTCATTTGTCTCAGTTACTTACTGTTGTGTAACCAACCACACCAATGCTTAAGCACTTAAGGCAACACTTTATTATTCTGTCTTCTAGTTTGTGAGGTGACTGAGCTTATCTGGGAAGTCCTCACTTGGGATCTCTCATGAAGTTGCAGTCATCTATCTGTTGGGGCTGGAGCCATGTGAAGTCTCAGCTGGGCTGAGTGTCCATGCTGGCTTCTTCAGCTGTCTGATACTCAGTGCTCCTCCACTTGGTCTTTCTTTCCAGCAGATTAACCTGGACTTCTGACATAGCAACTCAGGGCTCTAAGAAACCTCACAAAGGCTAGGCCTGGAACTGCCATTGTCACTTTCACCATATTATATTGATTGAGGCAGTCAGAGGTCAGTCCAGATTCAAGGCGGTGGAGGAATAAACTCCATCTCTAGATGGGGTGTGACATAGAAGGAGGGAAGAAATTAATCGCAGCCATTTGTTAGATGAGCTACATTTAATCAACAGGTAACCATTCTCATCTCACACAGGAATCCCAAGCCTTTAACAGAAAATATTTAAAAGTTAATTCTCTGATTACCCATTATGATGGCTACTGTCAAAAAATGAACAAACCAGAGAATAACTGTTGGTGAGGATGTGGAATAACTGGAACCCCCTGTGCACTGTTGGTGGGAATAGAAATGAACAGTCGCTGTGGAAAACAGTATGGTGGTTCCTCAAAAAGATTACAAATTTCCATACAGTCCAGAAATTCCACTGCTGGGTATATACCCAAAAGAATTGAAACCAGGGTTTTAAAGAGATATTTGTACACCCATGTTCATAGAATTATTATTCATAATAGCTAAACATGGAAGGAACCCAAGTGTCCTTTGATGGATGAGTAGATAATCAAAATGTGGTATAAAAATAATATACAATGCGATTCAGCCCTAAAAAGGAAGGAAATTCTAACATACCCTATAACATGGATGAACCTTGAGGACATTATGCTAAGTGAAATAAGCCAGTCACAGAAAGACAAATACTGTATAGTTCTACCTATATGAGGTACTTAATGTAGTCAAAATCATAGAGACAGGAGGTAGATTGGTAGTTGTCAGGGACTGGGGTGAGGGGAATGGGGAGTTATTATTTAACAGATATAGAGTTTTAGTTGGGGAAGATGAATAGAGTTCTGAATATGGATGGTGGTGATGGCTGTACAACATTATGAATGTATTTAATACCACTGAACTGGACACTTGAAAATGGTTAAGGTGATAAACTTTATGTTGCATGTATTTTACCGCAATAAGAAAATCGAAAAAAAATCCTCCAATTAATTCAATCAAGAAAAAAATATAAACTAAATATCTGGTAACTGGCACCATATGAAGTCCATTCTATAGTTAGAAAGTCAGAAATTTATAATTGGTTTGCATTTTACGAAACTTATCCAATATTAGAAAATGATTTTGACATAAGATCCTTACCTCAGAGATGTTAACGAATTGTTAGATGCTGTGTCTGAAAAAATAGATAAGCAGATTTGGATTCTCCTGCAACTCTGTCAGGATAAACCATTTGAATACTATTTGATTCTATGTTTAAGCCTAGATCTGTACACCAGTGGAAAGAATAATTACAGAATCATCCGGTCATAACTTTTTGTCAATGTGATCCGTTTAATTTAACCTTGCAGAGGTGTGGTAGATACAGACATGTGCGCATTGTAGATGTGCGCCCTAGTTAATTATGTCATATGTATCAAATGCAGAGTCAGCTTACACAAGAGTAGGAAGCCAAATGAGTTGGTAACAATCTGAGGGAACAAAGTAGGAGTTGAAGTGATATGTGAGAAGAATCGGCAAAAAATGTTGGCAGGTATAAAATCAGGAGGCAACCAAACTTATTGCCAGGAGTTTCTGTAGAAGTGAGAAGGGAAGGCAGCCCAAGCAGGACAAAAGCCAGTTTAAGAACTGAATGCCAACCCAGGATAAATCCCATCCAGAGAAGAGCAGAGAAATAGCAATATAGAAGCAGATAAGTAAATTATTAACAAGCTGCTTTAAAGACTTTAGGAGATGGAGATATAACAAGGCCAAAGAATGCAGGAAGCAGCAATTGAGAAAATATACTCATGAGTTGAACCAGTAATTATTCAAGACAGGAAAGTCTTTTTTTTTTTTTTTTGAGAGAGAGTCTCACTGTGTTGCCCGGGCTAGAGTGCCGTGGCATCATCATAGCTCACAGCAACCTCAAACTCCTGAGCTCAAGAGATCCTACTGCCTCAGCCTCCCGAGTAGCTGGGACTACAGGCATGCGCCACCATGCCCGGCTAATTTTTTCTATATATTTTTAGTTGTCCAGCTAATTTCTTTCCATTTTTTAGTAGAGACGAGGTCTCACTCTTGCTCAGGCTGGTCTCGAACTCCTGAGCTCAAACGATCCACCCGCCTCAGCCTCCCAGAGTGCTAGGATCGCAGGCGTGAGCCACCACGCCCGGCCAGGAAAGTCGTTTAAACTCAGCTGTTCAGCTCCTTCCAGTCATCTCTAAAGAAACTTCCCTCTGATTGGACAAGGATTTGTAAAGTCCACGACACCTGCAAGTTAGGGAATTCCTCATTCTTGTCATAGAGAGTTACATCACTACTCTCCCACAATCATAAACTTTCAGTTAACCTATGTAATGTGTTTGCAGAATGTCGCTCCATGAATTAGTATTAAATGTGTTTTGGGACAGGATTTGTCTAGGAGTTTTGCAGAGCTTTGCCCTGAAAGAATATGTGAGCGTGTTGGTTTGCATTTCGAATGCTGTTACACTCGGAAAGGCGTCTCTGAAAGGCAGTAGCGGCTGTATCCCACGAGGCGCCGCATTTCTCAGACCTAAAGAATTGGATTTGCTTTGTAAAGCACAAGCGAATCTGTTAAAAACTATAGGCTGAGAGCTGACAATGGAGTGCCCTCCGGAACAAACAGCTTCCCGGAAACGACAGCTTCCTGAATGGCTAAAAGCAAAGCTTTTGTTTAAATCACTCTAGACTACCTGTCTCCATTCACAATAACCTAATAAACATGGAGCCTACATATCTCTGTTTAACCCCTCTGTTTAAATGATAAACTTAACTTAGAATTTAGAAATTAACCTTTGAAAGACTTTGTAATCGTTTGCCCACGTAAATAGAATTAGTTAAAGAATCTGTAAAAGCCTTCTGTAAAAGCCTTTTGAAAATCTGTTAACCTGAAAGGAACTACCTGTTGTTATGTAAATCTGTTACCCCTGACAATTGTTCACTATTTCCTATAAGTTACCATGTAAGACCTCATTCGGGGCTTTTGAGACCAACGGAGAGGTCTAAGCCCCCTGAGCTCCCGCTTTGCCTATAATCTTTATAAACTTATAAAACTATATCTTTGTCTCAGTGTATTCTTTTATTTTTTCCATTTTCCATTTCTCTCTATTATTTTCTTATCCTTTGCAACTCTACCAAAGGGACCCGGTTTTTTGCAGGGAACACTGACCACGTTCCCCCCAGTGGAATGTTTGGCACCTGGCACTCTTAGTGAATGTTAGTTTCTTCCTTTCTAGTTGCAAGGCACGGGAAAGGCCACTTAGTAAGAATCCTTCTCTCCATCTCATGAATGGCTTTGTCATCAATGGATTAATTACTTTCAACTTGTTTGGGTCTCTCATGTAGCCACATGTTATTGCCTAATTTAAATCAAATTTTTAAATAAAATTAATAGTCCTCATAGTTTCTTGAATTGTGCATATAGGTTCCAATCTAGGAACAAAGTTGACAGTCATTGGAGAGTGGCTGCCTACACAGTGTATACAGCAGCGTGCTCTGAGCCAAGTTCCATTGAAACAGAGTTAAAAAGAAATTAAGTTCATCAGAAGGGAAAAGATTTGAGGGCCACATGGGTGTCTATGATAAGGACCTGATAGAGTTTTGAAGAAGAGATCTAACACTGATATTCTCGTTTCTAAGAAATCGAAATAAAGATTCATAAATGAAGGTGAAATGACCTTAGAATGACGAATGCCCTGGGAATCCAAGCTGTTACATCCTGTATGAGCAGAAACTTTTAGCAGCATACCCTGATGTAGAGAGCCAATAATGAATACCGTAATTCAAGCAGGGAATGACAAAAGCGGCCTTAGTATCCAGAACTGCCCAGTTAATCAAAAAGTCTGGAACTATTCCCAGATTTTTTTTTTAAGTCTAGACAAAACCCCAAGATAATCCTTGTACAATTGATCTAACGCCAATGGGATGTGAGAAGGTAGTTAGAGATCTGCATTATCGTGGGGGTTTTGCAGAAAACACAGTGATTTACAAAAGGAGACTAATACAGAAAAGGTAAACACAAATAATTTGTGTGTGGTGATTGGGGGAGAGTGGGGGAGGGCAGGGGAATGTTCAAGGGGAGGAAGAAACAGTTCTTCAATGTGGAGGAAGTTGATCAGACTTCAACTTCCCCAGAGGATAAGCATAATTTAATTCTTAACTTGTACTTGGCACCGGATTTATTCCCCACACAAACACTTTAATTCAAACCCAGGAAAAACCCTAAGAGAGAAGAGGAGACATTTTAGTTGAAGGTAGGTGCTGTGGATAAAATAATACATGAAAATCGTTTTATTCTCACTGATGACTCCCACGTGGAAGTTTCAAATCCCATGGTGGCCAATGGAAATGATAAAACTAGATGAGAGTATCACTAACTTCCTTGTGAAAAAGTATTCCTCAGTAATTACGTGGGGTCCATAGATAGCTTTGTGTTGTGCCAAAGGTCTTAAAGTTGAGTCTAATTAGAGCACTCTCATCATTCCAAGAATTTTTAATGACCAGAATATTTGGAACTTTGGCATTTCCTGAGAGGCTCAAATAAGTCACATAAAAAATTCTCATTGGCCCATGTACAATATATTAGTGATGTAGTTCAAGCACTTGCTGACCTTATTCACTCACTCCTAGAGATTTTACCTAGAAGCACATCTGTTCAATTTGACCAACTGTAGCTATAACTATTCTCTAAGAATCTCAATGATACAATAGACACCAGTAGGAGATAATTTTTCTCCCTCCTACCACCACTTTTTAAAAAAATTAGCTAAATATTTCAAACATAGCCTCCTGTATAATCCATAAATTCCACTTCTAAATATATACCCAAGACAAGTATGTCCTCCTCAAATATGTACAAGAATGTTCATACTAGCTTTGTTTATAATAACCAAAGACTGAAACGAACCCAAATGTCCATCAACAGTAGAATATTACAGAACAATGAAAAAGAACAAGCTATTACTTTGTGCAACAACATGGATGAGTCTCACAGACATAACGTCGAATGAAAGAAGCTAGACACAGAAGAATACCATTATAATGCCATTTATATAAAGTTCAAGGATAGGTAAAACTAATATCTATGGTGATAGAAGAATAGCGGCTATCTTTGGAGGATATTAACTCAGAGTGGTCATAAGGAAGTCTTCTGATTCTGGATAGCAATGTTTCATGTCTTGCCTGTGTGGTAGTTCCAGGGATGTACACACATGTAAGAAGCGACTGAGCTGTACCCTTAAGATTTTAGCACTTTACTGAATGTATATTATACCACAATTTTAAAAAAATAAAGAAGAAGGATCCTTTTCAGAAGTTTATATTTGAAGATCCAAAATTTATGCTTATGCCCAAGATGCCAGCTCTTCATTGATGATACATTGATGATATGATGATGGCTGTATCTAATAATTGCTGGCAAATGTAGTTTCTGGCACACAATTTTAGAAAAATAGGCATAATAGGAAATTATAATCAAAATAGCTTTTTTGTACATATTGGCACCAGCAGTAACAATAGAAGCTACTGTTCATTATAAAGATGATACACAATACAGAATGCGGTTTATTTACCTTCAACAGATATTTTTGTCATTTCTTATTGTCCTGAGTTTAAAGAATCCCCTTCAAGAGAACTACAGGAACCCGAACCAGGTAAATAGCTCCTATTATGAGATTGTCATAACAAGGTTTATTTCAGTCTGGCCGTGCTATGCTATAAGTGCATTGCCAACGGTGATTAAAGAAAAGAGAGAGTAAGCTCTTCTTCAATAGTTTTACTTCAATTTTCTTAAAATACTGTGGTTGCCCATTATTGCTTCTTTGCTTCTGGTAACTAATATTAAGGCGTAAATAGTTTTAGACGTCATTTTAAAAGAACCAATTTTTAATTGACCCACTTGAAAAATATCTTTTACCTTGATTTGGCTAATTTTTCTTAATGGATCAAATAAACCATTTCAATGCCTACAGAAAGTACACAGACCCATTCCAAAGAGGAGAAACTCTCTTGCCGTCTAGGGAGTTTCAAAGCCATTTAGGAAACTAAGACATGGTGAAACAACAGAGGGCATTGAGGAGGCAGTTGGTAGGCAGTGTTTCACTAGGGTGCTGTAGACACTAGTCATTAATGCTAAAAAAATCTAAAAGATAGTTGAGAGCAGTTTCATTTCCAAATGAATATTGTTTTGTTAGGGGAAATTCTTTGCTGGATAAAACCTCATTTATTTAAAGCTATGCCTTCATAATTCACAGTGCAACCAAAAGGCTGGAACAGCAGTGTGAGGGGCCTCAGGTTTATAATCCTTGTCCCCAAATTAATTTCAAAATCCTGTTTCTTGGCTGCTGATTTGGAATCAGGAGAAAAGTTCAACTGAATCTCAGCAGTGGTCATGGAGAAATCACAACTTAAAAACGAAACACTGAAAACAAGCTTGAGCGCCTTGTGGAAACTCAAGAAGCCAAACCTTTTAGGGGAGAAGTTCCAGCTCCTAAAGCTTGACGGGTGGATGGAAATAGTCAAGGGAGATCTGTCTAACAGCAATGTAGGGTGTACTCTTGATTGCTGTCTCTTGAAAAGGGAGTCTGTACAAGCTACTTATGGAGATTAGTGGGTAAACTTTCTAGTCAGCATTATTTATAAGTTTCCAGAGAATTTATGAATATTAACATGATGTTGGGGAAAAAAGCTGTGAATGTTATACTGCAGAATTTGGCAAGGAGTTATTTTAGTGGTTTAGAATTAATTTATTCAATATCTACTTACATTGAACACCTACCAAGTCCCAGGTACTGTGACAACTATTGGTTGTACAAAGCAGCCCTGTTACTTAAAGACTAGGGAGTGATTCAGACAAATAAATAGGTAAGTATTATGTACTTGGATAAGTCCCAGGCAGTTGATAAATTGTGTGTTATTAACTGTGTACAAATGACAATGGGTGTAAGCCTGAATTTCTTCATCTGAGATAGTGACTGTCTCATACAGTTGTTGTGAGGATTAAATGAGGTTGTGAGTTTTAACTCTTTTGACAATGTGTGGAAAACAGCAAGTTTTCCTCAGTTTATAAGTAGTCACAGATATAGACACAGACTTATATAGGACATGTGGGTGCACATAAAAGGGGCACATTAATTAACTCGAGGGAAGACCATCAGAAAAGGCCTCTTTGAGGAGGTGGCTGCTAATGTAAGACCTAACGGATGGATAGGAGACATCCAGGAGAGAGAGGAGAAGATTCCCTCCAGAGAAGTGGTGGAATAGGGTGCAGAAGGGAGAGGCAGTTGATGGTAGTTCAGTACGGCCGGAGAGCAGAGTTCTAGCCACGGAGTGTGAAGAGACGAGGCTGGGTAGGTGAAGTGTGCTAGTAAACTAGCTCTGGGGACATCTCTTGATTTCCGTGGTATGAATTTCAGTTACCAATGATTTAACAACTGGCTTGCAAAATTCCTCAATTTTTAAAAATCATCTGTGGCAGGTTTAAGTACCTTTCACTATACCCTGGTTGCTGGGTTAAGGATTTGGATCGCCTCTGGAGCAATGAGGAGTTGTTAACATGCTTTCAGACAGGGAGACACAGCATCAGATCAGAGTTTTAGAAAGATTGCTCTGGTTTTGGTGACAAAGAGACAGGGCAAGTTTGTAGGCAGGGAGACCAGCACAGTGATTCCGGCCAGAAATGAAGGTAAACTTAGTGGAAGTAGTGGCAGTTGGAATGGAGAAAAAATTAGATTTAGATGGCAGTAGAGCCAGTAAATGATTGATCAGGAGTGGAGGATTAGGCGGGGGGGGTGCATCCTAGAGGTGGGTCTGGGTGTCAGGCTCGGCCAATGGGGTGGATGCTGGCAACATTCTCTAAGAGAGGGAACTCAGATAGTAGGAAACGTCTGGGAGAAGGCACACCAGTTTACACTTTTGAACTTACTGAGTTTAGCTCCTCACCCAAGTGATGATCTCCAAGAGGCAGCTGGCTCTACACATTTTTAGCCCGGAGAGAGATCTGGGATAGAGAGAGATTCAAAAATCATCTGTACAGAGATGGTAATCAAAGCTCTGGTAGTGCCTGCGATCACAGGGAGAACCCAGAACAGAACCCTGAGTGCACCACTGTTTAAGGGACTTGGCCAAGGAAAGGAGCATGAAAGGGAGTAAGAGGAGTGGTTGGATTGTCACGATGAGAAACAGAAGAGAGGATGCTTTTTGAAAGAGTGGCTGGTCAGGGAAGGACCAGCAGGGTGACGAGTGCAGAGGAAACCGGGAACTAGGAAGAGTATATTGTTTGTGTGTTTCGTTCGTATACAAAGGGAAAGACATGTTTTAACATGCTGAATTATTTAACAAACACATAATACTTGCAATGGGCCAGGCACTGTTCTAAATGCTTTACATATATTCACTGATTTAATCCTGATAAAAAGAGATATTCTTATTATCTCCATTTTACAGATGGAAAAAGTAGCCTGAAGCCACGCAGCTAGGAAAGAGTGGAGTCAGGATCTGTCCCTAGGCTACCTGTCTCCAGTCTGTGCTGTTGACCATTACCTGCTCGGCCCCTGGTGTTGTTCTGCCAACTATGCTGGTGGGAAGGAGCCATCCATGGAGAAGAAGAGGTTGCAGGTACAGGAGTGGGGAGGAAAACTAGTAGATGGTTGGAGGAGAACAGGATCAAAAACACAGTGGAGAGGTTAACCCTCGACAGGAAGAAATATTGAAACAGGAGGGAATGAGGATTGAAAGAAAGGATAACTGTAGGTAAATTTGTAGGTTTGGTGACAAGATATAGAGAATTTTTCAAAAGTATTAATTGAAAAATGATCTAGAGGCAGCAGTAGGGAGTAAGGAAGATCCTGATCCAACCTTTTGACTCAAAGGTTTTATATAGAATGTGGGAAAAAGAACAGCTTTCACTTGAGAGGGCTGCTCAGTGCCTCAGGGTAGAGCCAGGTTTTAGTTGCATCAAGGAGGGAAGGCTCCAGGAAGAGGTCCAGGATGTAGGGGAGCTTAATCATGGGATGACAAGAGTAGAGGGCTCAGAGGAAAGATTTGGAAGGGAGAAAAGTTATAGCGGTTAAGTTGAGAAGAAAGGAGACAATAGGACACCGATTGCCAGTGGGGCTTACATCTCGTATTGGGATCAAGGATGACAAGGTTGTTCCTGCTGTATATGGTGAGTTTCCCTGGCTGAGAGTACAGCAAGGAGTTGGTCTCCTGGTTGAGGAAGCAGGTGAGGGAGCGGGTGAGGAGAGGAGAGAGGAAGTGGTGGGGGGTGGGGGTGGTTCAGTAGTCAGGGCACCCTGGAGGAGTTGCACGTCAAAATGAGTCATCATTCTGCAAGATGGAAAGACTTCAGCCTCTGGCCGGAGTCATGGTGGTCTGGATCCATCTATGAAGTCTCCTGGGCAAGGCTTATAAGAAGGCTCATAATTTTTTTGTGTGCTAAGAAAAGTTTTTCCTATCTGGTGTTCATGGTATCAAGAGTGGCAAGTCTTGTAACATTTTGTACCAACAGTTTATTTCAATGGATGAATGTTTGGAGTAGGCCAGCCATGCTGCCTGTCACAAGTTACAAGTGTCCAAGTAGCTGGTCATCTGGCTCCAGAGTGTCGCTTTCAACCACATCACGACACTGTGCCCCAAAATATCTGCAGCACACATCAGACAAGAGAAAAAAATGCCTTATTAATGGAGGGATATTATAAACAAATAAGAAAAAAGATTTTAAAAATCTCTACCAGAGAAATGGGCAAAAGACCCAAATGGACAAGTAACAGAAGAAGAAATATGAATGACCAAATAAACATATGCAAAAATGCTGAGTCTCACTTATTGTTAATGAAATACTTTTTCACCTGTTATATTTGCAAAGATGTAAATAAAAATTAATACCAGGCTGTTGATATCTACTTGGAATACTAGGCAGCCATTAAAAGAATGAGGTAGAGCTATATATTCTGCTATGGAAAATCTCCTCAATACACTGTAGACAAGAAAAAAAATGAAGATGCAGAATAGTATGTATTGTAAAATACTATTTACAAAAGCTATGGGCTCTGTGTATGTGCATATGTGCATATAAATGTTCAGAAAACATTTGGAAGAATATAGAAGAAATCATTATCCCATCTAACAGGAGAATGGAATTGGGAGGCTTTTACAGACCATGAGAAGGAATGGAGACTCTTTTAAAAATGTTTGATTATGGAAAATTTTAAACATACACAAGGTGGAAAGAATGATATAATTATCCATTTACTCATCACCTAAGTTCAACAATGAGCAACATTACTTGATTATGCTACCCTTCTGTTTGGAAAAAAATTGACCACTTGTATGTCTTATTTTTATATTTTAAAAAAAAGCCAACATAATGAAAGTGACTTGCCTTGACGCCCTCACAACCGTGGCTTGTTAGCCTGACTGTTAGTCCCCAGAAGCAGGGGAAGCTGTCAGGTATTAAGGCTTCGGGGAGCATTAGCCGCTTCCCTTTTGAACTCTGTTAGCTGTGTAGCTGGAGGGACAGCTAAATGTCCAGACGCTGTGAAACTTCCTTAATTTAAAAAGAAATGTGAAAGGAAGACTGTCTGCTCTGTAAGGGAGAATTTAATTTGCTTACCACTCCCCACCCACACCCCTCAGTCCATGTTCTTATGAAGGGACAACTTAAGTTATCCTGCAGCTTATTTTTATCTCTGTGTTAAGATTTACTCTATTTCCCAGCAGAGCCCAAATCTTGGAAAACAGTGCCTTCTTCCTCTCCAAATTGGTGCGTCTTGGGCAGCCAAACAGCTGCTGCCACATGTCACCCTTGGTCACAGATGCTAGAGGTTCAAGGGAGGTTGGAAAAATACAGGGATTTCCAGGTCCCATTTGGGACAGAGGGTCAAATTCTGCCAACTGAAAATGAAGATACCTGCTCCCCACATGCATCTATTCATTTCTTTACCAGTAATTCATTCCATGTATCCTCCTCTTGGCCAGACTTTGTGCTAGCGTTAGGAGTACAAAATCGAGCAGCACATGACCCTTGACCTTCTGCAGCTTATAGAATCTGGAATGAAGCTTTCATGATTGGCTTTGCTTCCTCTGCCAGATGGTTCACTTAGTCTTACTCATCCTTCAGAATTTAGCTCACAAATCACCATTTCTGATTAACCACATTTACAATTTACTGTTTCCTCTGCCAGGAACACCCTTCTTGTCCACCTATAAATACTCACCCTGCAAAACCAGTCTCCATCACTGTAGCGGGGCCTAATTCCTCAGGTCTGAGCTAATTATGGTGTTTAGCATGTTTGCCTCCCTTTAGGACACAGCCTTTGATTCTCTAGTTCCCATGCAGTGTGGCATATTTATGTAGTTATTGAATTAATGTGTAAAGCAATGTAACAGCATGATTTTTCTGGGTTTTATGATCTCTTTAACCATCAGTCCCCAAGCCCCCACAGCTGCTTCTCCTTCTCTATGTATTTTATCAAATTACAAATCTGATCTGAGAGTGTCCAAGGCTCTAAATAAATAACAAGAGCAGATGAGTGTCTAGGGTCCTAATCCTAAGCAGCTAGAATATATTGCTTGTCCCTTTCAATAGATATTGGTATCGATTTCGAAACTATCACCCAATCCTTTCCATTTTAAATATCTTAGGTATAAGAGAAATTGGAACTTACAAATGTTATCATAATATCCATGTCCTGCTACAAAAATCTTTGGAAGGCATGAAGGTCATTGGAGGTTTTTTGTATAATTACAGGACTTTTAAAAAAGACTGGCTGACATACGCCAGGCAAAGAATCATAATCAATAAGCGCTAGACCAAGAGTCAGGAGACCTGGCTTCTGCTTCCTTTTGAGGCCTTAGTTACTTTATTCACAAGAAAAAAGGAAGAAATTGGTGTCTGAGTGATTTCTGTGGTCCCTCCTGGCTTCAAGCTTCTATAAGTCTATAATCCAGGAAGCAAATATTTTCAGTAAATTAAAACAAAAAGTAATTCTCTTTTCCAGTCTCATCTTCTCTTGTTAGCCAAAGGAGAATCTTTCCTGTAAGTCGTCTCAAGACATTGAGGGATATTGTAATATTTTTGTTTGTGTTATTAATCCTGTCTGTGAATTGAGATACTAATAGGTAACAGGCAAGAAAAAAAAATCCTCTTTGGGAAATCAGCTTCAAGCGAAAATTCCAAGATCTATTGTTTTTCTTGATTTCTTTTTGGCAAAGATATCTTAATTCAGGTTGCCATCGCATATTTTGAATTTAATACAATGGAAGAGGAGATTCCATCGTTATTTATAATTCCCCTGCTGATGGCTGATGTTATGGGTGGGAACCCAGGCTTTCTGGAGCCAGCCTTGGTGGCACCTAAACTTCTGGGATGCAGGATTCCCAAATGCTCCCGTGTCCTTCCTGAACCAGAACTGTTGTCCGTACTACTGCTTCTCCCGCAACAGGACTGCCACATGACTTCTTTATAGTACAGCTTGTTTAGTATACACTTCAGATTTCTGCTTAACATCAAAGATTCTGCTAAAAGAAATCAGGCACTACTGATTGATAATTATCCTCCCAATTCAGTTGCACATCAAATACCAGACAGGGAGGGATAAGAAATGGCTTCCACCCACAAGAAAATTAGAACAATAACTGCTAATAATTATATGTGCTTACTATATGCCAAGCTCATTTATTCCTCACATAACATTATGAGGTAGGAATTATTATATACCCTATTTCATAGATGAAGAAATTGAGGTTTAGAGAGGTTTCTACCAAATTGATATTTAGATATAGCATATCTGATTTCATAGTCTATGTATATAATCCCCATGCTATACTGTCTCTCTATATGTATGCTATCAGAATTGGGACATATATAAGTTTTTTAATGGATTTGAAAATGGTAATAGAAGCTAATCGTTGCCTTGTCTCCTGAGTTATCCATAAGAGAAGTTTTGGGTGATACAGAAATAGAAGTCTTTACAAAATAAAGGAAAAGCTTCTGGATAAGATTCCAGGAGCAATTACTGAGTTGGATTAGTTAGGGTGAATTACAACAGCTGCTGTAACAAGCACTTTCACCTCTCAGTAGCTTAGCACAACAAATACTTATTTTTCACAGTTCAATGTGGCCAGGAGGTGGGCTTTGCTCCATACATCATTCAACCCTAGAGGTGGGATGAGGGTGACATTCCCAACTCTAAAGTTGGGACTAGGGTGACACAAGTAGGGTATTCACCTCAGGTGAAAAAATTTAAGGGAGTGACAAAAATCTCAGTACTCAAGATAAACAATATTTAATATAATATTTTGAAAACAATCAAAATCAATGAAAAAAATCCATAATGAATAAGGTATCAAAATTTTAAATAAAGGCAGGATCCAACAGGGCTTGGATAAGAGTGAGGTGAGTGAGACTGAGTCATGCTGGCTATCTTAAAGACTAATTTTTAAAATCCAACTAAAAGTAGAATGACCTTTACTCAGAAAATGTAGATTCACAGGTGTGAGCACAAAACAAACAAACAAACAAACCCATGCATTATTGCCCCTCCCACCATGCCTAGACCCAAGGCCAAGGAGAAAAAAAGCGTCCCTAGGCCGGGCGCGGTGGCTCACACCTGTAATCCTAGCACTCTGGGAGGCTGAGGCGGGTAGATCGCTCAAGGTCAGGAGTTCGAGACCAGCCTGAGCAAGAGCGAGACCCTGTCTCTACTAAAAATAGAAAGAAATTATTTGAACAACTAAAAATCTATATAGAAAAAATTAGCCGGGCATGGTGGTGCATGCCTGTAGTCCCAGCTACTCCGGAGGCTGAGGCAGGAGGATTGCTTGAGCGCAGGAGTTTGAGGTTGCTGTGAGCTAGGCTGATGCCACGGCACTCACTCTAGCCAGGGCAACAGAGTGAGACTCTGTCTCAAAAAAAAAAAGCATCCCTAGACCACCGAAGGAGCAAACATTACATTTTCCCATCATTCCGGGAAAGAGATGGAGCACAGGCTGAAGAGACTGGAATTAGCTTTGCTTCGGTGACCATGGAATCCCAGGAGCTGGGTTTGCACATTCAGACGTGGAGAAACAGCTATTCCTGCAGCGGGCTTCGGTCAGTGGCTGCCCTGGAAAGACAGCCCCAGAAAGCCTTTTGCTTAAGCGGCTCCCTGGGATGCATGCTGTTTTCATGCAGGGAGCCAGGCTGCCTGTGTACAAGGTAATCGTTCTAAATTATATCGCTAAAAACCAAGTACCTTACATTTCAAATAATATTTACACCTAAATATAAACTCTTACATTACAGACAAGTGGCACCCACCTACGTTTAATAATAGCCCAAGAGACTTCAATTCATATAAACCCCAGTCTGGTGGTCTTGGAGGGAAAGCTTATTATACAGCGGCAGACGCAGGCGAGCCCCGGACTCAGGGAGGACCGTCCTGGGCACCCTATCAGGACACTTGTCCTCAGATGGGTCCTCCCCGGCAACCCCGAGTGAAGCAGCACCCCGCCAGTCGCTGCCACAGGACCGTAGTTTGTTTTCAGCACTGTGCTCATCACATTCTGACATTTTCTTGATTACTTTTAACTTGTTTGTTGTCCATTCCTCACCCCAAATCCACCGTGTCAGAAGGGCCATGACATCAGGGATCATGTCTTTCTTGTTTGCCCAGCACACAGAATGGCACCTGGCACACAGACGTGCTCAAAAATGTTGGAATGAATAAATAAATAAGGTGAAATCAATCTATTTGTTCTGCCTAGACTACTCTTCCTTTACAAAATTCTTCCAAAGTGATTAGCACATTAGCACCCTCAATACTGATAGTTGTGATTGTTGTTATTGTGGGGAGGGGGTTATGAAATATCCCTGGACCAGTGAATGGTAAGGAAGAATCATTACAGTACCACATTCAGGCTTTTGATACAAGAAATACTTTTTTATTCAATAAGAAAAGCCCAATTTCGATTATGCCACTATAATAAGTTTATATATATATTAAATATATATATAATATTTATATATCTCCATGTCAATAAACCTTCATATTTCAAAACCAAAACCATTATATTTTCTAGGACTTTCTATCATTCTCGGTAGACAATGGACATGAAAAGAGTTCTGGAAAAGTGGCCCTGTGGTGGCAGCTTTTGTAGATGTTAAGCATTCAACGTTAATGGCTCATTACACACACACACACACACACACACAGAGGATATATAGATAGATAGGTAGACAGAAAGACATATACATATAGATATATAGGTATAGATATAGATAGCTAGAGCTGTGTAAATTTCCTGACAATAACTAGAATAAACTAGCACACCGTAACTCAACACATGGCATTAACATTGATAGCAGAGCTCTTGCCCACCAATTTCTACATCATCAAGTAGCACTTATCAAGTAAACGGCTTACAGTAATCTATGATCCAAGTTCAGGTAACTGCCACTGATTCAATATTTAATAAGCTCTATTAAAATTCATCAAACTGGGTACACTTTTATTTTTTGGGGGGGGATTTTTTTTGTTTCAGCATATTATGGGGGTACAGATGTTTAGGTTATGTATATTGCCCTTGCCTCCCCCCTCCCCCCCAATTCCGAGTTTCAAGCGTTTCTGTCCCTTGGATGGTGCACATTGCACTCTTTGTGTATGCAAATACCCATCTCCTCCTCCCCCCTTCCCCCTCCCCGCTGCCCACCATCCAATAGATGTTATTCTTATATGTACACTTCTGTGTTGATCAGTTAATACCAATTTGATGGTGAGTACATGTGGTGCTTG
>NW_012150285.1:871847-887376 GCF_000956105.1 Propithecus coquereli
TCCTTTGTATGTTACTTGTTTCTTTCACCTTACAGCTCGTAGAAGGGCCTCTTTAGTGGCTATTTTGGTCAATCTGATGACCGTGTGACGTGGTGTCTTCTTATTTGCATTGAATCTCCCTGGGGTCTGTTGAGCTTCTTGTACCTGTATATCTAGATTTTTAGCAAGGCCTGGAAAATTCTCCTCTATTAATTCTTCAAATAGCTTATCCAGCCCTTGAGTATTTTCTTGCTCACCTTCTGGAACCCCTATCAGCCTCAGATTCGGTTTTTTTCACATAACCCCACATTTCTTGTAGGCTGATTTCTTTTCTCTTAATTTTCTGCTCGATCTCTGTGACTGACTTATTTAATTGGAAGGAGTTGTCTTCAATCTCTGAGATTCTTTTTCTGTTTGATCTATCTTGTTCTTGAGGCTCTCTACGGTGTTTTGTAGTTCCCTGAATAAGTCCTTCATTTCCAGGAGATTGGTTTGATTTTTCTTTAATATTTCAATTTCTTTAGTGAATTTTTCTTCCAAGTCGTGGATTTTTTTTGTGGTTTCATTGTGTTGGTTATCCATTTTTTCTTGCATATCATTCAGTTTTCTTACACTGCATGTTTGAAATTCTTCTGTCATTTTAGCATTCTGAATTTGGTTAATGTCCATTGCTGGGGAGCTGTTGTTCCTCTTTGGGGGTATGCTTTCCGTTTCAGTCTTCATACTTCCAGAGTTCTTTTGCTGGTTCCTTCCCATCTGGATCAGTTGTTCCTTCTTGCCTTTAGATTTTCGTTTGGATAATGACGCGCTCCGTTTTTTTAGAATGTCCTGTAAATGTCAGTCAAGCTCATTTGTTCTAGAGTTCTGTTTAAGTCCATTATTTCTTTGTTAATTTTCTGTTTGGAGGATCTTTCCTGTGCTGTGAGTGGGATGTTGAAGTCTCCGACTATTATGATGTTGCTGTCTATCAATTTGTTTAGATCAAGTAGAGTTTGCTTTATGAATCTGGGTGCACCTAAGTTGGGTGCATAGTCTCTGAGCCAGTAGGTGGTGATTGTGGGTGAGATTCAACCACACCCTTTATGATGAATCAGTAGATGCAGTAAAAGGGTATGCAGGATGACCTCTCTGTCAGTAGGCTGCACTTGCAGGGAGGAGCGAGCTGCAGTGCTGTTTTTGGGTCCTGTAGCGGGCTCTTGTTCCTCTAGAGAGGCCCTCTCGTGCCTCAGGTGGTGGGTGGTGTGTGGGGCCCTGGGATTTCTAGGTGTGTCCTTATTCTCCCCCTCAGTGGGGGCAGGACTGGGAGTGAGTCTGGGTGGGGCTGGGTTGGGTAAGCCTGCCCTCAGACTCCACCACTGCTGTTGGCAGGGGTCAACTTCTACTCTTTGTTTCTATGCAGAGCTGCCGGGAGGGGCTGAAATGGCTCCACTCAGCTGAAAGTATGGGCTTGGTGGCTGGGGCCGTCCAACACCCGCACTCTGGAGCAGGTCTCGCTCCCCTCCACCCTCCCCCTCTCCGTGGCCTCTCCCAGCCTCTGCCAGCAAGTGGGACCTCAGGCCGATGGATCTCCCCTGGCTGTGACGTGGGCCGGGAGGTTCCCTACCCAGGATCGTAGCCTGAGCTGGGACACAGCCCTCTTTTGGGAGGAGGGTTGCCGCTCCGGCACGCTGATCTGCCCCTGAAGGCACACACTCCTCAGTAGGCTCTTTCACAGATCTCTCTTCTGTGCCCCGGGGCAGTGTGATCGTGACCTGGGTGTTCGGGGTCTGGTCTGCAGGCCTGTCCCCTGGACCCTGGAGATCAATCCCTGACCCTGCCAGGGGGAGGGGTGCTGGTCTTGAATCACCTACAGGGCGCCCAAGCTGGATCAATTTCACTCCACCTTGGGATTTGCCCCACTCTCCTGGAGTCCCCAGGCAAGTAGCACCTGGGCGGGCTGGCAGGTAGGGAACTGGCAGTCTGAGTACCCCTCAGTCTGCTGTAGGGCCCCAAAAGGAAAGGTCCCGTTCCTTGGAGATGCCTCCGTGTGATGGCTAAATTGTCTCTCTGGGCATGCACGGGTAGGGAGGGGGACGGAGAGAATGGAGCACTATGGCGTCTGCCGCTAGGCTCGGGTCTTCCCCTTTGGAGGTGCCCCGAAGGGGCTGGGAGCCCGGCGCTGAGTCCACAAAAGGCCACTGCTCACTGGCGGCAGCCGTCTCTGGGCTGGTGGCGGCAGGTCTCTCCAGCCGCTCAGGAGCCACCAGCAGTCTGAGATGCAAGGGAGGGGAAGTTAACCGCTCCACCTACCCTTGTCGCTGGTCTCCAAGCCTCTCGGGACCTTTCTCCTTCCAGTTCTCCTCCGCAACGTCTTCCCGTGGAGTCTCCTGTAGTTTCAGGCACCCTTCCTTCCGACCCTCACCCGATCTATGTTTCTCTGTTCGCTTATTTTTTTCTCTTTCTTCTAAAATTCGTCCTTTTTGCAGAGACACTCTGACTGGCGGCTTTTCTTGTCCTCCATCTTGGCTCCTCCCCGGGTACACTTTTAGATATTGGGTCATAGTACACTCTCTAGGAACGATGATATTCATCACGTGATACAATCAATTATGAGGATCCACAATAAATTCATAATTTACCTATTCAGAGCCAACTCTACATTTTAAATTATCCACATTTTAATATTGTAGCATTACCTGCATTTTAACAGCTCTGAAATCAACATGTCTTATAATCAACATCTTATGAATATAGTATTCCTTTTTTTTCTTGAAAACTGTTATTAAAGTAATGATGTGTTTTCCCATCAGTGCAACTTGGAATCAAGAAAGTGTGATATTTGTAAGAAACATGAAAGACAGTTTATAATCTTAATATGTTAATTACTCATACAAAATGATAAGAAAGACAGTAAGACCTTAAAAAGCAAATGGGCAAAGAACATGAACCTTCTATTCACATAATAAAAATATAACTATCCGTTAAATATAAACAACCTCACTAAGACTCAGATAAATGCAAATTAAAACAAAAAGCATGTTGGGCATGGTGGCTCAGACCTATAATCCCAGAACTTTGAGAAGCCAATGTGGGAGGATTACTTGAGGCCAGGAGTTCAAGACCAACCTGGGCAACATAGTGAGATCTCCTATCGCTACAAAAATTAATTTTACAAAATTAGCCAGGTGTAGTGGCATGAGCCTGTAGTCCTAGCTACTTGGGAGGATGAGGCAAGAGGATCCCCTGTGCCCAGAAGTTTGAGGCTGAAGTGAGCTATGATTTTGGCACTGCACTCCAAGCCTGGGCAACAGAATGAGACCCTATCTGAAAAATAAATAAATAAATAAATAGATAGATAGATAGATAGATAGATAGATAAAATAAAGGAATTCGATTTTTGTCTTTCAAATTAACAAAAAATAATCTTAAAAATCCAGTGCTAATTAGAGCGAAATAGAATGGGCCCCCTTATCAAAGTTTGGTGGGTAAATTGGTACAAAATTTGTGGAAAGCAATTTGGCAACGTAAATTAAAATCCTTCAAGTGTTCACACCCTATTTATTCTTCTAGGAATGTATTATGAGGCAATAATCAGAAATAGGTCTAAAATATGTTCACACAAAGAGTAAGTAGAAAAAAGTCAAGATACTAAATTTATATACTATATTTCAGTTATGTAAAGAATTAAGAAAGAAATAATAAAATACGACAAGATGTTAATGAGTGATTTTATTCCTGTCCTTTTACACTTGTATGTGCTTTATAAATAAACATTTTTTTAGTAATCAGAAAAAAATTTAAAAACTGAAAGGAAAGGAAATGACCATAGAATATTCTGACATAATTTCCATTTCTTGCCAAAGGAAGAGATGGAAAATTGTTTCACAGAGTCTGTCCTTATATGAGACGTAAACACTAAAAATTGGGTGGGCACTTTTATATATTTTATAGCATGAGGTACAAGATAAATATTTCAAATTTTGTTAGATTTAGAAGATTTAAAAGTTCTGGTTCTTGAATTTTACATTTTGACACAAATTATTTTGAAGCTTGTTATTATTATTATCATTTGATTTTTTTAAAAAAACACAGGCACCATGTTTAACTCACTGGTTAAACTTACCCTGTTAAGCATTGTCTTCCTGGATGAAGAAGTTTTCAATGTCATTGCTAAAGATGGTATTTAGTCAGCTCTTTATTATCTCTTGCAAATAACAGTCAGATACAATTCACATCATGTAAACATTTATTTATTCAGAAACCCAACAGAGACTATATGCTGCTAATTGACAGCTGTGTAATCAGGACATTGCAAAATTTTCTTTTAATGGGGCTTCTAGGTCCAATTAGACATTTCAGCATGGAGCAGTCTCCCAGAAGTCTTTGGCAGATTCTTATTCTCCCTACCTCTCAACCTCGTCTCCAATCTTGAAATTTTATTTTGCTTACATTTTCTTAAAAGAAAGAAAGAAACAAACAAAAACACAACCTGCCTTAGCTTGTGTCTTTGATATTGGAAGGAAAACAACCAGTTAAAATTGGTACTAACTTTATATGACATATTTATTCTATATTTCAATAACATTTTTATCATATTTACTGTTTCATATATTTACACTTTTTGTATTTTACTTAGGTATGCTGATATAAAGGATATCATTCAGATTCTCAAGCATCTTGCAGTCTAGTTAGGGGTGGCAGGATGTGAGGGCAAAACTTATAGATATCAGCCTAGGCAAAGAATTTATGAAGAAGATCCCAAAAACAATAACAACAACAAAAATAAGTGGGACATGATCAAATTAAAAAGCTTCTGCACGGCCAAGGACATAATCTATAGAGGAAATAGATAACCTACAGAATGGGAGAAAATATTTGCATGCTATACATCCAATAAAGGGCTGATAACCAGAATCTACAAAGAACTCAAGCAAATCATCAAGAAAAAAATCAAACCCCATTAAAAAGTGGGGAAAGACATGAACAGATACTTTTCAAATGAAAATAGACTAATGGCCAACAAACACATCAAAAATGCTCAACGTCTCTGATTATCAGGGAAATGCAAATCAAAACCACAATGAGATATCACCTAACTTTAGTGAGAACGGCTTTTATCAAAAAGTCCCAAAACAGCAGATGCTGGCATGGATGCTGAGATAGAGGAACAGTTATACATTGTTGGTGGGACTGCAAACTAGTACAACTTCTCTGGAAAGTACTATGGAGATACCTCAAAGAACTAAAAGTAGACCTACCATTTGATCCAGCAATCCCACTACTAGGTATTTACCCAAAGAAAAAAAGACATTTTATAAAAAAAACACTTGCACTCGAATGTTTATAGCAGCACAATTCACAATTGCAAAAATGTCGAAACAACCCAAGTGGCTATCCATACATGAGTGGATCAATAAAATGTGGTATATGTATACCATGGAGTACTACTCAGCCATGAAAAAATGGTGATCTAGTATCTTTTGTAACAACCTGCATGGAACTGGATACCATTCTTCTGAGTGAAGTATCGCAAGAATGGAAAAACAAACACCATGTGAACTCAATACTAAGCTGGAATTAATCAACACTTACGTGCACATATGGAAGTAAAACTCAAGGAAAATCAAGTAGGTGGGAGGGGAGAGGAGGGGATGGGTAAATTCACACCTAACAGGTACAATGCACACTAACTGGATGAAAGGCACACTTATAACTTTGACTCAAACTGTACAAAAGCAAATTATGTAACTAAAACATGTGTACTCCCATAATATTCTGAAATAAAACAATTTAAAAAAGCTCTCTTTCGTAATTCTGAAGCACAAATTAGAGAACTACCATATGTCTTAACAGCCATAATGACCTCATGCAGAAATAAGAGAAATTGCTAGAAGGCAGCAGGCAAATGTTACTGTGAATCACTTTTCCTCACAAAATCTTGCTCCTGTTAGAATTTTAAAATATAAAATTTAGAATTTAAAATCATTAATGGTATCATCTCTAACTCAGTACAACTACATAGATTAGACTATGTGCTCTTCTAGATGGTTCTTAGCTTTCACAATTTAATGAATTAATACTCAGCTGAAAATATTTCTTTTGTTCTCATTTGCTGCAATCCAGTTTTTTGCCTGGTTGAGACAAGCTTCTGTCTCTCTCTTTCGCAGTTCCATCAATGTGCCATGCTCTCTTGCCCCTGGGCCTTTGCACATGCTGTGCCCTTTTCCCATTCACTGGCTCACCCATACTCAGGTATAGAGTGTGGAAACACAATCAATTTTTACATGTACAAGAGCTCAAAAAATGTAACTGTCATGCATTCGGTCATAGAAAGCTTTTGGAGGATGGATAAAACAAGAAAGAGGAAGACAAGTTTTCAGAAACATCTAGCTAAGGAACAACAGCCCAGGGAAGGAAGTCCCACAATGACAATTGTGCAGCAGGATGCAGAATTGCAGAGGAGAGCTCTAAGGGAAAGAAAAAAAAAAATAGCTCTTAGAAAATAATATAGATAAATATTTGACAGATGTGATGATGTAATTAGTCACATAGAAAACTTCAGAAATGAAAACAGAAAGCAAAACAGGTTGTTGATAAAGGAAAATGTAATTCTTGCATATTGTTTGGCTCAATATTGAGTAATATTTACATCATTATTGTAGTATAACCATTGATTATTTCTTTTACCATAAGCTGTGATATGACTTTGTCAGGATGAGGGAAAGGGGGAGCTGAGTGTGTGAGCAGTGGTGGGATAGGGGTGCTAAATCCTCTATCAATGCAACGAGTCCATAGGCAAAGTGTACATTTGATAAATCAAGAAATAATACACACAGTGGAAAGTAATATGGAAAAAAAGACAGGAAGAAATGGCTGTAACAGTTCAAAGTAGTTGCCTCAGGCACGGATGGGTGGGACATAGGGGATTAAAAACCAAATCGACATGTATATATTAAGCAACTACCATGTGCCTGGCAAAGTGCTTAACTCTGCTCATGATACAAGAGAAGTGATGAAACATAATTCTGATACTCCAGGACTGTAAGTCGCTTTGAAGGATAGAAACTACAATTCATACATAAAAAACAATGAAAGAAAAAGGCATGATTAAATCTGAGAAGAAACCCAAGAAGTTTTGTATTCAAATTATATAAACCTTAATGTTTAGAAAAATGCATAAAACAAAGAGCCCTATTGAATTTATTTATTTATTAGTTAGGATTTTTTTCCCCCTAATTCAAAGGACAATGAAAATGAATTACTCTGTTTCAGCTCCTCCCTAAGAGTTTATAAATTTGGCCCACTGAAGCCTCTCTGAAAGGAGGATTATGTTGAAGAGCTAGCTAATGTCTGCATTGCTGCTGTATTGGCTGCCTTTGTAGTCTTCAGTCTTGGCTCTGTTAAAAAAAAAAAAAAAAAAAAAAAGAGTTAAGTGCTTACTTGATGCCAGCCGCCTTTGTTCTTAGAAGATGATCATCAGGTTCAAGTTCCCTTTTGCCCAATAACTGTCTGAAAAGATGCTGCAGAGATGGCTCTGGAAGGACAAATACGGAAACCAAAACAAAAGGGTCAGAAGAATGGAGGGAGTAAAAAGGGAACGCAAGTATTGTGCTCGTCAGGATTTGGGGGGCAGTTTCACAAATGTGTTTCTTGCCACTGTTGCATATTTTACTTGGACATCCTGTCACTTCCTCTGTGCCCTCTGTGACAGAAATATTGGTTACGAAGGTTAAAATCACTGAAGAAGTTGTTTATGTGGCACATTCCTTGGCAAGAGTTTTATCTTCGGTTCCTCTGAAAAGAGTGAAATTATAGCAGACGATTAAGCCTGCAGAAGCATTAAGCAGCCTCAGGTTAGAAGGCAGCCAATGTAGTTGAATTTAAAAAAAAATGAAAGAAATCTCTGGAGTAAAAATGTATCTCAGAGATCCACTCTTCTGTACATACTGGAAGTTTTTTCTCAATGTTAACAAAACCAACTGTCTCAAAGCCTGGGAACTATCTGCCTTTTTAGACTAGTGGATTGGAAAGGTAATCCATGCATATGAACCACATTTTGGAAACAGAAGACAGGTATACAGAAGCAAGCAACCATCTCTTGTCATCACACGGCTTGGAGTAGATTACTGTTAATTTTCTTTAGTGATATATGTGTGGATTTATGTGTAAATATATGTCATGCATATGAGAAAAGAAGTGTCGCATTATCGGTTTGCTCTCTTGCTTTTCTCCCACTGACATTCTGATCCACTTTTTGTGTGTGAGCTGAAGCGAATAAGGCAAAGCCTTGAAGAAACCCACTTGTCTTTTTCATCTAGACCTGAAAACCTGCAGATTCAGTTTCCACAAGAGTTGAAAGTCAAGTTAGAGACAAATTATTCTGTGGCTATTCATTCAATTAAAGTAGGTTTATATATAGAGAGAGAGAGAGAATGAGAGAGAGTTAGGTTTTATCTATTTATGTATGACCTTATCCCAGAAGGATTTAGGGCTGATAAATATTAGATATTATTACACAGAGCTAAGCATCTTCATGAAAAATTTTAAAAAATTATTATGGTAAATATACATAACATAAAATTTGCCATCTTAACCATTTTAAAGTGTACAGTTCTATGGCATCAAATACATTCACATTGTTGTGCAATCATTGCTACCATCCATCTCCGGAACTTTGTCATCTTCCCCAACTGAAACTCTGTACCCATTAAACACTAACTCCTTATTTCCCTCCCAGCCCCTGGTGACCACAGTTCTACTTTCTGTCTCAACGAATTTCACTGCTCTAGATACTTCACATAAGCGGAATCATGCAGTATTTGTCTTTTGTCACTGGCTTGTTTCATTTAGCATAATGTCCTCAAGGTTCATCCATGTTTTAGTATGTGTCAGAATTTCCTTCCTCTTTAAGACTGAATAATATCCTAAATTATATATATATATATAATTCATTTTGTTTATCCATCTATTTGTTGAATGAAAAATTTTAAATGTATCAGTCACTCATGTGTTCAAACTTTCCCTTCCCTTGACTCTGTGGCAGAGCTGGCTGGGTGACAACCACGATGTAGAGTTGCTGGACAGCAGTGCCCAGACAGGGACTCACTTTTCCAGTCCCTCTTGTGTCTGGGCGGGTCCCATGACTAGTTATTGTCCACAGAACATGAAAGAAAGTTAGCCTGATACTCTGAACACCTGCTGGTAGGCTGACACCAAGACGACTTTGAAACCATGAGACATGAGACGGCAGAGCCACGAGGTGGAAGTCAGTCTGGGTCTCTGAGTTACCACTCTGAGGAGAGCCTTTCAAGAGGTCCCTCTAATAGGAGTCACAGTGGATTTTGCATGAGTGAGAATTTTATATGTTAAGCCACTGAAATTTGGGAGCTATTAGTCAACCCTGTTTCATACCGCTTCCAAGATCCATTTATTCCAAGTTTCTTCTACCTTTCCAACTCCTCTTTCTTAATTTTTTTTCTTTTTTTAGCTCAAAACTTGAATTTATTAAAAAATTAGTCCATAAATCACATCTCATAAAGCAACCAGTGCTGTCATGAATGGAAGGACACAAGTACAAAACACCGACATTTGATATTGTTGATTGAATTGCTATCTTTTTTCAAAGAATTGCTTAAAATATATTGTTTTGCATTAAGTTTAATAACAAAGTCTTTGTGATTTCATTCCATCCTAAGACGTTTGAAGAACAGCAAGGCATCTACAGACGGACATTGGTAACTTTTTCGTGGCCTGATCAACACAGAGGTGATGGAAGTGGAGAATGTGGATGATGGCACAGGTAAGTGATCAGTGGCTTTTAAGTGGAATGCCAACAGTAAACTCCCTCACATGAATAGTTCATTTGCAGTGCATTAGAGCTTAGGAATACTCCAACTCTTCTTTCTCAGTGTTCATTGCTGACTTTGTTTTTCTCTGCCTTAGCTTTTGCTTGTTAGTCACCAGGTCATATATATTGTACTTCTTTAATAGTGCCTGTATCCATTCTCTCCTACCTGAATTTTCTGCTATGATTTAGTCCAAGCAGAGGCAGACCAAGAAGTAAGGGCAAGCCAGCTGAGAGCCTGAGATGCTCATCTCTAAAGGATGCTTATAGGCCATTGCAAACCTTGAGTGGATCAATAGTCCTCTCCAGAGGACACTGCACTGGTTGAAAGAAGTACAGTAAAAAGACTCTGGGCAAGGGCTGAACCTTCATGGGCCTCTTTGGTAACAGCAGATAGTCACTAAACTCTTCAGAAAGCAGGTAAGGTCTGGGTAATGCAGGCCTCTGATTTTGCTGAGTGGGGAGTAGCACCCAGATCCTTCTCTAAACAAATGTTAAACAAATATATAGAAAATAGTTTGCAGGGGAGGCAAAAAAATCAGCCTACTCAAGTTCCCCACATGTCTTTCTTAGTCTGGCCCTGAGTTTAGTCTTCTAACTTTTCTTGCTATTTCTGGGCTGTTTAATTTCATTCCAAATGGTTCTTTTACCATTCATCCTCCTCACTTCTGCCCGAGTGATCTTTCTAGAGCGCAACTCTGATTATGTTATCCCTGTCTTTAAAACTAATTGCCTAGGGTAGAATGAATGAATTTGTTGTAGAATGAATTCATCTCTCCAGCTACTATGAGGCGAGTAGGAGAGAAAAGCCATTTAAATAGAGCAGGCTATGCTGCCGCCATCCCAAATCATAAGCTTATGCCAGAGAATGAGGATGATGTGGAAGATTTGAATCTTATTTGCCTGTTTCTCACCTCTGAATCTGCTCAGACTGTCCCTTCTTCCAAAATTCCAGAAGAATATCTACTCATCTTTCAAGTAGAGTAAGTGGAATCAGGGGTTATCCCTTCTATGAAATCTTTCCTGACAAGCTTCCTACTCCTCATTATGTGTTCCTTTTCGTCCTTTTTTCTCTTCAAATCTAAACAGTGGTTGAGAGGCAGAAAAATTTAGGTTTTTCCAGCATTAAATCAGGGCCCTATGACAGTATGAGAATAGTTACCACACTTCTCATTTTAAAGGAAGATACGCATATTCCTGTTGCACTGAGAGCATTTGGCAGCTGCACAGTGCTTCATGCCTAACGCACATGGAGATTGTTGGTCATTGCTCCCTACGGGACCCCAAGACTGCAGCGTGCAGAAGATGGGGAACAGGCCCATCCTGTGCGCTAAACTCAAGAGTTTGAATGTCTCCTTTGGGCAGAGGAATGCCCATTTATCTTTTCCTCTTCCTGAATCCCCTTCTTCATTTGGGTGCAATCAATCATCCTTTTGTTAGGAAAAATAAATCAAATGTCTTTTGGTGAGTTTACTTTGCGATTGGAGTGATATTAGAGGAAGAATAAAGTAAATTATTCTTGTCTTGGAAATCTCTTTGCCATTCAAAATGTGGCCCAGAGATCAAGCTAACCTGAAATTTATTGGTCTGAAGTTTGTAGCCAAAATAGTTCTTTTTAAAACATTTTTGGCCAGCACACTTGTAGTGCTTTACCACCTGCAGCCATTGCTGTTGCTTAATTAACAGCCTTCAGGTGTCAGACTAGTGGGCTCAATCAGCCCAAGTGACTGAAAGTGAATGCAATTAATGACATGATTTTGAGAAGCCCGAGTTTAATTTTGCTAAACTTTCATAATGAAACTATGGCCTTATTGAGGCCTTACTGATTTACAACCAAAAGAAGATAGCTATGAATAAAGCTTCCATGTGGTCTTTATTCACTTTGGGTCCCGTCACCAGCTCTGGCCTCCAGCTCTCCTCCGTGGTTCTCAAACACCTGTCAGCCCACACATCCATTTGGTCCTGTGGTGGCCACTGAAAAGAATTGTTGACTCTCGTGCCTGAGGAGTCCCTATTTGTTTTGTTTTTGTTTTTGTTTTTTTCTTTGTGAAAGTGGTGAGGCACTGAACCATAGCATGGCCAAATGGTTCTTTCTTTCTACATGGAAGTCCCTTGAACATCAATTCTTACATTGCTAAAATTTCCTTCCCCTTCTTCCCTACCAAAGGCAAATTCATTTTGTCATTACTCTCTGAAAAGGGATCTGGATACCTGGGCCCTCACTCGCCTGACCCTTATCCATGGAAGACAGCACTAATAGATCACAGCACACTTTTCCCCAACTCTTGGAATCTTCAATACAGAGCTCCCTGTAGCAACTATATTAGTAAACAGTAGTTGACAAGTTAAAACCTTTACACTATTCATGGGGCCCACATGCCAAACGCTGATTATAGAAAGGCAAACGGTACACAGTCTTTGCATTCAAAGGCACTACATGTCAATGGGTGAAACAAAGTTAATACTCCCTTTCCCCATCCCACCCCTACTGCACTTTCTGTTCTTGAGAAATCCATGAAGTAAGTAACTTCTACTTTTATGATTAAAAGTAAAAAAGGCTAAGACCATTTTTATTCTCAAGTCTTACCTTCTGCAGAACAGTCTAAGTTTGAAATGTGTTATTTACAGGTACAATGAACACTATTTAGGTGAGGGGCACACTAATAGCCCTGACTCAAGCATTATAAAAGATATCCATGTAATAAAAACATTTGAACCGCCTTAATCTTTTGAAATAAAAAAGGGAAAAGAAAAAAATAAGAAATGTATATTTAATTATAAAATATTATAATTTGTATTTGTTTTTATCCTAATCTTGGTTTAATTACTTCTGGCCTAAAAATAGCATAGCTGCATGTTTCAGTGGGAAAAGATTTTAATTTCCTCTTGTGGCCAGTAAAACAGCCCACCTACCCCAATGGGATTTTTTTTACCACTGACAAGGTAACCACAAAATTTCCTTCCTCAAAATTCTCAGCTGGTAGATGGTGCGATTTAGAGCTCACAGCTGGCAAGCGAAAGGGGAATTGCCCACTCCTTTGTCCTGTAGCCCTGGGAGCAAGTGACCTCAGCCCTGAGACTTCCTAGGATTAGGAGGGACCCTCGGCTTCTTCCACCTAAATCTCCTCCTCTGTCTCCCAATAATTGCCTTGATGAGGTGGCTGCATCTCAGTCAACAGTTAGAGATGAAACTTCAGATGCAAATGTGCTTTTGTTTTCACCCTGAGGTATAAATGATTAAAACCAGATTTATAGCCAGAGCAATGAGGAAGCTGGAGAAAGCTGGCCAGCAAAGGGAAGGGGAAATGGGACTTTCCCAGCAAGAAGATTCTGAAATATGGGTTGGGGGGAGGGACAAGGGTCTACAGTGGCTTCCTCACAATTTTAGGGAAGTCTTGCTTTTCACTAACACTGATGTCTTGGGTGTCTTTAAAGCAACGGTGCCACTGAGATTCTTCTGATTATGTTGTCTCCAGTGCATGTGGATTGATTGCTCTTCCCTGCAGAGAAGGGCAACAGGTTCCTGGATGCTCTTGATAAACCCAAAGAACAGAGGCCATGGGCTTCAGCTGGTTTCACCTCCCGCTAAGAAAGGCTGTTCTTTTGTTCCAGCATCTGGTTTCATTTTGTCCTTTCTTAGAAAACTTCATGTGAGCGAGAAAAAAAAAATATCTGTATACATTTCTTCTGAAATAGAGCATTGTGTGGATGGCTGACAGGACAAGGGCTTTCTGTGCCATTCTTGGCTACAATTGGCCGAGGACTTGGAACCAGATGTCTCATTGAGTTTATGACTCTGCAGTTTGGCGCATCCTCTGAGGTGCAATGAAAGCCGACTGTTTCTCTAATTACTTCCTTACACCCTTCATGGCTCCTTAAGGACTAAGGGGCCATTTCCTTTCTTAGTTTTAACTCCTTTCAGTGTCTCTGTTCACTATTTGGTTAGAACGTTTATTACATATATTTTACTTGGTAAATATAGTGTCAATGTATTTTAATACCAGTCTCAGGCAGATATGAATTCAACACTAGCTCGGTAATTTTCTAATTGAGTGATCCTGGTAAATTTTCATGGCCTCTACAAACTACAGCATCATCATCTTTAAAGTGGAAATATCAGTACTTAATTTTTCAGGTGGTGAAAAATAATGAGAAATATATGTATTCAGTATACATACATGACAGTATTATTAAATTGAAATGTTCTTTCTTTTTAAAGACTATTTTTTAGAGCAGTTCACAGCAAAATTAAGAGGAGGCACAGAGATATCCCATAAACCCCACATATGCACAGCCTCTCCCATTACCAACATCCCCCCATCAAAGTGGTACATTTGTTACAGCTGATGAACCTACATTGACACGTTGTTATCACCCAGAGTCCACAGTTTACATTATGGTTCACTCTTGGTGTTGTGTATTCTATGGGTTTGGAGAAATGTATAATGACGTGTACCTACCATCAAAACATACAAAGTATTTTCACTGTCCTAAAAATCCTGTCTGTTCTGCCTATGCATCCCTTGCCTGCCCAACCCCTGACAACCACGGATCTTTTTACAGTCTGCATAGTTTTGCCTTTTCCAGGATGTCATGTAATTGAAATCAGTACATTGCCTTTCAGCTTGGCTTCTTTCACATAGTAATGTGAGTTTAACACCAGTTCAACACTGTGTAAGTTTCCTCCATGTCTTTTCATAGGTTGATAGCTCATTTCTTTCTAGTGTTGAATAATATCCATTGTCTGGAAGTACCATGGTTTATTTATCCATTCACCTGCCAAAGGATATCTTTGTGTTATAACTTTTAAAACACTGCAGCTAAACAATGAGCAAATTGCTGCTGGATTGCTAAGAACAACAATAATAATAAACATTCATAGAACATAACAGTTTGCCAAACTCTTTAACATACATTTTCTTATTTGAGGCTTACCAACCTGGCAAATTTGATGGAGCAGGTATTTTAACATATCTATTTCAGAAATTTGGAAATTGAGAATCAGAAGAGCAAATTTAAAGTCACACAGGTGACTTGGTCAGGTAGGTACTGTATTAATAAATCTCATGGTAGAGAGGAGATTGACATTCAAAGATCAGTGACTTGTTACAAGAAGCAAAGCTAGCAAGTAGAGATGAAAACTGAAAGCCACATCTTATATCAAATCCCAGCTCTTTTCATCACAGCAAGTTAATTTTAAATCTCAAGACATTGTGGAATCATGCAAAAAAGTATTAAAAAGGTTTTATTTTTAATGGATTGAAATAACATTCTATAGCTTTGCTAAATTTTAAAAATTCACTTCATATATCACTTTCTGAGAGGTACGTTAATATTTCTAACTATCAATTATGACTTCTTGAACTATTGTTCATTTTCTCAGCATTATAGGACATCTCTCTTTGACTTTTATGATGTTTTTATTTTGAGTTGTATTTTGATATTAAAATTTATATCTTTTTTTGTTCATATTCAACTTTTGATGCTTTATTTTTACCTCTCTTTCTTCATTTCTTATGACTATGATTTTATAGACTACTTACTCTTACCTTGGTTTTGCAAACACAAAGTAAGAGTACTCCTCTTTTGATCACTACGTTTATTCACATACTTTTATTATAATTACCATTATATTAAAACTTATTTTTGCTAATTCATTTCATATCTTTTCCTTAAAACATTTCTTTCCTTCCTTTGTTTGGATAGATTAGATTATATTCTAGCCAT
>NW_012150285.1:888651-968974 GCF_000956105.1 Propithecus coquereli
TCTTGCTCAGGCTGGTTTCGAACTCCTGAGCTCAAACAATCCGCCCGCCTCGGCCTCCCAGAGTGCTAGGATTACAGGTGTGAGCCACCGCGCCCGGCCAAACTGAACACATTTAAAGTGTACACTTGGTTAAGTTTTGACGTATGTACCCAGCCATGAAATCAAGATACAAATCAAGTCTGTCACCCCAAAGTTTCCTCATGTCCTTCGTAGTGTCTCCCTCCTTCTACGTCTCCAGGTAACCATGGACCATCTTCTGTCTCTATAGAACAGTTTCATTTTCTAGAATTTTTTATAAATGACATCTTACAATATGTAATATATACACTGACTTCTTTCACTCAGCATAATTATTTTGAGGTTCATGCACATTATGTATATCAATAGTTCATTCCTTTTTTATTGCTGAATATTATCCCATTGTATGAACGTACCACAATTTGTTTATTCATTCATCTGTTGATGGACATTGGATTGTTTCCAGATCTTTGTTATTACAAATAAAGCTGTTTCAAACATTTATGTTCAATCCTTTGTGTGACATATGCTTTCACTCTCCACATAAAATACCTAGGAATAGAATGGCTGTAGATTATAAAATGTGTTATGTTTAAGTTTTATTAATTAAAAAAACTGCCAAACTGTTTTCCAAAGTGTTTGGACTATTTTGTATTCCCATTAGCAGTGTATGAGAGCTCCAGTTGTTTCATATCCTCTCCAACACTCGATATGGTTAGGTGATATTCTGAAAACAAGTCCTTTATCAGATGTATAATTTGAAATATTTTCTCCCGGTCTGTGGTGTGTCTTTTCTTTCTCCTGACAGTTATTTTTCAAAGAGCAGAAGTTTAGTTATGATGCAGTCCAATTTACCAGTTTTTTCTTTTATGGATTATACTTGTTGGCATAGCATCTAAGAAATCTTTACCCAACTCACATTTGCAAAGATTTTCCTTTTGCTTTCTTCTAGAAATTTTATAACTTTTGTTCTTACATTTAGATCTATGATCCATTTGAGTTAAATTCCATACACAGAGCAAGTTATTTAGCAAAACATAATGTTTCTGATGGTATTTTAAATTGTATGATTTTTATATTTTAATTTCTAATCCTTCATTTCTAGAATATAGAAATAGAATTGATTTTTGTATATTGATCTTGAATTTGTAACCTTGCAAAACCCTTCTTCTTCCCTCTTTATTGGCTAATTCAGTGTCTGGGACCTCCAATAGAACATAGAATAGAAATGGTGGACATCTTGGCTTTTTCTTGATCTTAAGGGAAAAGTGTTTAGTCTTTCACCATGAAGTATGATGTTAGCTGTAGTTATTTTGAACGTGATCTTTACTAAGTTAATGAAATTCCCTTCGCTTCTTAGTTTGCTGAGAGTTTTTATTCAGGAATGGATGCTAGGTTTTATCAAATGGTTTTCCCGTGTCTATTGAGATGGTCATATGATTTTTTCATTTTTAGTTTTTTAATATGGTAAATTGCAGCAATTGATTAATCTGGAATATTAAACCAAATTTACATTCCCAAGATAGACCACACTTGGGCACAAATGTATTATCCTCTTTATAGATTGTTGATATGATCTGCTAAATTTTGATTAGATTTTTTTCATCTATGTTCATGAGAGATAGTGGTCTATAATTGTTTGTTTGTAATGTATTTTTTCTAGTCTTAGTGTCATGGTAATGCCAGATTTATAGATGAATTGGAAACTATTCCCTCTTCTTAAATTTTCTGGAAGAGTTTGTGCAGAATTGGTATCATTTCTTCTTTAAATATTTGGTATATTGAACCAGTGAAGCTGATTGGGTAATGTAGGGAAATTCACTTTATCTATTTCTTCTTGAGTGAACCTTGGTACGTTGTGTCTTTCAAGGAATTTGTCTATTCCACCAAAGTTGTCAGATTTATTGGTATGAAGTTGTTTATACTATTCTCTTATTGTCCTTTTAATATCTATAGAATCTTTAGTACTATAGATACTATAAATGTTATGTTAGCATCACACCACAAAATTTTACGTTGTGTTTTAAATTTCATTCCGTTCAAAATACTTTCTACTTTTTTCATTAATTTCTTTTCTGATCCTTTGAGTTGCACAGAAATGTGTTATTTAGTTTCCAAACTTCGGGGGATATTCCGGAGATCTTACTTTTATTGATTTCTAATTTATTTCCCCTGTGGTTAGAGAAAATAGTGTGTATGACATGAATCCTTTAAATGTATTGAGATTTGTTTAGTGGTCCAGAATATGGTGTGCCTTGGTAAATGTTTCATGTATTCTTGAAAATAATCTACATTTAACAATTTAGGGGTGAAGTGTTGCTCAAATTTTCTATATTCTTAGTGTTTTTCTATTAGTTATTGGGAGAGGGTGATTGAAAAATCTGCCTGTAATTGTGGGTGTCTATTTTTTCTTGCAATTCTAACAGCTTTTGCTTCATATATTTTGAAGCTCTCTTATTATGCACATAGAAGTTTAGGATTTTTATATTCTCATTATGAATTGACTCTTTTATCATTATGAAATGACCTTCTTTACTCCTTGTAATATTCTGGTTCTCTGAAATCTACTTTGACTAATTTATGAATAGTATAGCCACTCTTTATTTCAATTTCTGCTAACATACTATCTTTTTTGTATGCTTTTATTTTTTTACTTATTTTTGTCTTCATATTTAAAGTGGGTTTCTTGATGGCAGCGTATAGCTGGCTCTTGCTTTTTTACATTATATAGTAACTTTTCTTTTTGAGGTAACTTTATACTTTCAAAAGAGTCACAAAAATAATATAGAAAGTTTTCATATGCCTTTCACCTGTTTTCCATTTGTTAACCTATTATATAACCATAGGTAATTTATTAAAATTAAGAAATTAATCTTGGATCTGTGAATTTGTAGTTTTAATCAAATTTGGAAAAAAAAAAAAAAACCCAGCCATTTCCTCAAATACTTTTTCTATTGCATCCTTTTCTCTTTTTTCCCAAAGGAAAGATATTCCATTTGTATGTATATTAGGCTATTTGAAGTTGTCCTTACTGCTTACTGGTGCGTCATTCACATTTTTTACGTTTTACCCCCACTCTGTGTTTCATTTTGGAAAGCTTCTCCTTCTGTATTTTTGAGTTCACTAACCTTTTCTTCTGCAGTTTCCAGTCTGTCATTTATCCCATTCCCAGTGCATTTTGCATCTCACACGTTGTCATTTTATCTCTCATAAGTTTCTTTTGGTTTCTTTTTATATCTTCCATGTCTCTATCTAACATGTTCATTTTTATTTTCCTAGCTTTTAAAACATATGAATACAATTTTAACAATCTTCTTAACATGTGCTAGGTGGGATCAGAGCAGCATTTATTCTAGAGTGATTATTCACCACTACTAAGGCAAGACACTTCTGAGAACTCTGCCTAATGTTCCATTAATTACAAAACTTTCTAGCCTGGAAATAGGCTCTTCCTATGCTTGTGTAACCTCTGGTGACTGTCCTCTCTACCGTTTTCTGGTGGTTCTTTTCTTACCTCAGGTAGTTTCCTCACACACATGCACTGATCAGGACTGTGCTGAATACTCAGGAGGGCCACTTTTCAGATCTCTGGGTCTCTGGATGCAGCTCTCTCCTCTCTGGTGCTCTGCCCTAGGAATGCTAACCACCTTGCTCTCCCAGGGCTCTCAGATCTATCTCAGAAAAATTTCTGGGCTTTGCTTCGGTTTCCTCTCCCTGTGCCAAGGCCTGAAGGCTCTGTCAAGCCAGTAGCTGGGGCAATCTTGGGGTTCACCATGTTTGTTTCTCCTATCTCAGGAATCACCGTCACTCAATGGCTGATTCCAGTATCCTGAAAACCACCGTTTCATATATTTTGTTCATATTTAGTTCAGTTTTTTGTTGTTATTGTTTCAAACAGGAGGGTAAATCTGGCCCTTGTTACTCCATCTTGGTTTAGAATCAGACTCAACCTTCCTTAGAGAATAACTATTTATCCTTCTAACAAATAGAATGCAGTAGAAATGAGATTCCTGAGAAATAATTCTCCACGGATCTCATTGATTTTAACACGTCTTTCAAGCAAAAAGCATGAGCACTTGTGTTCCAGACTATCTTTTGAAGAATATTTGTATAAAGGTACAGTTAATGTACAGTAATGTCTCCCTCTGTAACAAAGGGCAGGTTTGCTTAAAGTCTTGGAAAATAGAGTTTCTCTCCAGAGCAAAGTACACACATGCTTACTGTCCAGTATAATATTTTTGGGTTTCCTAAGCTGAATGTGCCTCCTCTATTATGCAACCCAGTGTGTGAGAAGTTGATCCTTGACCCCCTTTGCATCACCCTGTGGGAATTGGGGCTTGAGGAATTGGTGGAATAAAATGCTTGTTCTTGTCTACTGCTATTGTTGTGAGTAATAAATTGTCCTTTGTCTCTGACCCAGGAGTCTTGTGCCTTCTGCCAGCATCCATGATACTGTGGCAGGCTAACTTGTTAGCTTGCAAATAAGGTAAAATCCCATACCCTTCACAGTTCTTGACAGTCAAAACAGAATAAGCTAGATTAAAAAGCAATACAACTTCTGCCTGGCTTTTTCTCTGGAGGCATGTGCCTTGGGGGTCTTGAGTCAATATGTTATACATTTGGCTACCTTATGGCTGCTGTGTTGGGAAAATCAAATAGAGAGTGTATATCACATTTGGGTTACCCAGGAAGCCCCAGCTCTTCCAATCACGAGCTGATTGAGTCTTCTCAGCCCAAGTATGAGTGAGTGGGCCTTTATGTCATTCTAAATACCTGCCTTTTAGCCACACTGCTAAGTGGAGCAAAGATGAGTTGTCCCATAGTCCTGTCTTGTTTGCAGATTGGTGGGCAAAATAAATGCTGTGGTTGTTATAAGTCACTAAGTTTTGAGGTGATTTATTATGCAGTCCTAGGTATCTGAAACACCATACATTTTATAGCATTCTTCTGGATTTCTTGCTCTTCTTGCTAGAGTGCTTTCTCCAAATAGTTTTTAAAGAGATTTTTGTGTAGCAAACTTCTGAGACATCATATGCTTAAAATACATTCATTTTTCTTTTACATTTAAAAAATAATTTAGTTGATAGTGAAAGTATAAGACTAAAATCCTTTCCCTTCAAATCAGTATCTATTGCTTTCTTACATCCAGGTTGCTGTTGTAAAATCTGGTGTCAGTTTTGATGCCTGTTTCTTTACAGGTGAAATGCAGTTTGTCCCAGTAACATTAATTTTTTTTTACCTTTGAGTTTTTGAAAAATACGTTACTATAGGATATGTAAGTAAGGGATTTTTTCTTATTTATATCATTTTGTACTTTATGAGCCCCTTCAATTCCAAGGTCTTACATCTTTCTCTAATTTGGGGTATTATTGGTCTTTATTCCTTCACATTTTTCTTTGCTTTTTATTGTTTTCCTTTTTCTTTTTTCTGAATCCCGTATGAATGGTAACTCTTATAATTCTATCCTTCATGTCTCTTAAATTTTCTTTTACATTTTCTACAACTTTATTTCCTTCTAGTTCCTTCATAGAGGGGTTTTTGCTCTCATCTTCTAGCTCACTAATTTGTTTTTGAACTGTATATGTTCTTCTATCATACTATGTATTAAGTTCTTTATTTCAAATTTTATTTTTCTGCTATAGTATGTCCACACGGTTATATTATACAAGTGCTTGTTTTTATTTCGTCTTCCTCATCTTTTTGAAGATGATTATAAATCTCAGGTTTACATGTTCATTTTCCATATCTCACTAATCACTGTCACTCATTTTTTGATTCCAGTGTCTTAAAAACCATTGTTTCATATATTTTGTCTGGTATTAGTCATTTTAAATCATTATTTTAAATCATTTGTCTCTCTTGTTTATTAGGCCTGATTTTTCAGGTATGGCTTTTTCAGTTTGTTTTTTAATGCTGGTATAGAAATCAGATGTCTTATTAGTTTCCCTGTGTGCTCATATTCCCCTGAGAGTGTAATTAACTTTTAAGAAAGGGTTAAATTCCAGGCTCTAACTGTGACCTTTTGGGGAAGTTTAAGGAATAGGGGTAGAGTGGGGAAGTCATCTTGGGAGGAGAACCAACTCCTCCATCACCTCTTTGCTATTCCCTCTCCCCCAAACAGTTGACCCTGTTCTCCAGCAAATAAATCATGCCTTCACCTAGGGGACTGCTCTTTCTAAAAGCGTTTTACTTTGCTCATAATATTCTAGATCTCTGTATAAGTCTAAGTAGAATCACTAGAAGGAAATTCATCTATTTCTTTATGTTAAAAGATTTGTTTGGGGATTCAAAGCTACGCAGTTGAGCTCGTTAAACAGTCTCTGTAAGGCAGCTGTCTTTATGTCTGACACTGTAGTTTGAAGTTTGCAGGGAGGGCAGTCAGAAAGGAAAGATGGATGTAAAGGTGTGGAGAGCAAAGGCATACTGGAACACATAAGCTTGAGTTGGAACCCACAATGATGGAATGGAACTCATGCCAGTAAGAAGCTGGAGCCCTTTGTCATGGAGCTAAACACATCTGGTCCATGAGACAGAAAAGGCGAAAGAGGTTGCAGGGGAAATTGGATCCTTTACATAGCTGTGAAATAAGCCAGCAAAACGACAACATGCGTGAGTTTCAGAAGTCCCTGGTTATCATGCCCCGTGTTTCTGAGTGTAAAAACAACGATCCGAATGCTGCTCCACTTCCACTCTCCAGTATTGCACAAAAAACTCTTTAACTCTAACTGGAAATACAGGAATGGGAATTCTTGGAAACATAGTTCATCTTAGCCAAGTTGACACATTACAAAACCACCACGACCTTGGCATGTGGAAGGAGGCGGGGGAGGAGCAGAAGGAACTCTCCCGGCAGCTGTTGTGCTTGCATTGCTTGGTATCTGCTTCTCTCCCAGCTGGGCTCTGCCATAGCTTATTGTTACCCTGCTGTTTCTGAGCAGCAGTGCATTGGCTTGGTTGTTTTTCTGCCCTGGGGTGGCAACACGGCAAACAGGAACGGACCTTCTAATGCAATAAGAAGGGAGAGAAAAGAGCACAACTCCAAATCTCTCCCTCTACTTATTTCTCGGCCATGTTTTGCAGCTTTCTCCAACCCTTGTCCCTTGCTTTCCCACTCTCACTCTCCCTCGGTCATCCCCATTAACTACAACACAACTGCCTTCCAACTGGACCTCTTTTTTTTTTTTATTTCAGCATATTATGGGGGTACAGATGTTTAGGTTACGTGTGTTGCCCTTCGTTCCCCCCGCCAAGTCCGTGTTTCAAATATGTCCATCCTTTGGGTGGTGCGCATTGCACTCCTTGTGTATACAAATACCCGTCCTCTCCTCCCTCCTCCCCGCTCCTCCCGCCCCCCTCCCCTTCCCCAACATCCAATAGATGTTATTCTTATATGTGCATTTATGTGTTGATTAGTTAATACCAATTTGATGGTGAGTACAAATGGATCCCGTTCTTCTGCTCTTGTGGTGCCCCACTTTGGATAATGGGCTTAAGTTTAATCCAGGAAAGTGTAAGAGGTGCTAGATCACTGTCGTTTCTTATGATTGAGTAATATTCCATTGTAAACATATACCAAATTTTGATAATCCACTCATAGATTGATGGGCACTTGGGTTGTTTCCACATTCTTGCAATAGTGAATTGTGCTGCCATAAACATTCGGGTGCAGATGTCCTTATTGTAGAATCCAACTGGACCTCTTAATGCTTATGTTAGTGTTTCAGCACCGTCTTCTTCCCCATCACATGAGTGGTGACATCAAGGTTGGTGGCAAAATCTAGCAGCCCCTGTATTTACTATCGTATAAGCTGTAATAACATTGTTAATGTAGATTTTTTATTTTACTGTAAGATATTATTAAAGTAATAAAAAGAAAATGATTTAAAAACAGCTAATGTTTTGGTTATGTTGTGTAGCTTTTCTGGGAATTTGGTTGGCGCAGCTCTTTTCTGACCTATCTGAGGGGAAAGGGCCAATTAAGATTATACTTTGAACCACAGGGATTTTAAAGAGTTGTATATTTTTGGCCCATGCACCAGAGTAGACATGCATTTAAGGAAACCTGATTATCTCAATTGCTCCTAAAAGTGACAAGAGAAGGCTATACATTTGCCAACAGCTGCTCTTATTATTATGAAATATCATCCATCTACCTGATTCTTCCCTCTGGCTCCATAAATTATAGCGGTATTTCCTTAGAAACCCAAAGTGAAAAACATCCTTCCTGTGCCTTTAATTTCTAGTGCTGGCTTGTGGCTGGTTAGAGCAACTGGCAGCACTCAGCCTGGCCAACCCACATTTCTCTGTGTCTACAAGAAATACTGAGCAATACTGAGCCACAGGAAATCCAGGCAAATGATATAGACTCAATTTTATTCTTACTTGAACATCATAATAGAATTTAAACTCCTACAAATGACTGCAATTAAATTCAACCACTTAACGCAGTATACTAGGCATAATGGCGTTTTTAAAATTGTTTACTTTTTGAGCAACTGACAACTCAAAAGAAAGATCTTTTTTGGAAGTCACAGAGCATGTTGGCCAAATAATTACTACAAAAATGCTCCTAAATCAAATAAAGCAAAAAAGCAAAAAAAAAAAAAAAAAATTAGTTGTTAATGCTCTTATTGTAAACTATTTTGGGAAGACAAACCTCTTGTGGGCAGGCGAGATGTTCCTTCATTGCCTTACAAGATCTGGGAGACTGAGCAATCAAGCTTGAGCTAAGAACCAGAAGAGTGTCTGTGACACTTTAAACTTCACAAAGAAGTTACCAGGTAGAAGGGGACAATTGCAGTGACTGATTTTCCTGACAAAATGACAGTGTCTTGACAATGGCTATGAAAGCTTGATGACCCTTAACATCTTGTGGAACAAAGAAGTCAGTAGAACAAGGTGAAAATGTTAAAGAGGGAATATAAGAAACAAAAAAGAAAGATGACAAGGTGACAAGTTAAACATAATCCTCAGAATAAGAAACGTCAGAAGCCTCCTCCGCAGTACACCTACAAACACCTGCCCTTTGTTAATACATAAAAGAAGGCCTCTCACTGTAACTCCTTAACTTCCTCGGTGGAGGGAAATCAGATGCCTAGGAAGTGTGATGGGGCCTGGTGGGAGAGATTTTACTGGACAATGCCTCCAACAAGCTGTATTTTTCCTTAATCAGTCTTTTATTTGTTACCCCCTAGTCCTGGTTACTCAAGTCTTCCAACTCTACCTCATCTCTCCTTTTACCTCCCCCCTCACAAAATCTCAAAGGAGTTAATAGGTTAAAGTAGACATATTCGCTGAATAATCCACGTGTGTGTTGGGGCAGACCAGTGAGGGCATCACCTTGACCTGAAAACTTTTAATTGGAGCCAACTTTCAAAGAGATACAAGAATAGACATCCACTTGTGATATTCTTTCCTTAATTATATGACAGCCTATCCAAATTTTCAATCTACAGTCGCTGATATCTGAGGACCTTTGATGTCTTTGACTTGGCTGTGGTGGAATACCCTCCATTCTTCCAAATAGTCCACCTGTTTGCCTTGCCCTTAAATTTCACCATGAAGGCGTGAGCCCTTTATTTTAAGCCTTTCTTTCTATCTAATAATAAAAAATAGTGTTATATTGAATAAGACAGTGGCATTCAAAAACTTAATATAAATGAGTTATTTATATCATTTTCTTTAATGGAGGAAATACGATAGTTGAACAAGGATTGGGGGAAGGAAAATCCTTCAATGGAACCGCTGAGAGAAAGAGACAAAGAGTTTGGAATGGGAGACAACAATAGTCTTCTTAACAAATATCATTTACATAATAATTCTTTTCCCTTTCCTGGACATCAGATGCAGAAAATTGAGTCAATGATTCAGTTCATGGCACATTATCATCACTGGTCAAAGCAAGACCTTCTTTTTTTTATTTTTTGCATTTTATTTCCATTCCTCATTCCCATTCCACCTCCCCCAGCAGTCCTTCTAGGGTATTAGATGTGCATCTTTTTGTTCGCACATGCTCTTGTAAAAAGCATATTGTTTTGTGTACACTTAACTTACATAAATAATGTCATGTTATATATTTCCATCTGTTTTTAAGTTTTCTTTTGTTCAAGACCATATTTTAAGATCCATCCATGTTGCTGTGTGTACCTCTTGTCTCTTGCTTCTAACCACCACACAATGAGTACAGTTTCCCCACACACTCTCCCAGTGACGTGCACCCAGAGTACCTCTAGTTACCCCACCCCAAATGATGCTAAAGCCAATAACCACACACATGACACTTTAGGAACCATGTGAGAATCTCTCTGGACTCTATACCTAAAAGTAGAGTAGAATTCTGGTAGTAAGGTTAAAATATATTTAAAACGTTCTATGTTTTACTACTTTTTATTATATGAGGTTGGTATTATTATTATTACCACATTTTACAGGTGAATAAATGGAAGAATCAGACATTAAGTGAGATGCCCACAGTCACTCCATGGATACAAAATGGACCCCAAGTATGAACTTTTCTTTTCTGACTACCGTGTTCTTCTCTGTTCTTTGTACCACATCACGTTGGCTCCACAAACTTATCCTACACTGAAATGGAAATGTGTTGGGGTTAGATTCATTGCACTACATTTCCTAGGGGCTAACACTTTCTCCTTTGTGAATATGGTGTAAATAGTGACTCAGAGTTAGGCTAATGATGTGGGACATACAAGTTTCCTGTTGGCTGACAGTAACTCTGGTGGCCTCATTTAACTGTTTTCTGGTAAACTAGAAACAGTATGCCTGCATTAAAATCAAGGACAAGGGAGTGCCTGCGACGTGCTGGCCAGGTCTTAGAGGTGGATCTACAGGAAGACTGGCACCTGAAGGTGCATTAAGGCAAGGGCAATACAGCTTTATATTCGTACCTTTTGTATGTCAGACATACGGAAGGTGACAGGCTTGTGAAAAGGGGAACTAAGTTTAAATCTGCTGGGAAAAAGAAAATGAAGTAAAGCCACTTTATGAGAAATTCCTGAAAAATATTTGATTAATACTTGATGATAACTAAGTGCTAGAACAATCTATTTTACAATTCACACAATCATTATATATGCATTATTTTGTTTGTTTTTAATGTTATTCTGAGCAAAGCCCCTGCATTCTTCTGATACTGTCACATGGCAGCCCCAGTGGCTATGCTGCAAGACCTCTCTTATCAACGTGAGGTTCTCAGTCCTCAAGAAAGACTGGCACAGTCATTCCAGACATTCTCATACAGACATTTCTGTCTTTTACAAGGGTCGTAATTTTGATGCTAAATCAAAGAATCTGCTTATAAGGGAGAATGCATCCCATTATTCAGGATGGAAATTTTGCTTCATTAAGAGCAGTGATTGATCTCAACTCGAGGAGAGGGAGAAGAAAATTCTTCTTAAAGTCTCCTGGATGTGAGTATGTGTATTTGGGGAGTGGGAAGTTTTAAACACTGTAAGCTTTTACCTAAGAGATTCTGATCACCTTCCCCAGTGGTTTTCAATACACCTACCTCACACCTCATCCTGTGACTTTTCAGACAATTTCTTCCATGACTTTTTTGGACAATCATATCCTATAGACAATGGCAGTGCCACCAGCTACTTATGCAAATGTATTTACAAACCCTATAAAAAAAAATACTAGAAAACTGGGTTAACTGATAGGCCAGATTAGAATTTTAGAAAAAAAATTCTCTTAGGTTTCCTTGATGTCATGATATCCTTATTTTTCAAAAAGTAGCACAGTGTATTAGTCTACTGAAAAAGCAGTGATCTAATTTAGGCCAGAAGCCTGGGTTCTAGTTGCTTTCTCTGTTGCAAACAGCCTTATGTGTTTGGGAAGGTGATGACTCCTGAGGCCTTTAGATGAAGTAGACAAAGGCCAAGATCTTGTCCAGTAAAAAAGCCATTAGGCTATTAAATCTAGAGCATAAAAATGAACTACAGTGGGACCTTAGAATACCATACCTTTGATTGCCCTCCTTTTCTATTAATAATTCACTGGATCAAGAACATAAAATACTGTTTCCTTTCATCTTGGTACTTCTTTCTGTGACTTATTATTCTCTGGAACAAAACTAGTAACACGTGTGGAATTTCTGTTCTAAAAAGCAAGTTGGACACAGGAATGCATTTCTGGTTGTCTTTGTTGGATAGCCTAGCAAGAAAACAGGATTCCCTTGGGAAGGACTCTTAAGAGAACCAGTGGTTTTCATAGTTTAGCAGCGTCAGAATCACAGATTGCTGGGCCCCATCCCCAGAGTTGCTGATCCGGCAGATCTGGGGTGGGGTCTGAGAGTTGGTCTTTCTAACAAGTTCCCAGGTGATGTTGATGCTGCTGGTGCTGAGACCACACTTGGAGAACGGCTCTTAACAGAGCATTATATGCTCCTCATGGAGGCGGTGGTCTGAATCTCTCCATGTCGACCTTGTCCCAGGTTACAGCGTGTGATGGGCAGCCCTTGAGATGATGCTGTGACCTCCTATTTTTGATTCCAGAAGATTCTGTTTTCCAATAGTAATTACCACACAGAAGAGGAAGACATCAACACAGAAAATAGAGAAGAAAGCAAACTCATATAGTCGCTCAATTTGCCCACCTTTCCTCTCTGTATGACTCAGAACTGCAGACAGTCCAGTTTATATAATTAGCCTAAAAGAATAAAAAGATTGATATATTTTGGATGGTGCTTCATCAGTTTTTAGCAGAATTCAATAGAGAAAGATCACAAATCAGAGTTCAAATATATATTAAAGTGTCTCTTTTTCTCTTAGGAGTAGCTGATATGTATTGAGTATTTTCTATTTACCATGAAATGTGCTACTGACTTTACACGTACTAGCTCATGTGACCCCTGATGAAATCCTATCAGATGGATATTATATTTATCCCCATTTTGTAGATGGGGAAACCAAAACTTAGAGAGGCAAAATAACTTGCCTGAGGTTATTTAAAAAAGAAGTGGTGGAACTAGGATTTGCTACACTGAACTGCCTCCGGCTATATGATACTGAAAAACACCAAATACCCTCTTCACTGTTTATATTCTGTAAAATGGCCCTATCTCCCAGAGATAATGTGTGAATAAATAAGATAATAGACTTATCGAATGCCACAAAGAAATGATGTGCTGTGGCTACAAGATACTATTCTGAAATATTTTAGATGTTATTATCCTTTTTTACAACAAATGAAATGCAACAATCTATAAATTGTTATTATCTGTTTTACTTTCCTTGCATTTCTGTTCCTTAAAGAATTATTTTTATGTTCTTGTCCTCGAAATGGTCATGCATTCTTTTCTTCTGGTGACTTTCAAGGAACTACTCAAAATTATTTTAATTTTAACATGTAACCCTTTAAGTAGATGTCCTGGTGTCACCAGAGTTAATGCAAAGACCGATACTGTGGCTCTTGGTCTCCACCTCTGGCTCTGCTGCTGCTCTCTGTGGTCCAGGCAGTCGCTGTTACCTGCATTTACATCTGATGGGGTTGGACTTGATCAGAGGCGCTCAAATTTTTCTCCGCTACGGTAGAGTGGATGATTTTCACATTCACAAAACAAGATTCGGGTGAAACTCATGAATATTTTGCAGGGATGCAAAACAAAATATTATTGTAGACTTTTTTTTCTCATTGCAACAGCTGTAATAATTAAAAGAATGTTGGTTATCTTACTGATTGTGCCATTGATAAGACAGACTGAGGGTTATGAGCAATTGACAGCAAGCTGGTTCTAACTTTATCTCTTTATTTCCAGCCAAGAAAGCACTTCAGAATGCAAGTGGGTAAGCATGATGACATTGTCATAGGAGTTACCTGGAATCTAATCTAATTTATTTTTTTAAAAACAAATCATTTCCAAATGGCAACACATTGTTATTAGTAATAAATTATTGGTGATAGCACTCACACCTGATACTACTCTGTGGTTGAGAATCACAGGACTAGATGATTTTCAGATCCCTTCCCACACAAACATCTCATTTATGGTCTTGGACTTTTCTCCAACAGATCTTCATTATAGTCTTTCTGGAATCATGGCTTTGAAGATGAGTTACGTTGTGCAATTACTTCTAAGTTTTTGTCCAGTTTGCTAATCTGAAAAAAAAAGTACAGCAGTCATGCTTTTTTTTTTTTTTTTTTGAGACAGAATCTCACTCTGTTGCCTGGGCTAGAGTGCCGTGGCATCAGCCTAGCTCACAGCAACCTCAAAATCCTGGGCTCAAGTGATACTCCTGCCTCAGCCTCCCGAGTAGCTGGGACTACAGGCATGTGCCACCAGGCCCGGATAATTTTTTGTATATATTTTTAGTTGTCCAGCTAATTTCTTTCTATTATTAGTAGAGACGGGGTCTCGCTCTTGCTCAGGCTGGTCTTGAACTCCTGACCTCGAGCAATCCTCCCACCTCGGCCTCCCAGTGTGCTAGGATTGCAGGCGTGAGCCACCGCGCCTGGCCAGCAGTCATGCTTTGATAAAACTTAAAAACAGCCCTGAGAAGAAGACAAAATTGCTGGACTCCATTATTTCTTCTGCAGAATCCCGAGGGGCATGGGAAATGCCAGGCTGCATGGTGCCTGCTGGCTTGTGAAGATTATTGTCATATGGAGCAAAGATGGCCTCAGCTCTGGGGTGGAGAAGACAATAGAACCCACTGATTGGTAGGTGCCCGAATCCTTCAAATGGGGAAATCTTTCAGGTTAAATTGTCTACTTCCATTTTTACATTCAGCATTTCTTCCTGTTTATTTATTTATTTATTCATTTATTTCCTTTGGGATTCTTAAAAGCCTGCCTGGGGACTTTTTAGAAATTATTTGTAATCTCCATAAGGACAATGCAATATTTGTGTTACAATTTCCTTTTTGGACATTTTAATCATTTAGTATTTATCCTATTTATCCTGGCACAAAGGCTTCAAAAACAGGATATTCTCCTTAAGTTTTCTTTTAGCCATAATGTGGCAAATCACAAGCTTTTATAATTTTTTTATATGGAAGTCTTGGAATTTCCACAGCTTACATTCTGAGCCAACAAAAATATACAGAGACAGAAAGCAGGGAATTTTTGAATACACTTGATTTACTTCACAGCATTACTGTTTTTGCAGATATGTGTGCTTAACAGGGCAATTAATTTTAAGTCTGATTTGGAAACAGAAAGTTTGTTTTTGTGAACTCAGAGGAAAGAAATGGTAAAAATAGTTTGCATCTGATGATAGCATATCCCAGGAAAGGGTTATGCCTAAGTTAACTACGAGGCTTTCCTGGACAACCACCGGTACAGGAAGACCCAAAAAGGTCTGGGGTTGAGCTGGATGGAGACTGTTTTGAAAGAAGGCAGTGTGCTACACTGGAAAGAACACACAATGTAGAACCAGGAAACGTAATTTCTAGTCCTAGTTTTCCTATTACCTGTGTACCTTTGAGCAGGTCAATTAACCTCTCTGACTCTCAATTTCCTCCTCCTTCTAATGGAGATTTTTAAAAAGCCCTGCCCTACCTACTTCCTAGGATTGTTAGGAGGCTCACATAAAATAAAATATCTTAAAGAATTTTTAAAATTATAAAGTACATTACTAATGTGAGATATCTTTATAATATCTTTCTGTAATTCAGTTAGTCCTTGAATACCTAATGTTGAAATCACATAGGATGGCAAGATTAATTGGGGTATTTTTCCTTGTCAGGGCATGGCATTTATATTAGTAGTATTTGTTTAAACCCTAATAAGTCTATCTAACTGTATCTTTGGAGCAGGTTCAGGAAATGTGAATGATTCTGCTGTAATATATACGAGGAGTCTATGAATTTCTGTTATTCCTGTTAAGACCACCCTCCTCTGTTTTGCTGTTATTCCAAAGCTCAACGACCTCCTGAAAAGACCACCCCTCCACTGCCCGTCTTAGCACTGTGAATTGCCTATGAAGCTAGAGCCAGAAGATGGTGATCATTAGGTCTGCTCCCAGACCTTCCTCTAACAGACCATCAGGAATAATCCCATCTTTCCTTACATCCCTCTTGACAAGTCCAAGCTTCTGGACTCATTATTAATATGTCTCTGTACATGCCATACTCTGAGCCAATTCTGTGTTTACCATGAATTTCATTGTGTCCTCTGGAATTTAATGTTAGTCATTTGCAAAATGATATTGTCCCTGATGTCATCTACCTTCAGAAAGCCTTTCCTTCATTTTTCATTCTAATGGAAGCCTGGCTTGGCTTGGTAACACTTCACTGAAGCCTTATCAGCTGGTGATCCCATATGCCACAGAACCTGGAGATTAGATTAAAGAGCCTCCTTCTTCTTGTTGCCACCTCCAAAACATTTCTCCTTTGCAATACTGCTCAAAGCCTATCTCCTTTAATCTCAATACCTTCTAGTGACCCTTCTTCCTTCTTTGATGATTTTGGCACCTGGTTCATTCTCTTCCTCTCCACCATGCTAATTTTTATTTTTAGTAGCTTGAATACCCACATGAATCTGACCTCCAAGTTCCTTGAATTCTTCATGTGTAATAGTTGTTGCCTCAACTCAATGTTAGTCATTCCCTCCCATTTCCATTCTCAAAAACTTGACATCACCCATAATATCCTTAACTCTGAAATCATGATATCAAGATTTCATTTTCTGACCAACACCTCCTCATTTTTTCCAATGTATTTACTATACTACAATCCCAACTTAGCAGACTCTGTCTTATTTTCCCTATACGCCATGTTTCAGACTCACCCTCAACTCCTGTGGCCTCTTGTTCTCCGTTGTCTTCTCCTGGCAAACTCCCAACTTGGCTTAATCCAAAATTACATCGTGCTGAACCTGCACTCTTATAACTAATCTTGACTGGGGCAAAACCAGTGAGTCTTTCAGGAGTGTGACTTCTTAAGATATTTATTTCAAACCAGCCATATTCTATCTTTCAGGCCACTAACGATGCCTTCCTCCAACCCCTTTCTTTTTTTATTTTTTTTTATTTTTTTTAACTGCTTTTGATTTTATGGAACTACAAAATGCAGAAACCACTTTGCTGTCATTCTCAGAAGTCCATTTTAAATCATGAGATACGTCAAGGTATAATTACTCATATTTAAAACGTTCTGTAATTATAGGAAGAAAGAATAGAAAAATGGCTTTCTTAAAAAAAAGACTATTAGAAGCAATTGACTCTCAAGAAATGTCTGTCTTTTATAAAGTTCATAATTTCCCAGTAAATTCTTTTAAGTTAATAAACATTTTAAACATGAAGAACCTTTAAAGTCCCCCTCATCTTCCACCCTATACATACACACACAGAAAAATGAGAAAAAAAAAAAAAACTAAAGTCTTTCACAAAAAGTGCATTTTTTTTTTGTTTTTTTTTTATTTCAGCAAATTACGGGTGTACATACGTTTAGGTTACGTGTGTTACCCTTGGTTCCCCCCCCCACCGAAGTCCGTGTTTCAAATATGTCCATCCTTCGGGTAGTGCGCATTGCACTCCTTGTGTATACAAATACCCCTCCCCTCCTCCCTCTTCCCCCCACCACCCACCACCCTCCCCCTTCCCCAGCATCCAATAGATGTTGTTCTGATATGTGCATTTATGTGTTGATTAGTTAATACCGATTTGATGGTGAGTACAAATGGGTCCCGTTCTGCTGCTCTTGTGGTGCTCCACTTTATAGACTGGGGAGAAGAAGGTTCTGAAAGAAACTCACCATCCTCTTGTTCAAATGTTTTGTACTTCCACCTGGTGTTTGCTTCTCTCTCCTTTCTAACTTACTTTCCCTCAGATAGTTTATTTGTTCTTTGCATTTCTTTGTTCAGTTCCACTAGAATGTAAATTCCATGAAAACAAGCATGTTGTTTGCCTTGTCACCACTGTATTCCTGAGCACCTAGCACAGTGGTTGGCACATAGGAGGTACTGTCACCAATCTTAACATAGAGGGGAAATAGACATGTCAATGTTTAGAGGCTCAGATAGAAACATTGGAATATGCAAAGCAAACTTAAGAGCCTAGAGCCTGCAGCCAACAGCAGAAAGCTTGTCTAAGCATTAAAAAAGCAATAACAATGACCTAAAGATACGAGGTAACATTCCCATGAAGGTCGTACAAAGAATATGTGCCTTACAAGAGGACCTGTGTTAGTTTGCTTGGAGTCATAATGCCTGGTCCCATAGACATTTGGCCAATTTGTTCATAGTTCTTCAGCTACTCATTATTAACTCAGAAATCATACTGAAGAAAGGAAAGGACTTTAGAGATCATTTAATGTGCCACCTTCTGCTTTGCAGGTAAGAAAATTTGAATCCTGGAAGTGAAGAGTCTTACCTCAGATTATCCTTTTATTTACAGAACAGAGATAAGAACCCAGGTTTTTTTAATTCTGTGTCTTTTTTTGTTAATGGTGTCCTGCAAATGTCAAAATGTCTTAAGCAGTTTAACAGTACAATGCTGAGTTGCAGTTCTTGAAAGGCCTCTGGGTTCCCAAAGGAAATCTTATGTGTTGCTTATGAAAATTGGAACTTTAATTTAGCATATAAATAAAAAGTCCTCACATTTTAAAGAGATATTTCCAAAGATGTTATGCTTTGGGGAAAAAAATGTCTATGCTTTAGTCAAATGGCAGAATTTTTTTTTTTTACTTGTTTAGATACCAGACTCTGATCATTGTGCATTATGAGATCATTCCCAAATTACATACGTGAGCCATTTATAAATAAATATAATACATTTGTATAGAGTAATTTTCTCTCATGGTATTTGTTCCTTTCTTTTTCTCGTGTATTTACTTGTCCCTATTTAAAAGCTCATGAAATGTCCTCTCCAAGTCTCCTCTCAATAATGTAAACAGATGTTTTGCAATCATTTTAGAATGGGAGAGGACCCATATTTTCATCTCATCTCCTGGTGGAGATGAGAGTTAGATTCATATGGGGCCAGGAAGTGTGGTGGGATGGGGCTCATGGGGCTGTCTTCCGAGGAAATCCCATTTGGGCTGACTGGAGGCAGCTACAAGAACGTGGGCAGGAGGTATGTTTTGGTGTTCAGAGGCTCCGTTAATTTCCTTACTAGGCTCCATAAGCTCCAACAAGGGGTAAAGGGAATTCCTTTTTTGGAGTTACAGTCTGAGGCCTCCAGAGTGAATTTGGACAAGATGTTCCCATATTGTCTGCTCATTTCTTTTCTTCTTGGACACCTACAGAAGATTCTAAAAGCTCAGCATAAGTTTTCCCACTATTTAAAATTCAAATATGGCCCTGAAGTTGGTGTTAAGAAGCTTATAGTCATCAAATTGAGGTGACGTGGGTGCAGCCTCCTGGGTCACTTGTCATACTCAGATTTGAATTAGATCTCATGGGCTTCTGGGTCATCTATATCTGTGGTCTTGAAGCCCCAGGCTGTGGACTGGTACCAGTTGATGGCCTTTTAGGAACTGGCCTGCACAGCAGGAGGTGAGCAGCATTTAAGTGAGCGAAGCTTCATCTGTATTTACAGCCACTCCCTGTCGCTCGCAAACCACCTGAGTTCCACCTCTTGTCAAATTCTGCATTATGGTGAGTCGTATAATTATTTCATTATACGTTACAATGTAATACTGATAGAAAGAAAGAGCATAATAGATGCAATGTACTTGAATCACCCCAAAATCACCCCCCACCCATGTCTGTGGAAAAATTGTCTTCCATGAAACCAGTCCCTGGTGTCAAATAGGTTGTGGACTGATGCTCTACATGACAGCATTAATGCCTGAAGGGAAAGGCGCATCCCTCCAACAAGCACTGAGGCAACTTGGCGTAGTGCACCAAATAGAGAACAGGGAGAGAGAATAGCTGGGATTAAGACCTAATTCTTGCTATTCACTGTCTCTGTGATCTTGCTCAAGCAAGCAAACTTCTCTGAGCCTCTGTTTCTTGATGGACACTGTGAAGATAAACAACCCCCTCCCCCAGCTCTCTCATAGGATTGCTGTGGGACCCACAGGCCATAATCTTAAGGTACTCTTTAGGTAAAGAGTTGCACAAATGTGAAATGTTATTAGTAACTGAAAGAAATGGTCCTGAATTATTGCTGCCGAAAGCATGCACTTACTTATTTCATCACTTAATAGGTACTTGGGGCAGACAGAGCATCAGATCAGATAATATGTAAAAAGGAGCAAGACTTCTATACCCAAAGATGTGAAATATGTTGAGAAAGTAAAGCTCATGCTGTAAATAGTAAGTAGTAAACAATTGCAAGGCAAGATGCTTTCTAAGAAGGCCAGAAATGGGGATTAGCAAAGAGCGTGGAAGTTCGTCTCAAACAGGAGACCTGGAATACATAAAGGCACCTTCGTCCACCTGAAACGCTGAACTTAAACATGTGGCACAGTCAGAGCATAAATGATCAAATTCTGAATTCTGTTAAATAAATTTACAAAAAAGAAAGGAGAAATAATTTTTATATTGGCAGTCTTATTATTATTTTGTGTAATAATTTAGTATTATATTAAAATTCAATAAATCACTCATCCTGTGTGTATTTTATTACATAATAGTTTTTACTTTTAATGATAAGCAGAATCTTTCTCAAGATTCCAGAAAGTCACAATAAACTCATGATGAAGTAAGCTTCTTATCAGACAATGATCCTTCCTGTAGTTTGCTTTCCAGAAAATCTCAAACCTAGATCAGCTTGCTAAAATACATTTTATTTCCTGATTGTGGATAAATGGCTCCTCTTCTGAGTCACAAGTTGAACTGTGTGAAAGTTCTATTTTGATACCACACAGATCTTCTTCATTCCGATATGAACTGTGTCCATGTCTTCATTTATTTATTCCTGGTGCTAGAGCAGTGTCTATATAGTAGTTTCTCAATTAACTTTCTGTGGATTCAACTGAATTAGGAAATTGTGACAGATGCTGCTAATTGCCTCCCTACTTATCATCCATTCTCCTCCATTTATTATGAACACAATCTTGATTTATTTGGGGGCAACAATGTATTCAGTTAAAATATTCCATTCCTCACTTTTCCAACGAAATATAAGTGGAAGTCACTGCCTGAAACTTCTTGGAGAGCTCTTTAAAAGAGGACAGATTTCATTGGCTTTGATTTCTTGCCTTTCACTTTTTCCTTGCTTTTCTGCCTGAAACACAGATGTAATGTTTGGTGATGAAACAGCCATCTTAGATCATGAGGGTTAGTCACATGGTAAGGATGATAAAACCAGAACTAGAATCAATCTTGCTCCTCGATGTTTTTCCAGGTAGTTGATCCAGTCTCGAACTGCATACCCATAGATTTCTATTTAATTAGGCCACTGTGAAAGATTTCTGTTACCTAAAGTCAAATGGAGTCATGGACTTAGATTCTTGGCATCTATCTAGAGTAGTGATTCTCAAATGGAGGAAGAATTGACATTGTAGAATGTACCAAAATAGTTTTTCACTTTCCCTACCACATTCTGATATGCCCTTCAAAAAAGGAGTTACTCTTCCTTTCATCTGGGTAAGAATTGCTGCAATAATGATTCATAATAACTGCTGGGAATGTCACTTTCCTCAGATGTGTTAGTCCACTCAAGAAAAAAGGTTAGGAACCTCTGCTCCAGGGAGGCCCACAATAAATTACTTGGAAATTGTGAAAGCGTTGGAGTTGCTACAAATTTAGTAGTTATTAAACAGGCTGAAAAAGCATGCCTGAAGTGTCTCAGAGTTCAACTACAGCAGTAGCAGAGGATGCTTTTAATACTAATGTGGACAAGGAGAAGATTGGTGAAGTTAGGCTAGAAAGAGCGGATAGCACTGACTATGATAACAGAATCTTAGCATTGGAGGGCACCTTAATGGCCATCCAGTTAGATATCTCACAGAAGGGAAAACTTGACCTCTACCATGTTGTTCAGAGATGTCACCCAACCTTTGCTTGAATATTTGCAGTGACTACTAGCTGGCAAATTCACAAGGTGAGCCATCGCATTGTTCAAAAAAATTTAATAACTGGAAAGTTCTTTACAATGAACTTAATACGGTTGTATCTAATTATTATTATATACCATTTATATAGCACTTTACTATATTTATTTGAAGATATTTCATATGATCAGTTTTGATTCGATAGTCATAAAATCATGAAAATCATTTGAACTGGTGCTTTATTCCTATCTGAGCCTTTGTAAACCTGCTCAGAGAGGCTACCTATACCTGTGCAAGGTTTCATAATTCCTTGGTGGAGTAGCTGGACTTGAACTCAGGACTGTTGGGCTCTAAGTCAAATCTTCTTTCAAATTGTTATTATTTATTCATTCAGTAGTGATCTACCAAGCCCCTACTATCTGCTGGTCACTATGTCAAGTGCTGAAGCTCTAATGGTGAACAGGACACACATATTCCTGCTCCTTCAAAAGCTCCTACTTGGTAGGAGCTTTCTCATTCAGTATTTACATATTATTGCTATTTTTTAGAAGTGTCTTTTCCAAATTTGCAATATTTATTATTGCACTTTTTTTGTATCCACTGAGTGCAAAACCATGCATGAGATATTGTAGAAGTAGATACGATGCTGAACAAGAACTGGTCCTGGCCGTGAGAGGAACTGATGATCTGATGGGGGAGGTAGACCTGCACATGTGTAAGGAAGTGGCTATTCCGGTTTCTTTTTGATGGGTAAGCGTTTTTGCAAGGACTTAGGCTATATGTGTGTAAGCTTAAACCAGCCAGTTAATTGAGCTTTTAAAAAAGCCATTTCACTGCGGGGAACGAAAACATAAAATTGGTTATCATCCCCTCCCCTATAACAATAACAAATTATTTTTCACGTTTTAACTGGACTTGTGGCTAAATCCCACAGCCCAAGAGATTTGCCACTTCAGATGGATTCCATACAGTTGCATTGAAGTCTGCGAAAGATTTCCAGTCATCTAGCAATTCGACCAAAGAGGTGGTAGCTTCTCTGAAACAAAAGAGGAAAAACTAGATCCCTTGTTTTGGCAGCAATATTTAATTATTAATGCATTCTTTTACTTTCCACTCAAGAAAATAATTTCAGAAAGCTGATATTTGTTGTCATAAGAACTGTTTTTATGAATAAAAAATATAAAATTAAGAAATTATGCTGTCTCCCTTTTAAAAAATGACTCATCAAAAGAAAGGATCTTTTTCTTTTTCTTATAAAATATAATCTCTATTTTAGAATTGCAAATGTATTTTCTTAATAGAGAAAATAAGTTCACATGACATAGTGGTTATTTTTCCGTTCAAAAACTAAAGTATAATTTACTATTTCTCCCTCCCCTGCCTCCATTAGATTCAGAAAGCTTCATTCTGCAGTGAGTGTGGTCTTGTCCTTTTCTAGTAAAGATATCCTTTTGGATTTGAAGATCAGGAAAAGCCTGATCTTTTATAGTCTTGGAAGTGTCTTATTTTTCTGGGACAGAGAGAGTAGTTTCAGCACTGAGAGCAACTGAAGGGGTTAATACTGGGACTTGGCTGGGTGTCAGTTAAACTTTTTTCCCTGGCTCTGCCCCGGGTTTCCCCTTGAAGGGATTTCCCTCCGCCTCTGCAGCAAGACCCTTTATAAGAAGCAGACTTTCTATTTCACTCCTCACGAGCCTCACTGGCTTTAGAGGCTGAAGACTCTTCCCAGGCACTTTCAGGTGGAGCGGAAATAAGGGTTTTGGAACCATTATTTTCTCATCACAGCGGCAACTTAAAATGCCTGGGAGGATGGTCGTGATCTTTGGAGCCTCATATATGCTTTGGATAGTGTTTGCAGCTTGTAAGTTCTTCTTGATCTGTTTCAAATGCTAGCATTCCATTTTAGCCTTGGTTTTGTCTTCAGTCAGTTTTCCTATGTTAGTGAAGAGAGCACTAGGATTTTAAACAGTGGAAAAAGTTAGTTTAACTCAACTTTTAATGTGCTATTGAGTTTTGCTACATGCCATTATACTGTCATAGTTAGAGCTGCAAATTGATGTATTTTTTATCGCTTTTTTCCCAAAGTGAAATGAGCAATTTGGATACTCTCTCTGGTAGGTCTATCTCTTTAGTTTCCTATACTTGATAATGAGGTCAAACTTAGCAAATAACAAAACAGCTTTGATAAATGGGCATCGAGTCAGAACTGAGAATTCTCCTGAGTGAAGATAATTTCAACAACTTCTTCGGCAGTGACTTTAGTGCTTTCTGGCTGCTTTGCAGTTAGTTTGAAGCAATTTAGGAAAGAGATCAGTCAGATCATACTTTGGACATTATACCAGAACAAAGAAGAGGGGGTAGAATACTAGAGAAACCAGTGGCAAATTTGCTTTTTTCCCTTTTGCTTTTGCAGCTCAAGCTTTTAAAATGGAGACCACTCCTGAATCCAGATCTCTTGCTCAGATTGGTGACTCCGTCTCATTGACTTGCAGCACCACGGGCTGTGAGTCTCCGTCTTTCATGTGGAGAACCCAGATGGACAGTCCGCTGTATGCGAGTGTGAGGAGTGAGGGGACCAACTCCACGCTGACCATGAATCCTGTTAGTTTTGAGAACGAACTCTCTTACCTGTGCATGGCATTTTGTGGATCTGAGAAACTGGAAAAAGGAATCCGGGTAGAGATCTACTGTGAGTGCTTTGGAGAACGTTTGGTTTTCTCTCAATTTTTCTTTGCATTAGTTTTTTAAAAGAGGATATTTAAGAAAAAGTTTTTGAAAGGATATTCATGTGCAGATTCTTGGCTAGAGAACGAATGACATCAAGAAAGCTAGAGGTAGCTGATGCTAGCACTAGATCAGGAATCCAAATCTTGGCTTCTGTTTCCACCTCTGCCACAAACGTGATGACTATGCATAAGACTTGCTCTCTCTGGGCTTCAGTTTCCTTAGCTATAAAATGAAAATCTTTTTTTTTTTGAGACAGAGTCTCACTTTTGTTGTCCGGGCTAGAGTGCCGTGGAGTCGTCTTAGCTCACAGCAACCTCAAACTCCTGGGCTCAAGCAATCCTCCTGCCTCAGCCTCCCGAGTAGCTGGGACTACAGGCATGCGCCACCATGCCCGGCTAATTTTTTCTATATATTTTTAGTTGTCTGATTAATTTCTTTCTATTTTTAGTAGAGACGGGGTCTCGCTCTTGCTCAGGCTGGTTTCGAACTCCTGAGCTCAAACAATCCTCCCGCCTCGGCCTCCCAGAGTGCTAGGATTACAGGCGTGAGCCACCGTGCCCGGCCTAAAACGAAAATCTTTAAGATTCTTTTATTTAATTTTTAAAAAATTTTTCATTTGATTATATTCTTACATGTTTACTTGCTCATGTGTCTAAATGATTTATGAATTCCATCTTCCAGGGATTTTCTATTCATTTATTCTTATGCAATTTGGTGCTTAAAATCAGTTTAAAGATTAAATAGAAGGTCCATAATTAGTAATAGGCTTCAGTATAAAAATTTTCTCCTTAAGCATTAGAAAAAAAATCTACAAGCATTTCACTTGTTTGATTGTGGTGTCAATAAATTTAGGAATTTTGTGTTTTTTTGGTGCCTCAAAGCCATGGTGCTCAACCTCAAAGATATTTGTATAATAAACTAGTTTCGTCTCATGAAAGTGAACGAATACTCCCAGTTTACCAGCTACTGAAACGCATCCCATTCTATTCTCAATTCAGCAAATGAAGTTAGCAAGAGAGGTAAAAATCTAACCTAACAAATTATTTGCCTTTGGTTACTGATGGCGTCTCTTTCTAACAAACTAGACTCATTTATGGTCATTTCTTCGTGAAGACCTCATTTGATTATAAATATGCTCATTCCTTTCTACCATACTGGAGTCTAACTTTGCCCAGTAACCTTAACTGATTTTTCAACAAGCCCTATGTGTTGCTAAAGCTTCCCGAAAAACTGTGCTTAGCCGGCTGCTTTCAATTATGCTGGTTGTACATGCATAGTTTATGTCTGTGCAGCCTCCTGAGCTCCCTGAAAGGTCCCCTTATGTAAATACAGGAAAAAGTAGCAAGTTCTTATATTACCTGACATCAAACTGCATAGAATAGGCACATTTCTTACAGACTCTGAAGGACAGAAATTACTGGTGGAAAAATTTTTAAATGCTATGTTTTTCACATAGCAAAGCATTTCCAGTTCCTTCACCTTTGCCCATAAGTACCAAATAGTTGAAGACTTAAAAAAGAGAAATGAAGACCCTTCTGGCTTTAATTATCTTGCCTGGGGTTTTTCTCTAAGAGTGTCTGTTTCTCATTATGTTTAACAGTCTGTCTCCATTTCACATTTGATTGTAATATTCTTTAGAGTTGAGATCTTTATATTCTTTTTACTACACAGTCTTGAAGCTACCAACGTGTTGCCATCACGGCAGTGTGTGAGGAAATAGGTAACCCTTGCAAAGGAGGCAATGGCCAACTGGAATCGTGTGTTTCCTAGCGCTGGAAGTTTCAGTGGAATACATGGTGGGACATTGAGTTAGGCATTTCAGGAAACAAATCTGCCTTCTGGAATGTAAAGACTGCACAGGAGTACCTTTCTGGTGGATATATTCTTGTCAGAGGCATCATTTTCAGAAGCCAGTTATTTAAAGTTTGCCTTTTCATTTCTAAGCACATCTTGTTCAATAACTGTTCTTTGCAATGACATTCTGAGCCTTACAGTCATTATCTGTAGAATGGAAATACAGCTGTCCTAAGAGAATGTGAGATAGTCTAAATCTGCAGTAGTAACACGGTGTAATAGAAATCCTGAGTTTAAGTCCCATGTTTACCTTCCTACCGGTGTCACCTCACACAAGTTACACACACATGCCCAGTCCAAGTTTTCTTATCTGTGAAATGTGGTCTTTATCTCTTAGGGTTATTGTGTGGATAAAATAAAATCATTTATGTTAAGTATATATCATAGTGACACGCACATGTAAGTTTCAATAAACATTAGTTTTTTTTCTTCCTTCTTTTACTCCAAACTCCAATAACATGCAACCCTTAATACACAGAGGATCAGAACCAAAGAATCCTCTAAAATATGATTGTTCTGATTCTTGCTCCTTGAACCCACTCAAAATCATGGAAGGCTATTTACATAATTCTGCTGTATTGAGACTATATTAACAAAATGTTAGACTTGATTTGCATTGCATTGAAACAGTAAGAGACCTTATTCTATGAGGAAAAAGTGACCAAAAAGTCCACTATGTATTTACTTGATCTTTGCAGCTTTTCCTAAGGATCCAGAGATTCATTTCAGTGGCCCTCTGGAGGCTGGAAAGCCGGTCATAGTCAAGTGTTTGGTCCCTGATGTATACCCGTTTGACAGGCTGGAAATAGATTTATGGAAGGGAGACCATCACATGAAGAGTCAGGCCTTTGTAGAGGATGTGGAAAGGAAGTCCCTCGAAACCAAGAGTGTGGAAGTAACCTTTACTCCTATCATCGAGGATACTGGAAAAGCTCTTGTTTGCCGAGCTAGATTACACATCGATGAAATTGATTCTGTGCCCAAAGAAAGGGAGACTACAAAAGAACTGCAAGTCTACAGTAAGTACTTGTGTGATGTGATCTAGTTTTTATGGGAATTCAGTCTTGGATATAGCAATATAATATCGCAATAAACTTAGCAACTAGGTCAACAAGAAATTTGTTTATAGTTTTTGTTCCATTTTTATTCATTGGAAGCACAATATTTGCCAATAGCATAATTCAATGAAAAGAATACTGTATTTGAGAAGACTTGAACTTAATTGCCGGCTCCCTTAACTGTGTGAGCTTGGGTAACTTAATTTCTCTATTTCCCCGTCTATCAAAGGGGAATAACAATACCATCTGAGTGGGTAGTAGGAAATAGGTCAAATTATAAAATGTTTTTAATCTTGTTGTGTAAACTCTCATAATAAGCCTTGAAATATTAGTTGCACAGGTATAGAAACTCAAAAAGGTGAGCAGTTATTCTCTGTGTGTTTGTGTGTGCGTGTGTATATGATGTGCTCACACGTACACATATGCACCAGGTGGGGGAAAGGCGAGGGGGTTCAATTGCCTCCTATGTCCCTGAGACTGCCGGGAGATTTGAGGCAGTTTTGAAGTCTCAGAATTTTGTAAGGGTGGACACACTCTGCTCTGTTCTCGACTGAAATGCTGTGTTCTGCTCTGGGTACCACATTTAAAAGTATTGTCAACTGTAGTGTGTTTAGCCAAAAGAGAATGAGATGGATAAGTTTTAATATTTTGAGAAGAATAATCAAGACAGATAATATTTTTCCTAGAAAATACAAAACCTGGAAAAGAGAGCTTTAATTAAGTGTTTGAAAGACAGTTGTGTGAAAGAGTGATTTCATTTATTCTGTAACAGTAGAGGGCTGAGCTATGTATGAGCAATATGTTTAAGTTAGTTATAGAGAGGAAGATTTCAGCTCAATAGAGGAAAATATTCTAATAATTAGAGCTGTCCAAAAATCAAACTGACCGCTTTCTAAGGCAATGGGTTGACTCTCATTAAATGTTGAAGCTGTCTTGGATGAGCATGTGCCAAGGATGCTTAGATGGGACTCCTACCCTTAGATGGGAGTTGGAGCCACATGACGCTTTTTAATTTACGAACATCTATGACAATCTTTTTAATTTACGAACATCTGTGACAATCTGAAAACACAAAACATCAAAAAAAGTAATTCAGTCAGGTTAGTCAGAAACTATACTGCTTATTTTTAATGACTCAGCAGTTCCTTATGGCAATTTGGCAGAGTAAGTTCATCAAATTTGTGGAAGCACATACATACAGTTTGTGAGAGAAACGTATTACCCCTGTTGGATTGGGATAATGCTTAGCAACTCCTAATATTACATCCTTCCTTTTCAGTCTCACCCCAAAATACAGTTATCTCTGTGAATCCCTCCACAAGGCTGCAAGAAGGTGGCTCTGTGACAATGACATGTTCCAGTGAGGGTCTACCAGCTCCACAGATTTTCTGGAGCAAGAAATTAGACAATGAAAATCTACAGCCCCTTTCTGACAATGCAACTCTCACTTTAATTGCTATGAGAATGGAATATTCTGGAATTTACGTGTGTGAAGGAGTTAATCTGATTGGGAAACACAGAAGCGAGGTGGAATTAGTTGTTCAAGGTGAGTAGAATATGTCAAGGAAGGATAAAGGTGTTGTCATTGGGATTGGAGCAATAGTGACACAGTTTCAATGCTGAAATTGCTTCTGTGAGTTTCATTGATGACCCATCTGATTGCCAGGTACTGCAGCACAAATATGCATTTATCCTGCTCATGCTTCCTGGAAGTCTCCCCACCACCCCTGAGTTTCCACAGCTCTGCTTTTCTAATTCTTTTCCATCTCAAATCACTTCTTCACTGCATTATTCCCTGTCTTTCTCTCTTCCTCCTGCTCCTTGGGTATTGATATTTTCCGGTTATAATATGTGGTCCTCATCTTTTCTCACTCTAGACGCCCAAGAATGGGACTATTCTGTGCTGATTACTCCCAAATTCATGTACCCACTCTATGTCACCAAATCCGGTCAGTTCTACCTCAAAATGATCCCTAAAATATGACCTATTCTTCAACCTTCTTGCCATTGCCTCAGTTTATCATCTCTCACTTGGACTCTTGCAAGGTGTTAACAGTATTCATTGAACAGCAGCTATGTTTCTGGCACTTTCCATATGCTATCTGTAATCTTTAAGAGTTAACTAAAGAGTAAATATTTTATAGCCATTTTACAGATGAGAGAATGGAATCTCACAGAAATTAATAACAGCACCACCTATGGACTGTACACCTAATATTTGCCAGGAAATCCACATTCCGCTTTGTATATATTATCTTATTAATCTTTACCACACTATGAGGTGGATAAATACTCAGGCTCAGCATAGTTCATAATTTGCCTATAATCAAATAGCTCTTTAGTTGCATTTTCTGTTATTTTAATAAGGCTTGTTTTAATCTAAAACCCATGCCTTTTCAATTATAGCTAATTGTCTTTGTGATTTATTTTTTAAAAATTAATATTTTTTAAATTAGCAAACCATGATTGCATACAATTCTAGGGTACAATGTGATGTTTGTTATATGTATACAATGTGGAGTGATTAAACCAAGTCAGTTAACATATTCATCACCTCACATCATTTTTTGTGTTGAGACATTTAAAATTTACTCTTTTAGCTATTTTAAAACATACGTTATTATTAACTGTAGTCACCATGCTGTGCAACAGGTCTCAAAAATTTATTATCTCCCGTGAAACTGAAACTATGTACCTTTTGATCAACATCTGATTACCTTACTCCCCAACCCCCAGCCTCTGGTAACTACTATTCTACTCTCTACTTCTATGAGTTTGACTTTTTTAGATTCCACTTAAAAGTGAGATCATGTGGTGTTTGTCTTTCTGTGCCTGGTTTATTTCGCTTAGCGTAATGTCCTCTGGGTTCAACCATGTTGGCACAAATGACAGAATTTCCTTTTTTAAGGCTGAGTAGTATTGCATGTGTTTTATAGCTAATTGTCTTTAAATGGTCTCCCTGCTATCATTCTTTCCCCAAGATAACCAGTCCTATGCACTGCTACTAGAGTTAATTACTTTAAACACAAAACACAAAAGATGTTCATTTTATATGAATTCATATATTTATTAAAGTAGTTACATATAACTCTTCAGAGTCTGGTCAGAAACTACCTTTGCAGCTTTGCTGGTGACTCGATGCCTCTGTTTATGCTGTTCTTTTTGCCTGGAATGGCCTTTCTCCTTCCTTCACTTGGCAAAGTCTCAGCCATCCTTCAAGACAAAGCTCCTGTCAACCTCCCAATTCCACATTGTGTCAGGCCGAGCTGCTCGATCTTCCCTTTGTGTACACTCAACACGACTATATGCACTTCTACTCTGTTCAACACCTATTAATTAAGGACACTTGTCCAAGAATCCAAGAATTGTGTAAGTATTTAAATGTGTCTTTCTATTAAGCCTTAAGCTTAGTTAAGGCAGGAACTCTGTGTGTGTGTGTGGGTGTGTGTGTGTGTGTGTGCGTTTTACTGTTTGGGCACCTAGCACAGTCCTTGACACATGATAAGTGTTCAGTAAATGTTTGTTGAATGAATGAATAAATTGTAAACATGAACAACACAAATGTGGAAACATGGAGTTTAAACTTGGGTGATTAAAAACAATTCAAACTGACCATCAATTAATTACCTCAGTTGGATATTCGATTAGCATTCTCAAGTGATAGGGAAAAATATCACACTAATACAAGTGTACAAAGCTTATTATCCAGCCTGGGTTAGTTCCACCCCATAATAAGATGCATCACAATTCAATGCTCAGAAGAAATGTGTTCTGGGGTTGGGGAGAGTGATTTTGCACTTTGCGTCACATGGGATACTAATGACCTTAAGTACTGAAGGTAGAATTGAACTTTTAAAGGACCTTTCAGCTACTTAAAAGAATTACTCCCCCAGAGCTACAAGTTCTCATGGTAATATACGTAGCCACTCTGAAGAATGATCTGAGAAGTGTTCACAGGCAGAAAGTGCATCTGTGTTTAAACTTCCTCATTCTTATACTAGCATATAAGGAATTCAGAACTCTGGTTAGTATTCTGAAAGATCTCTCTTTCTAATAGCAAATCTAATAGCAAATCAGTTTGTTGAGGAGATCCGTCTTTGGAAAATACTAAGATAAACCAAATTGAGAAAAATAGCTTCTGGCACAGATGAGAACCATGCAAGACGTAGTTGATTGGGATTATTTATGATTTGAGATTTCTTCTATCTCTAATCTGCTATTTACAAGGAAGATTTTAGTGATTTTCTGTAGTGTTTCATCTATCACTTTCAGAGTTGCCCGACCACTCCCAGTTTCTTCAGGGGAACAAAGACAAGATTTAGAATTCCCTTTCTCTCTAAACAGTGGTCATCCAAAAGAAGTCTGTGTGCCTATCAGGGAGGACACTGATGGCCAAAGGGACTTTCTAGATACTTGAGACTTAGGAGTTTGCTCTCATGTATGAGCTTTCAGCCCCTGAATTAATTGTAAAATATTTTATATTGCATCAAGCAAAACTTTGGAGGTGACTTATGTATCACTTTAATGCTTAGATTTTGACTTTGCTTTCAATGAGATTCTGTGTGACTTTCAGCGGTACAACTTTGTATTATTGGAACAGAAGCTCTAACTGCTGGTCCATTATGGGTATTGGGTACTGCTTTTAATTAAAAGACATTTTGTGTAGCTTTCTCCAATACCTCTTTTACATCTTGTTTTATCTCCACATGAGGGTAACTTGACTGAGTTGTTTTCACAGCTGAAAAGCCAGGATCTTGAATCAGACCCACCTGGCATCAAGTCCTAATTTTGCCTCTCACAAGCTGGGTATGGTTATTTGGCATTTCTGAGCCTAAATTTCCTCATAAAGAAAGAGAAGGAGGATAAAAGAGAGAAGGTGTAGAAGCAGAAGGAGAAAGAGAAAGTGGCTTACATAATGCTTGACATACAAGAACCATTTAAATTATTTGAGCTATTGTCCACTATTACAGTGATTTGGCAAACTACATATGAGCAGAGACTGGATTATTGCTATGAAAAGATGTCAACCTGTCTTGACAAATTTTTATCTGCATTCATTCTGTTAAGTGCATGAATCAACAGACTGTCATAGATTCATTCTTAAAAGATGTGGTCTCATTCCTGATGGTCCCAAGGCGGAGAGGAGTCATTTCTTGGCACAAATACCTGAAAGGAGATCAGGAAAAATAAAGATCATATAATGGATTGTGATAAAAGGAGAAAAGAATCTTATCCTCTTTTCATCTTGTCCTTTTCTTCCTCCCCAGAGAAACCATTTACTGTTGAGATCTCCCCTGGTCCCCAGATTGCTGCTCAGATTGGGGACTCAGTTGTGTTGACATGTGGTGTCACAGACTGCGAGTTCCCGTCTTTCTCTTGGGAAACCCAGATAGACAGCCCTCTGCGTGAGAATGTGAGGAGTGAGGGCACCAAGTCCACGCTGACTCTGAGCCGTGTGAGCTTTGCAAACGAACGCTCTTACCTGTGCACAGTGACCTGTGGACATAAGAAACAGAAAAAGGGGATCCATGTGAAGCTCTACTGTAAGTGGTTTTCAGAATCGTTTCCTGTTTGTTTGTTTTTTCATTTATTTATTTTCAATCCCATTGGAAGGAAAAGAATACGAGTCTGTGACATGCAATGAGCTCCCTATATTTAGGAAGGCAATTTAGCATTGTGAACGGTTCCTAAATCTCTGAACCACAATGGTTTGATGCAGCATAATTGGCCTAAATCTTAAGTACACATTATGTGTGTACACAACATCCACAATCTGGCGGATGTATTGACAAGTTTGGGTCTCGTCAGTACCCTCTCATCGTGCCCTTGAACACGGTCCATGCTCCCTGCTTTCCAGCCCTTCCACGTGTATATCGGGTGGATGGAGGGGGTGAATACAGATGACCGGGTGGGGGTGACGGCTGCTCAAATATCCAGATTGGAGGTGAGGCCTGACCCGCTGTTTTAATGGCACATTTGGAAAACCGATCTATAGGATGGGAAGAAAATTAAGCAGAAGAAAGCCAAGAATCATGATAAAGTGTTCGACTGGAGACGAGGATGGCCAGTGGCAGCAGGGGAAGAGCAGAATCAGGAGGCAGCACTGGATCTCAGTGCTGATCTACACTGCGTACGCGCTACACTTCTGCTTGCTCTTCCTGTCGCCTTAATAAACATTATTTACAACCTCAAATCTCTATAGTTTGACATTGCTGGAGTTCCTCAGTCTATAATGAGTGAGGGACAAAATATGCAAAGTGACCACAAAATTAGGTCTCTGAGAGGGTTACTTTGCCTTGTTTTATTCAGCGGAACTCCAGAGAACATATTGTAGAGATTTTCCAACAGAATCCTTGCCCAAACTTGTGATACCCTTCAGGATTTTGTTCAGAATGAGTTAGAGTATGTCTATAAAGGGATTTGAATCTCTCAAAAGAAGGCTAAATTTCATTTGCATTATCATATTACCCAGAATCCATGATCTGCTGATGTAGGCACATTCCCAACAGAAATGAGAACCAGCAGTGAAGTCTTATTTCAATATGGAAATATTTGAGAATGTATCACGTTAACAACATTTTGCTTAAGGAAAATTTTTTTTAGCATTACAATTGTCCTTGATAACTATTTTAATCTCATTTTTATTGATTTGCATAGGATATATTATAAATGTTATTATTTAGAATATAAATCTCTCAGGTTAGATTCTAAATAATACAGTTAAGCCAATTCTTTTCATAATTGCAGATATTATCTGAGAAATATTTAAAAACTGCTGCATGAATTTGGTCATTAGAATTTCAACTGTCTAAATTGAGAACTGCCCTGTGGCTCTTATTTGATATAGAGCTACATAGCTCTGTGAAACCATGCCTGGGCTCTGAGGTCAGAGAAACACAATTCCGATATCAGCTCAGTGACTTACTAGGTATGATGTGTACTGAAAATCTCTTAACCTCTGTAACATTTCAGTTTTCCAAGCTATGAAATAAATTAAATAATACTCATTTCATCTGGCTGCTTTGAAGACTGAGATAATGGATGTTAAGACACTAGTTCATATGCAGTATTCAATACATCATGGCAAATATTTAAAACATTTAAAATGTATTGTTACTAAATAAGATGGTGGAAGCTGATGTGTCCTTAGAAAAGATCAAGCCATGGCACTCAACGTGATTGCATCACTAGCAAGAGAAAAATAAGAAATAAAAAATATTTATTACTGGATGATGATGTATTAAGTATTTTTTGTTTCCAACATTATTTATATTTAATATCATAAATATTAACTATTAATATTAATGTCATTATTTATATATTAATGATCACTCTATTCCAGGTGAGTTAAAGCTGTCGTTTTGAGATCTTTACATTTAATAGAGCTTAATTCAATTTTTCCTTGAATGTCACTTATAAACATCATTTTTGTTTGATATTTGTAGCATTCCCTAGCGATCCGGAAATTGAGATGAGTGGTCCGCTAGTGAATGGAAGTCCCGTCACTGTAAGCTGCAAGGTTCCTAATGTGTACCCTTTTGACCGGCTGGAGATTGAATTACTTAAGGGGGAGACTATTCTGGAAAATAAAAACTTTTCAGAGGGAGAGGATGGGCAATCCCTAGAGACCAAAAGTTTGGAAATGACCTTCATCCCCACCACTGAAGATACTGGAAAAGTTCTTGTTTGTCGGGCTAAGTTACATATTGATGAAATGGAATTTGAACCCAAACAAAGGCAGAGTACACAGACACTTTATGTCAATGGTAAGTACATATGTGATGTATCCACAATTTAATATGGATTTCTTTACCATGTTTGCCAGGCAATAGTTAACATAAGGTTAATAGTTAAAACCTCTGTGGAAAAAAAACATAGCTGAAAAGAAATTTCAAAAGAATGATGATTATAAGAAACCACCCCCTACCAAAACTTGAAATAATAACCATTTATTTGCTCATGATCCTATGGGTTGGCAATTTGGACCGGGCCAGCTGGGCAGTCTGCTCAATATGGTACCAGCTGAGCTCCCTTAAACATTTTCAGTAAGGTCAGCAGGGTTGATTGGTCTCAGATCGCCTCACTCACAAGTCTGGGGCCTTATCTGGGATGTCGTGGCCTCTTTTCGTCATCCTCAAGGAAGGTAACCTAAGTTTACTCACAGAGCAGTGTTTCAAGAAGGTTAAAAACAAAAATAGCCTCTTACAGGCCTCGGTTTGGGAGTCATGCAGTGTTACTGCTTCCACGTTACATCGGTCAAAGTGAGTCACAAGGCCAACTCACAATCAAGGGGTAGAAAAAGAGGCCACATCTTTTCACAGGAGGAGATTCAAATAATTCATGGTCATGTTTAATCTACCAGAAACAGCAATACACACTATCATTGACCATCCATTCTTTGGTAGCAAGAGAGTTTCTATGGAACTTACTCCCATTAGAAAATATCCATGATGTATCCATATTCTACTCTTTCATTCTGTATCTGCTAGAGTAAATCAGGACAGAAACTTCCTTTGGGAAAGTTATCAAGGTTTATAAACTGTCTGAATCCATACCCAGTTTTGCAACATTATTAAAACTCTTTGGAACTCAGGGTACAAGAAGTCAAGCTAACAAGTGTCTCTACCTTTTCAGTTGCCCCCAGAGATATAACTGTCTTGGTCAGCCCATCCTCCATCCTGGAGGAAGGCAGTTTTGTGACCATGACATGCTCCAGCGATGGCCTTCCAGCTCCGAAAATCCTGTGGAGCAGGAAGCTAAATAATGGGGCTCTTCAGCCTCTTTCTGAGAATGCAACTCTTACCTTAATTTCTACAACAATGGAAGATTCTGGAATTTACGTGTGTGATGGGATTAACCAGGCTGGAATAAGCAGAAAAGAAGTCGAATTAATTATCCAAGGTGAATAGAGTGTGATTAATGAGTTATCGTTACTCGTATCTTTTCGGTTGTGTGACTGGTTATGAGCAAAGTCCTCTTTGAAAATAGAATTTTTACTACAAAAGTGTATTGAGGGCTTTGAAGAGTTCATGATGTTTCCTATGCATGGAAAGCTCCTGAAATTACAAGTTATTTATCTTGAAAGTTCTCTAACTTCAAGTGAAATGTTAGCTCTGGGTACTGTGCCAGAAGTTCCAGTTACATTTATCAGGCAATGATCATGGTGTTGAAATAAAAATAGGAAGAGGTATATATGTATTTGGGAATTACTTAGGATTAAAGCGACAATATTTGTCTTTAAAAGATGCCTACTAGTAATAACTTAGAAGCCTAAGACAGCACTTAAACCTTTTGCAAATTCTAAGATTTAGAGTAGTAGCGACTGTGTCCTCTGACTCATCAGCCTGGTGATCTAGGCCCCCTCTCTCCAGGATGGAGACCCAAAACTGAAAACCAAACAATTCCTAGTTCGCAGGTTGAAGTCAATTATGAAGTGATCAACCTGGATTTGCCCCTCTACTTTCCTTTTTGGGCACCAGGGTTCTTTTCTTCACTAGGGCTGTCATTTCCTCTCTTACTCCGTGGTATTATTTCCACTAAAATATTGATATTAATAACCTCATCTCAATAAGATTTGCATTTTAAAGGAATAATTTTGGAAGGCAATGCACAACCTTCAAAAAAAAAAAACCACAATTTTTAGGATAGCTGTCACAGCCTTGGATGGGGAAAGAATTTCAAATCAGGTCACAAAATAGATGACCTTGGTAGGAATCTTGCTTAAAAAATGGTGATGTGGTACCTCCCCCATGGGTTGTTGCGTTAATAAAGATGTTATATGTCACGTAGTGCCTAGAACTTGATAAATGGTAGTGGTGTTGTTTAGGATATTGAAAAAGCCATCTCTATACAGCTTAATTTCTTAATCTGGGAGGATCCAAGTCAAAACCCAGAAGCCTGTAAAGGCCTTTGTACTTGCAAGAAAACTTTGTAAAATATTGTGACAAAAGATTAATTTTCTTTTTCACATTTGAATTCTATAGCTATTTATTAAACACCTATTTTTTTTTATGCTAGGCTGGGTAAAGAATTATATTAAGGGGCATGAGAGAAGTATGACATGTCTTCTCTTGTTTATAACATGATAATTTCCAACAATCCAGTAAATTCTTGACTTCTTTACTTGCCCTTCTTAACATCTGATGCAAACAATAAGCACGAATACCTCCCTGGCAGCTAGTGTTGGTGTTATAAATTAATATGGAGTTGATTTCTATTTCACTTAATCAGGGGTACCTTTTAAATTCTCTTTACAGTTGCTCCAGAAGACATAAAACTTACAGCTTTTCCTTCTGAGAGTGTCAAAGAAGGAGACACTGTCATTATCTCCTGTACATGTGGAAATGTTCCAGAAACATGGATAATCCTGAAGAAAAAAGCAGAGACAGGAGACACAGTGCTAAAATCTATAGATGGCGCATATACCATCCGCAAGGCCCAGTTGGAGGATGCAGGGGTTTACGAATGTGAATCTAAAAATGAAATTGGCTCAAAATTAAAAAGTTTAACACTTGATGTTAAAGGTTAGTTTTTTGTTTTTAGGGTTTTCTTTATAATAGTTCAGAGTTTCCATGGATTGTAAAGACTTTCTAGTATTAGGTAAGTGAGTTGGCAAAATGGAGCTGAATTCTATGTTGATTTGGTTATTTCTTAATGTTTCTTGAAATAATCAAGCACAGCTGCTGTATCCTATAGAGTTAAGCAAGGAAGTTGACATTAATCATTGGTGAGTGTGGAATTCCCATTTGCTTTTTTCAAAGTTTACAATTCATCATTGGTCTCTGAGGTCTTGCATTTACTAAATGTTTAACCATATTTTCCAAACCTTTCCCTGGGGGTTATAAGGAAACTAAAAAAGTAGGACTGGCATATAGAAAAAGAAGGACCCTCTTCCTTCCTACCAGAAAAGAATGCTATTTTCTGAACAGGGAGTAACTGCATATTTTCTTTCAGGATAATAATTGAGTGTAGCAAACTTGATCCTAAACAACATTAAAAAGATCTCTGTACTACAGAAAGGCCTCCTTAAAATTCCAAGTGCCTTGCCATCCTACCCTATTCTGATGGAGAGAGAAAGGGAGGGGCAATGTCCTCATGGAGAAACTTCAGAAGGCCCCTAAACTCTCAACTCCCCCTGCTAATGCTCAGTGAGTAGGATGTGTTGATCTTACTGGTATGAGCAGAGTGCATTAGCCTTGGCTAATCGGTTTCACACTCCTTGCATGCTAATGAGTGACTGTTGTGTATTGGAAGCCATACTTGGCAGTGGCATGCAAACAGGACTGTAAACAAATGCCAAGTGTAAACAAATGCCAACTTTTATGAGGTCTGGCACTTGGCTAACAGAGTTAGCAGCCACTTGTCAATGTAGAGAAAGTTTGAATCTAAGTCAGGAAACAAGTAAAAATTTTACTGTCTGGCCAAATTTCTCAACATTGTAAGCTTTACCATGTTTTCTGTCTTCACAATAAATCTCTCCTTGAAACATGACAGTATCAATACATCCATCTAGAGATGTTAAAGAAGGGGAAAATATCATGATTACATGTAAAATTTTTAATCATCCACTTGCAGTGATTATCCTGAAAAGAGTTGATCTGGCCAATGGAGTTACTATGTCTTTGAAGAATGGAACATTTACCTTGTATCATGTCACTCAAAATGACACAGGGTATATGTACTCAGTGCTTCTAGTGAGGTTGGGGATGATTCTGGATGGATCGAGATCTCAGTTATGAGTAGGTTGAAATACATTCATTCCTATTTTCTCTGATCCTTGGTGCCTCCAGAGAACTTTTTATTAAGCCCAGTGCCAGGGAATTGGTCTCCTGACATTTCTGTAGTTCTTTCTGTTTGTAGTTAGTTGCTCTCTTTTAAAGTCACATCAGAGCTGCTTCTCCACTTTTTAACTTTGTCTCTTCCACATTGTTGTCTTTTCTAATTGCTTTATTAAATTATCCACTTACATATTTGCCACTTTTCACTCATTATTTAAATGAACATCAAAGAATATTAGGTACTCAGTTGGAAATTCATGCCCCCAACCTGAATATAGTTTAAAATAGCTAGATATCAATGGAGACAAAAAAAGTTTGACAATTTTCTGGGTATTTTCAACTAACTTTCCTTTGTATTTGGCTGGGTTTTTTATTTGTTTCCTTTTGTTTTGGCTTGATTGTATTCCATTGATGGAAATGGTCAGGAGTCTTTAAGATATTCAGTGTTTATATAACCAATAGAAAATTGTAGTTGCCCTGGCAACTGACTTAGCAGCAAATTTCTGTTTTTCTGCAGATGCTTGAGAGAAAGCTGAAAGGCAAAAGATATTTATGAAGTTGAAAAGAAAACAATAGAAATAGAAGTATCACTATTTAGCAGGTCATCAATATTGATGGCTAACAATAATTATGATGGTGGATATCTCGTTCAAATATTACCCTTATACTTTGACTAGCACTAGCTCAATTCTTGCAAGAGAAGGTAGAAAATGAGTCAATTATCGTTATGCTTAGGGTGAAGTGTTTTTCTTCAATAATTTGGAAAAAAATGACTTCACATCCTCTGGTGCTAGTGAGTCTTTTTCACCTGGTTGACCTCCAGTAATTAGAAAGCCTTATAAGGAATGTAGTGATCACCAAAGTCAGATCATTTATTTCTGCCAGGATTGAGGCAACATATATGCCCCTTAGTGAAACTTTGTGAGGTCATACAGTGCCATGCAAACAAAGTATAAAGAGAAACGAGTCTTCAGTATATGACATAGTATCTTCTTCAGATGTTTTTATAAGGTTAAGATGTTAAATGATATTGCAGCTGTCATATGATTTTTAGTAGATTAAAAAGAACATTAATTTTAAAGTTTTATATACTATTACCTTCTGTGCTTCATTTACAACTAAATGGCAAAATGACAGGATGTAGAAAGAAAAAATTGTATTAGTGCTCGAAATATTTTTGGGGTGCCAATTACACCAAGCAGCGAGTCAGGTGCTGGCTATGCAGTGACAGAACACAAAGAAAATGGACATACATGTCTTCATATGTTTTACAGTCTAGAGGAGGAAACCAAATTCAATAGATAGTCGTATGAACAAATCTTTAATTGCAAGCTGTGATGCTGTGATAAGGGCTATGAAGGGAAAGTGTTGTAGGTTTTGAGAGTATGTTGGGGTTCTTAATTTAGACTGGGGGAGATGTGGATCAGAGAATGCCTCTATGAGTAAATAAAATTGAAGCTGAAACATAACAGTATCTAAGAACTTCAGTTTTTTGAAAGATGATATAAGTGCTGAAGAGGAATAACATATTAAGATGCCCCGTTTTTGACACACAAAACATAAAATTTTCTGTATGTCTCTGAAAAAGCCATTGGTAAGAACTTTTTCTCTTTCTATCTTGTTTATGGTATTTGACTTTAATGGTCAAACTCTGTTATAAGGATTTTCTTGGAGAACTGATTAGACATTTCACATTTCACGGTGATCAGAGTACTAGTTCTTTAGTAGATACTTCTGTTTCCCAACACAAACAGCCCTCTCTAATTCCCGTTCTTATTAAACAAGGCCTAAAAAGTTGCACCCTCACTTTCCTTCTACAACTGAACGTGAACCTATTTGAATCCAAGTTTGTGGAAGTTAATGATTGTCATCTTTAGTTATTTATTTTTTTGACTGTCATCTTTAGACCCATCATGACCATAGCAATCACCAACTAATTATATGGATAATTCAGAGAAATATGCACTTTGGGTCCTGATGGTCCTTATCACTGTTTTAATTCACTTCTCGTTGGAGAACTAATTGTACTGTTATAATAAAATGTGTAACTATTATTATTAAATGATTTCTTTTTGTACTAGACATTAATTGCATCCATTTTGTTATTTTTCCAGGAAGAGAAAATAACAGGGACTATTTTTCTCCTGAACTTCTCGTGCTTTATTGTGTATCCTCCTTAATAATACCTGCCATCGGAATGATCATCTACTTTGCAAGAAAAGCCAACATGAAAGGGTCATACAGTCTTGTAGAAGCACAGAAATCAAAAGTGTAGCTAATGTTTGATATGTTCAACCAGAGACACTATTTATCAGTCCAAATCTTTAATACTGCTCATCATTCCATGAGAAAAACAATGAGCTTGGAGTTCAGACTTCCCTGAATGAATTGAACATGGAAATAAATGGCCACCTTTGCCCCTTGCTGTCAGCAAAAAGCCACAGGAAAACTTTCTGCCTGAAAAACAATCATTGCTATTGAGATACTGTGACTGGAGGAGTTCCTTGATGTGTATAGATAATAACACAATCTGTATATATGTAGAATAAAATTATGCCATAGCAAAGTTGCCTGGTTAAAATAAGATGGTTAAAATAATTAAATACTGTTGCTTGTACTGACTGTTATAATTTAATGCATCTTAGGAAAATTTAACATTAATATTGGCTGACAGTTGGCCTTTGTCATTTTTCTTATATTTTATTTCCTTTAACAAAATTTTATTATTATAAATTTCATTGAAAATAATTTCATGTTTTGTAAAGATGCCAAGGTTTTATATTTTTATAGGCAAATAATAAATAGAGAGAGCACTAGGTTGACTTTTGGGTACTAAATACCTCAACCTATGATAAGACGGTTGGCTGTGTTTCTTTCTCTGTATGGTACTGGCATGGTACGGAGATGTTGCATGATATTTGTTTATCAGAATCTTGTATAACTTTCCAAATATGGTCTAAAAATGAAACTTTTTTTCATTTTCCTTTGTAAATGTTTAGATTTCTTGCACAGTAAAATTGTAATTTCTGGAATTGGAAGGGTTGTGTGTTTATTTATTATAAACTGCCTCCTTTAATCATGTTGTAGCTCTTTTTGAAATGCTAAGTTACAATACTAAAGAGTTGAAACTATGGAAATAATAGATACTGAAAATGTGGTCCTCAGACTACCTTTATCAAAATCACTGTAGGAACTTGACAAAAATTCAGATTTCTTGGTGCCACCCTAAGCTGATGAATTGAAATATTTTGTTTTGGTTCCTTGGAATCTGCCATTTTTAAATTAAAAATATAGATAGTGTACATAAAAAGAATGCAGATTAATACACACATATTAATGGACAACAAATAAATATCTACGTACATACCACCAAGTCCAAGAGATAGAACATCACTGTTCTTTAGAACCTTTTATAGGCCACGTACTGATGGCAACTCTTTGCTCTCCTTGAGCAGTAACCAATAAATATCCTGAATTACATATTGATCATTTCCTTGCTTTCTTTGGAGCTTTTATACCTATCTATATATCCCTGAGTAGTACATAACTTAGTTTTGCCAGGTTTTGCATTCTATATAAATACAGTAAAATGATACATTTGTCTTATGACTTTATTGTTTCACTCAAAATTATGTTCTTGCAAAATTCATTCATGTTGCTGTATAGTTATAGGTAATTCATTTTTTACTGTGCTATAGTATTCCAATATAAGACTTTGCCACAATTTGCTTATCCCTTCTAATGTTGATGGATATTTGGGCTGTTTCTAGTTTTTTCTATAATGAACAAAGCTTTTGTAAACATTGTATTAATATATGCTCCTGGCTAACATGTGCAAGAATTTACCTAGGGTGCAACAATTTCTCTAGAGTCTATATACCTAACGAAACTGCTGGATTATAGTATTTATACATATTGAAGTTTATAGGGAAAGCTAAACTGTTTTCTAAAGTGGCAGAAATAATTTACACTTTCACCAGCAGTGAATAAGAATTCCCATTACTGAACGGCTTGCCAACTGTGGTATAGCCTAATTTAAAATTTTTTTCATTCCTTATGGGTGTAAAATGATTTGTCATAATGTTTTAAAATTTCATTTCCCAGATTATTAATAATATTGAACTTTTTAAAATATTTTAAGACCTTTTATGTTTAAAGAAGAGCATTCACTTCTGTGAAATATCTGTACATTTCTTTTGCTGTTTTTACAGACATTGGTTGTTTTTTTCTTACTGATTTTTAGAAGAACTTTCAGAAAGATTTTATTATTCTCATGTCATAAATGTCTTATTCCTTTTTAAAATTTATTTCTAGGGAATTTATAATTTTTATACTATTATTCATGGTATTTTAAAAATTATATTTACCACTATAATCAAGAAATAAAACATTTTTATCACTTCAAGATTTCCATCACACCCCATTTGCAGTAAAGCTCCCCACCCCACCACCATTTTTGGTCCTTGGCAGACAATGATATGTTTTCTATCATTATAGTCTTGCCTCTTCCAGAATTTTATATAAATGGAATTGTATAGCATATAGTCTTTTACGTATGTGTTCTTCACTTAGTTTAATGCTCCTGAAATTTATCTATGTTATTATGTACATATTCCCAAATCAATGAAACTGGTATTTTAAAAATTGTACCTTTAGACAATAAAATCTTGAAATATTAATTTTTGTTCTTTTTTTTTTCTTTGTGGTTTTCAATCCTTCCTCTCTTTACCACAAGTATTCACATTGCTACAGGAGATTTCAGATTGGTATAAACAATGTAAATAGAAAGGACAGTTAATGAACTTTTCCTAAACTTCAAAGGTAGTTTCTAGAACTATGATTACATGTGATGACAGGGATGAATCTCACAAAGAGAATATTGAGTAAGACAAACTAAAAATACTTACTATAAAATTACATTTTCGTATATTTCATAATATTATGGGGCTACAAATGTTTTGGTTACATGGATTGCTTTTGTACTGCTGGAGTCAAACTTGTAATTGTGCCCGTCACCCAGATAGTGTACATTGTACACCTTAGGTATGATTTTACACATGGCCTCCTCCCCCCTCCCAACTGCATGATTTCCATTGAGTTTGACTTCTATCTGTGTGCATGAGTACAATGTTGGTAATTTGATAGGGATTGCACTGAATCTATAAATCACTTTGGGTAGTATGGACATTTTAACAATGTTGATTCTGCTGATCCATGAGCATGGTATGGTTTTTCCATCTGTTTACATCCTCTGCTATTTCCTTCCTCAGTGATTCATATTTCTCTTTATAGAGATCTTTCAGCTCTTTGGTTATATATGTTCCTAGGTATTTTATTTTCTTTGTAGCTACTGTGAAAGGTATTGAGTCTTTGATTTGATTTTCCACTTAACCGTTGGAGGTGTATAGAAATACTACTAATTTGTGTACATTGATTTTGTAACCTGAGACATTGCTGAATTTATTTATCAAGTCCAGAAGTCTTTTGGTGGAATCTTTTGGGTTTTTCTAGATATACGATCATATCATCAGCAAAGAGCTACAATTTGACCTCCTGTTTCCCCATTTGGATACTCTTAATTTCCTTCTCTTGGCTGATGTCTCTGGCTAGGACTTCTTGCACTATATAGAATAGAAGTGGTGACAGTGGGCATCTTTGTCTTGTTCCAGTTCTGAGTGGGAATGCTTTCCACTTTTCCCCATTTATTATGATGCTGGCTGTGGGTTTGTAATAGATGGCTTATATGATTTTGAGATATGTTATATCTATGCCTATTTTGTTATGAGTTTTTATCATAAAAGGGTGCTGAATTTTGTTGAACCCTTTTTCTCTATCTACTGAGATGATCATATGATCTTTGTTTTTGCTTCTGTTTATGTGGTGAATCACATTTATGGATTTATGTATGTTGAACCACCCTTGCATCCCTGGGATGAAGCCCTCTTGATTGTGATGGATTATTTTTTTGATGTGCTACTGAATTCGGTTTCCTAGAAATTTATTGAAGATTTTTTCATCTATATTCATAAGGGATATTAATCTATGGTTGTCTTTTTTTTGTTTTGTCCTTTCCTGGCTTTGGTATCAAGATGATACTGCCTTAATAGAATGAGTCAGGCAGGATTCCTTCCTTCTTGATGTTATGAAAATATTTCTAAGGTATGGATATCAATTCTTCTTTGTAGATGTGATAAAATTTGGCTGTGAAACCATCTGGTCTGGGACTTTTTTTGGTTGGAAGATTTTTTATTGCTGCTTCAATTTCATTGCTCATAATTATTCTGGTTAGGAGTTCTATTTCTTCCTGTTTGAGCCTGGGAAGGTTGTGAGTTTCCAGGAATTTGTCCACAGGACCCAAAAGCCACATCTCAGCTTGTTCCTTTTGGCAAACACCACCTACTGACAGGGAGGTCAATTTGCACACCCTTTACAGCATTTACTGACTCAATAATACAGGGGGTGGTTGATTCTCACTCACAAACACTACCTACTGTCTCAGAGATTAAACTGGGTGTGCCATTACATTCACACTGTTAAGAAGACCACAGGACTGGGGAAAGAGAAAGGATTTCAAAGACCCCCATCCTCTCTCATCAAACAGAGACAAGGATTCTGGCCACTCACACAGCTCACCATCCCTACAGCCTACAAACAACTAGCAACTGAGCAAATCGCCACATCAGGGATATCCATAGCAAAGGCATCCACCCAGAACCTAGATTGCTATCAAACCAACAAGCAAAGCCAAAGGTTCTTACCCAACATATGCTATGAACAGACCCATATCTAAACAAAAGAAAATTCAAAAATAAGAAGCAACAGCTGCTCCAGATGAGAAGGAATCAATGAAAGAACTTTGGAAGTATGAAGAATCAGACCAAAATGTCACCCCCAAAACGGAACACCAGCTCTGTAGCAATGGATACCAACCAGGAATCAGAGTATTGAAATGACAGATAAAGAATTCCAAATATGGATTATAAGTAAGCTCAATGAAATACAAGAGAAAATTTAAAACCAACACAAAGAAACCACAGAAAAATTCAGTAAATGAGTGAAAAGTTCACTAAAGAAATCAAAATAATTAAAAAAAAATCAAATAGAAATTCTAGAAGTGAAAAACTCATTCAAAGAAATACAAAACACAGTGGAAAGTCTTAAGAATAGACTAGACTTGGTGGAAGAAAGAATCTTAGATCTTGAAGACAACACCTTCAAATTAAACACGTCAGTCAGAGATAAAGAACAGAGAGTTAAGAGGAAGGACCAAAGCTTACAAGAGATATGAGATTATGTAAAAAGGCCCAAAATACGAATCATAGGCATCCCTGAGGGTGAAGAAGAAAACACCCAAGGGTTGGGAAACCTGTTTGAGGGAATAATTGAGGAAAACTTCCCTGATTTTGCTACAAATTCAAATATACAGGTATAAGAACTCAATGAACACCTGGGAAATTCATCACAAAGAGGCAATCACCACGACACATAGTCATCAGATTAGCCAAAATTAATATGAAGGAGGAACTCCTGTGGGCTATAAGGTGAAAACATCAGGTAACTTACAAAGGAAAACCCATCAGGCTAACTGGAGATTTCTCAACTGAGACCTTATAAGCCAGAAATAATTGGGGCTGCATCTTTAGTCTTCTTAAATAGAATAATGACCAGCCTAAAATTTTTTATCCTGCAAAACTGAGTTTCTTATATGAGGGAGAAATAAAAATTATCAGACAAGTAAACACTGAGGAAATTTGTCAAGACTAGACCTGCCCTGCAGGAAGTATTCAGATTGGCATTATACATTGATCAGCACAGTAGAAACCCGCCAGTGTAAAATCACCCAAAAGCTAAAACTCAGAGCCTATACGAAATAATAGTTCAAGAGGTACAACAAAGCAATAAGGTTCTACCCAACAGGATGAACAGAAATGCATCCCACTTATCAATTCTTTCAATAAACATGAACGACTTGAATTGTCCACTCCAGAGACATAGGCTGGCAGAATGGGTAAAAAAAATAAGCCAAATATCTGCTGTCTCCAGGAAATACATCTAGTTCACAAGGACCTATTTGGACTCAAGGTGAAGGGATAGAAAAAAATATTCCATGCAAATGAAAATCAAAAGAAAACAGGTGTAGCCATTCTCATATCAGATAACATAGGCTTCAAATCAACAATAGTAAAGAAAGACAAAGATGGTCATTATATAAGGGTAAAGGGAGCAATTCATCAAGAAGGCATAACAATCCTAAATATTTATGCACCTGACACAGCTGTGTTCATATTCATAAACCAAATCCTACTAAATCTAAACAAAGTTATAAACAGCAACATTGTAATTGCTGGGAACTTCAACACCCCATTGACAGAACTGGACAGATCCTCCAAACAGAAAATAAATAAAGAAACACTGGACTTAAACAGGACTCCAGAGCAAATGGGCCTAACAGACATTTACAGAATATTCTATCCAAAACTACTGAATCTACATTCTTCTCATCAGCATGTAGAGCATTCTCTAAGATTGATCACATCTTAGGCCACAACACATGTCTCCACAAATTCAAAAATATAGAAATTATACCATGTATCTTCTCAGACCATAGTAGAATAAAATTAGAAATCAATGCCATCAGAAACACTCAATTCTACACAAAGTCATGGAAATTAAATAACTTACTGTTTGACTATTGAGTCAAGGAGGAAATTAAGGTGGAAATAAAAAGGTTCCTTGAACTAAATGACAAAGGGACATAAATTATCAAAATCTGTGGGATTTAGCAAAAGCGGTCCTAAGGGGAAAATTCATAGCCTTAAATGACTACATCAAAAAGACAGAAAGATCACAAATCAACAGTCTAATGAATTGTCTCAAGGAATTAGAAAAGAAGGAGAAAACCAAACCTAAAGCCAGCAGAAGAAAAGAAATAACTAAGGTTAGAGCAGAACTAAATGAAATTGAAAATAAAAAATAATATAGAAGATTAATGAAACAAAAAGTTTGTTCTTTGGAAACATAAACAAAATTGATAGAAAGCTTATAAGATTAACTAGAAATATAAAGGAAAGGACCCAAATAAGCTCAATCAGAAATAAAAAAGGTGATATTACAACTGATACCACAGAAATACAATATATCATCTGTGGATACTATAAAAATATCTATGCCTATAAACTCAAAAACGTTGAGGTAATTTCATTTATCTATGGTTCAAAAGCAGGCAAAACTAACACATAGGGTTAGAAGTCAGGATAGTTACCCCTTGGGTGATAGTGACAGGAAGGGGTATAAAAGAACTTTTTGCATTCTGTTTTTGTTCTGTTGCCTGATCTGGGTGATAGTAATTTTAATAAAATTTACATTTAATCAAGGAAATTTTTGGAAGTCAAGAGCTTTACATTGGGAAGAGAACAAAAAGAGAGGCAAATGACCTTGCCCACTGCACTCTCCATCTTTCATCTCTTCTGGGTAATGGGAAGAAGAGAGATGTTGTAAGGCCTTATAGAAAATGAGGTATAACCTATGTTGAGTGGAATAACCTGGTGTGAGGAGGCCTCAGGTAAAGGAGAGAATTCAGCATGGACAGCCTGACAAACAACAGGAAGCTTCCAGGAATCCGAGCCAAGGCCTACAGAGAGACCATACTTACCATTCACTAGAAACCATCACATTACCTTTGCAGAGAAGCCAAGTTAGCTGTCCTCATCACTGTTTAGAGAGGGCATTCTACTAAACAACTACCAGCAAACCTTCTTTATTTTCCAGAAAGATGCCTATACATGACCTGAGATTTTGCTGAGCCCTGGCACTGATCAGTAGCGCAGGGCACTATAAAGTCCCTCTAGGGACAGGATTGTTATCGCTACCTCCAGAAGCTCCATCACAGTGTGGGGGGAAAATGGTGGGTCATTCTGCACTAGAGACCAGTGGAGGTCCCTACCCCCTCTTCATGATCTAGGTTAAGAGAAGTAGCAGAAAATAGATTGAAAATAGGTAAAGGAAAACAGGCAAGTCTTAGGTTTGGACAGTAGTTGATAATCTTGGGGAACAAGGGAACGTTTTCTTGATTCTTCTGATCTCTGAAGTAGGCATGATTTGAATTGCTTGCTACTGTCAGCTTCCTCTGGCTGGTGGGCATTCCAGTGAAACAGAGAGGTCACTTGCCAGGCCTTTCCATCTCCAGCAGACATTCTTCATATTGTCTATAAATTTGAACATGAACTGCCTCATTTATTTGCCAAATATTCTAGTGAAAAGGAAGTAAATGATGGATTTAGGGAGATACATAGCATGTTCATAATATTAGTAAGCTTTTCTTTCCTTCATAATATATTTCATAGTCTGGTTTTCTTATAAATGAATTCAAATCCTGCTATACATTTTTGGTAATATTGGTTCTCAACTGCAAAAACATTTTCTGAATTTATGAGACTGGAAAATTTGCCACCTCCTATTCCAATGTTGTGATAGTCAAGTGAAGACTAACAGATTGAAAAAATTCATTGCAGTTCACCACATGTAACCATTACCATTACCTTTTCTGGTCTGGGTGAATAATGTAGGAAAAATATGAAATACAACTCAAGATTGCTTATAAACGAAGAAAAACTGTACAGATGCACAAAAACTTCTTGAGGAAATGCAGGTTCAAATCATGGGCTACCACAGAAATTTTTATCTGCTTCCCTGATTGAATCCTCAGAAGTGCCTCTTTTGTTCTGCTAATTGCAGATTTTGGAAAGATGCTAATACCAACCAAAGTGACCATTAAAATTACCAGGGGAGGTAATAACTGGGGTCAATCATCTTACATATTGAGGTGCTTCAATTTTCTTTTATGTAAAATTAAGTTTCAGCCAGTTAAACTTGAAGATGATTTCCAATTCTCAAGCACAATGATTCTATGAAAATTTACGTATGTGCCTTAGGTAACCTTTTGTCTTTCACTTTATTTTAGAGAATCTCTTTTGGTTTTGGCCAAAGGCTTCAAGATCTTTTCATCCCTTGCTTAATCAACTCTAATGATCTTGAGAAGAAAAATAAAATATTTAAATTAATCCAAGCATTACCAAGTAGTTTCTGCTACAGTTTTATAATAGCCACTCTTCCCAGCAGAGAGAAGAGGGACATTTGTAATGCCTTTTGAAATAGATTTTGTTTTAGTCACAATGATAGTGAAAATTTCACTTCTGGAAAAAAATGTGTTCAGTGGCTTTTTAATCTTTGCTGCTGTTGAAGAATATGGTTCCTCTAGAAAGGGACTAATCTGTAAGATTTGTTTGAGAAGAGTATGACAAATTGAATAGAAACAAATGTCTGGGTTATTTAGTGAAGGACAATGTTATTGGGAGAGAGCATTTTATTGTTCTTAGTTTTTCACTGGCAGGGACTTTTGGGAGCATTGTGGAGCAGTAAAACAAGTTGATTCAGTATAGTAATTGAAAAGGCAATGTTTCAGTCTTGAAAAGACAAAGAATAAGGAGATGACACTGATTTCATGGGGCAAGGGGGCCATGGTGAATCACTCCTAAATTGAATTGTATTGTGAAGAATTTTAACTAACTTTCTCAAATGAAAGTTTCAGTCTGTGTAAAAGAATTTTTAAAATCATAATTTTTAATTAAAGAATACTATGATTACCTTTCTTTAATCCAACTTGCATATAATTACAGTTCATTCAATTACTGGGACATTGAATGCTATCATGCTAAAAATCCAACAAGAGGTGTTATTATTAATAAATATAGAACTTTGAATGCATGACAAAAATGAACATTACTACTTTGGCTTGAAGTCATATTTGGTACTTAAAAATTTAGGAATATTCACATGAAGCCCACTTAAAAAGCAGCAGACTCAAGGAATTGCTTTTCAGTCGGAGTTCTGCCATTGTCTCACCAAGTTTTGTGGACTCTTTCTACATTACTGTGAAAATAACTTCATGATTCCAGGCAGAAAACTGAACAAATTCATTTTGTCCTGTAGCAATCTTACAAGGCCCTACTTCCCCTTATTTGTTGGGGTTCCTCTTATTTAATTGCTCTAGTCATTTTTGAATTAACCCTTAATGTTACACACTTGCATATAGCCTATGGACCATTTAGCAATATCCTGGCAGTATTTCCCGAGCTTGCCTCATTATGAGGGGTACTCATTGAAAATATAGAGTCCTGGGCACTATCCCAGACCTACTGAATTAGACTCCTTTAGGTGGGGTCTGGAAGTGCAATTTTTAATAAATATCCACTGTGATTCTTGTGTCTGTATTTGAGAAACACTGTTCTAATAAAAGTATTTAACTATCCAGTGGATTTTCATCCCTAGAAGATATTGACTGAGCCTGGAATTTTGGAAAGATTTCTCCCATCCAAGGCTAATCCTTTCTCCTTTAATCCACAACCATTTCTTCTCACCTTTTCTGGAAATTTTGTCTCTCATTCAAACACTTTTTCCTGTCTTCAACCTCGTATCTCTACCAGCACTTGTAAGACTCCAATCTCTTCCATCTTAAAAAAAATTCTAACAAAAAAATTTCTCAATTCCATACCCCCTTGTCATTATGGCCCCATTTTGCCTTTCTTTTCACATCAAGATTCTGGAAGGGACAATCATATAGTTCACTACTTTTCAGTCCCTGTGCAACAAGCTCTTATGTGGTTTCTGAATGTTTTCCTACCAAAGTAAGTAATACTCTCTTAACTGATATAATGGGGATAATTTTGAAGTATGAAGCCAGCATATTTTCATTTCTGATAATCCTTAATTCCCATTTTTTCCACAGCTTCTTCACTCACCCATTTGTTGTTTCATGGAGGCAGAGAGAACCCAGTGAGAAAGAATCACTGCTCAGTTTTAGATTTCAAGCCAGATTTATTTAAATACATACGAAAACAATAGTTTCAGAATGCAGACCATATAAAGAAAGTAAAACATTTTTATACATTCCAAGAATTCCTCTGACATAGCAAGAACTTCGAGATCTATCATAATAAGTAATAGTATGGAGAAGACGGGATATGTAAAGTAAGGCCCTGACAGAAAGATGGAGAGAAAGCTCTTCTAGGGCTGAGATGAGGAATGAAGAAAAAGAAAAGAAAGGCAAGATATTAGACACAAATGTCTTTGCCACTCTGAGCTTAGCAGTCAAATATTATGGGAGGAACAATGCAGCAGAATCATTCAAATAAATCTCGGGGAATTAGAGAAGCATAAGAGCTGGTAACTTCCTTCCACAGAAGTGAAGGCTTCTCAGAGAAGATGTGGGTTTAGCATTTTCTGATGCACTGTGGGGGCGGTAGAGAAGCATTTAAAAAGAGGACTGAGGAGATTAGTGGAACAGAAGTGGCCTGGAACTGGATTCAGGACACCACAAAGTATGGGAACATTAGGACCAGACAAAATGGCAAGATCTACAGTTTCCAGTAGTTAATAACATAATGCCTAAAAAGACTAGGCTGGCCCAGCTACACCAATGACACTGACCAGGACAAGGGTCACCCAGGAGAGGACAGAATAGGCTGCCAACAGGCTGGGGAACACAAGACTCCTACTGACTCCGCATGCCCTGTGACACCCAGGAGGAGGAAAAGAGGGTGGGGAGGAATGCTGAAGGTCTGAGAAAATATGCAAGAAACTCTTATAAATGAAAAGGAAATCTTTTCAATTAATTAAACTACTTTTTTTTTCTGGTATCATTAGAAACGGCGAGTCAAGGGCAATAGCAAATCAATATTAGATAACAAAGGGTTCTTTTGTACATCTGAATTATAGTGTGAAAATTTCAACCTGTTATAATACCGAATGCAATGGACCATCTGTCCTTCTTCAACCTCTCTGCAGCACTGACAGTGGACCACTCCTTAATTATAAGTCTCTTTCCTGATTTTTATTACATCACATTATACTGATTTTTCTCCTGCTTCTCTGGCTCTTCTCATTTGCCTCTACAATCTCCTTTTACATGTTCTTTGAATGTTATATCATGGATTCCATACTTGGTTCTCTTCTCAGTTTACTCTCGCTTGATGCCTCATCTTTCTTATATTTTCTGTGGTTATGATTTTCTTTTTTTTTTTTTTTACAAGATAGCCATTTTATTTTAGTATATATTGTTTAAAACCATTTATAATGACAGAGAGCTAATGCTATGGCTTCACTGACACATTTTTTTTCGGTTTTATTTATTTATTTCTTATTTCAGCATATTATGGGGGTACAAACGTTTAGGTTACATATATTGCCTTTTCCCCACTGGAGTCAGAGCTTCAAGGATGTCCATCCTCCAGACAGTGCCCACTGCACCCATTAGGTGTGAATATACCCATTCCTTATTCCTCCCCCACCTGCCCAACACCCAGTGAATGTTATTACTATATGTGCACATAAGGGTTGATCAATTAATACCAATTTGATGGTGAGTACATGTGGTGCTTATTTTTCCATTCTTGTGATACTTCACTTAGTGGAATGGGCTCTGGCTCTATCCAGGATAACACAAGAGGTTCTACATCACCATTGTTTTTTGTGACTGAGAAGTACTCCATGGTATACATATACCACATTTTATTAACCCACTCATGTATTGATGGGCACTTGGGTTGTTTCCACAGCTTTGTAATTGTGAATTGTACTGCTATAAATATTCTAGTGTAGATGTGTTTTTTATAGAATGCATTTTTTTTTCCTTTGGGTAGATGCCCAGTAATGGGATTGCTAGGTCAAATGGTAGTTCTACTTATAGCTCTTTGAGTTATCTCCATATTAGTTTCCACAGAGGTTATACTAGTTTGCAGTCCCACCAGGAGTGTATGAGTGTTCCTATCTCTCTGCATCCACACCAACATTTATCGTTTTGGGACTTTTTGATAAAGGCCATTCTCACTGGAGTTAAGTGATATCTCATTGTGATTTTGATTTGCATTTCCCTAATGATTAGAAATATTAAACATTTTTTCATGTTTGTTGGCCATTAGTCTATCTTCTTTTGAAAAGTTTCTGTTCATGTCCTTTGTCCACCTTTTAATGGGGTTGTTTGATTTTTTCTTGCTGATTTTCCTGAGTTCTATATATATTCTAGTTATTATCCCTTTATTGGGTGTCTAACAAGTGAATATTTTCTCCCATTCTGTAGGGTGTCTGTTTGCTCTTGTGATAGTTTCCTTGGCTGTGCAGAAGCTTTTTAATTTGATCAAGTCCCATTTATTTATTTTGGTTGTTGCTGTGATTGCCTTTGGGGTCTTCTTCATAAATTCTTTGCCTAAGCCAATGTCTAGAAGAGTATTTCCAACATCTTCCTCTAGAATTCTAATAGTTTCACTCCTTAGGTTTAAATCTGTTACCCAGCGTGAGTTGATTTTTGTGAGAGGTGAAAGGTGAGGATCCTGTTTCAGTCTTCTACATGTGGCTATCGAATTTTCCCAGCACCATTTATTGACTAAGGATTCTTTTTCCCAGTGTATGTTTTTGTCTGCTTTGTCAAAGATTAGCTGGCTAAATGAGGATGGTTTTATATCTGGGTTTTCTGTTCTGTTCCATTGGTCTATGTCTCTATTTTTGTGCCAGGACCATGCTGTTTTGGTTACTATAGCCTTGTAGTATACCTTGAAGCCTGATAAATTGATGCCTTCGAATTTGTTCTTTTTGCTTAAGATTGCTTTTGCTATACAGGGTCTTCTCTGGTTCCATATGAGGTGTAAAATTATTTTTTCTAGATCTGCACAAAATGATGTTGGTATTTAATAGGGATTGCATTGAATCTGTAGATCACTTTGGGTAGTATAGACATTTAACAATGTTGATTCTGCCAACCCATAAGCATGGTATGGTTTTCCACCTGTTTACATCCTCTGCTATTTCCTTCTTCAGTGTTTTCTAATTCTCTCTATAGAGGTCTTTCATCTCCTTAGTTAAATATATTCTTAGGTATTTTATTTTTTTTGTTGCTATTGGGAAGGGTATTGAGTCTTTGATTTGGGTCTCAGTTTGACTGTTGTTGGTGTGTAGGAATGCTACTGATTTCTGTACATTGATTTTGTAACCTGAGACTTTGCTAAATTTGTTTATCAATTCCAGTAGTCTCATGGCAGAATCTTTGGGGTTTTCTAGATATAAGATCATATCGTCAGCAGAGAGTGACAGTTTGACCGCTTCCGTGCCCATTTGGATGCCTTGATTTCCTTCTCTTGTCTGATTCCTCTGGTAAGCTCAATCAGGAATGAAAAAGGAGAAATTACAACTGATACCACAGAAATACAAAATATCATCTATGAATACTACATGCACATAAACTTTAAAATGTGGAGGAAATGGACAAATTCTTAGAAACACACAGCTTCCCTAGGCTCAATCAGGAACAAATAGAATTCCTGAACAGACCAATATCAAGTACCAAAATTGAAGCAGCAATGAAAAAACCTTCCTGAAAGAAAAAGTCCCAGACCAGATGGTTTCACAACCGAATTTTACCAGACCTACAAAGAAGAACTGGTGCCTATCCTGCAGAAATTATTCCACAACACTGAGAAGTAAGGAATCCTCTCCAACACATTTTATGAAGCCAACATCACCCTGATACCAAAACCAGGAAAGGACTCAACAAAAAAAACAAATCTACAGACCAATATCCCTTATGAATATAGATGCAAAAATTCTCAACAATATCCTAGCAAACCGAATTCGAGTACTTATCACAAAAATAATCCATCACGACCAAGTGGGCTTCGTCCCAGAGATGTAGGGATGGTTCAACATATGCAAATCTATAAATGTAATTCACCACGTAAATCGAAGCCAAAACAAAGACCAAATGATCCTCCCAATATATGCAGAAAAAGCATTTGACAAAATTCAGCACCCTTTTATGATGAGAATGCTAACAAAGTAGGCATAGATGGGACTTAACTAAAAATGATAAAAGCCATATACGATAAACCCACAGCCAACATCATACTGAATGGGAAAAATTGAAAGCATTCCCGCTTAGAACTGGAACCAGACAAGGTTGCCCTCTATCACCACTTCTATTCACAATTTCAAATATACATTCCAAGACTCAATCTCTCTACTTCCTGAGGTTTCTTGGTCATCTCCATAGATATCTCATAAGCACCTTCATTTCCACATGGCTCAAACTATTTACCCAGTTTTTCACAAAATGAGCTGGGAAGTGTTCCCTCCTCTTCAATTTCCTGGAAGAGTTTGTGGAATAATTGATATTATTTGTTCCTTAAATGTTTTCTAGAATTAATTAGTAAACCAGCTGGGCATAGAGTTTATGGTGAGAAGATTATTAACCAAAATTTTAATTTTTAAAACAGGTATAGGACATTTTTCCTTTGTTTATTTGTTTGTTTGTTTTTTGTGGGTTTTTTTGTTTTGTTTTGTTTTTTTTTTTTGGTTTCCATTTCATTTAGTTCTCCTCTGAGCTTTGTTATTCCTTTTCTTCCTCTGGCTTTGGGTTTAGTTTGTTCTAATTTTATAGTTCCTTGAGATGTGACATTAGGTTGTTAATTTGTGATCTGTCTTTTTGACGTAGGCATTTAAGGCTATGAATTTTCCCTTTATGACTGCTTTTACTGCATCCCATAGATTTTGATAGCTTGTGTCTCCTTTGTCATTCAGCTCAAGGAATTTTTTGATTTACATCTTAATTTCATAATTGACCCAAGGATAATTCAGCAGCAGGTTGTTTAAGTTCCATGACTTTGTGTAGATTTTAGTGTTCCTCTTGGAATTGATTTCTAGTTTTATTTCACTGTGGTCTGAGAAGATACATGGTATGGTTTTGATTTTTTTTTTAAGTTGCTGAGACTTGTTTGTTGGCCTAAGATATTGTCAATCTTGGAGAATGACCCCTGTGCTAATGAGAAAAATGTATATTCAGTAGGTTGGGGTAGAAAGTTTTGTAAATATCTGTTAGGTCCATTTGTTCTAGAGTCCTGTTTAAGTCCAGTATTTCTTTATTGATTTTATGTTTCAATGATCTGTCCAGTTCTGTCAGTAGAGTGTTGAAGTCCCTTTCCATTAAGATACTACTGTTTATTTCTTTGCTTAGATCTGGAAGAATTTGCATTATGAAACTGAGAGCTCCCATGTTAGTTGCATATATATTTAGAATTTTTATGTCTTCTTGTTGAATTGCTGCTCCCTGTATCATTATATAGTGATCACTTTGTCTTTTTTTTGCCATTATTAATTTAAAGTCTATTTTATCTGACATAAGAATAATCAACCTCCCCTTTTTTGGTTCCCATTTTCATGGAATATTTTTTTATATGCCATTACCTTGAGCCTGTGTGAGTCCTTGTGGTTTAGATGTGTTTCTTGTATACAGTAAATACATGGGTTGTGTTTTTTTCATCCATTCAGCCAGTCTATATCTTTTAAGTGGGGCATTCAGAGCGTTCACATTGAGTGTTAGTGGGATGTTGATTGATATGTGGGATGCTGTTCTGTTCAACATATTGTATAATATCTTACTGTTTTGTATTCCCTCTTGAGCTATTGTTACATAAAATGTTTTAGATGTTTTTACACTGGTTGGTATCTCTTGTGCTATTGCATGTATAATGCACTTTTGAGCATTTCCTGTAGGGCGGGTCTAGTAGTGACAAATTCCCTTCGTGTTTGCTTGTCTGGAAAATGCTTTATTTTTCCTTCATTTATGAAACTTGAGTTGCAGGAATTTTAGAAATTAACCCCTTATCAGATATATGGTTTGTAAATATTTTCTCCCATTCTGTAGATTTCCTTTTCATTTTGTTGGTTTTATCCTTTGCTGTACAGAAGCTCTTTAGTGTGATGTAGTATCATTTGTCTCTTTTTGCTTTGGTTGCATGTGCTTTTGGTATTATATTATAACCATAAATTCATTGCCAACACCAATGTCATGAAGTTTTCCTCTATCTTTTCTTCTAGGAGTTTTATAGTTTTGAGTCTTATGTTTAAGTCTTTAGTCTACTTTGAGTTGATTTTTGTGTATGGTGTGGGATGAGTTCCATCTGTTCTTTACTCCACATTTCCTCTTTTTTTGCCTTCTTTTGGATAGATCGTGTATATTTTTTACAAATCTGTTTATCTTCTTTGTTAGCTTAATAGATATTGCTCTATATTTTTGCTTTTAGTAGTTGCCTTAAGGTTTATAGTGTATGTTTTTAACTTATTATACCATTTCACATAAAAGAATTCACAACACCTTTTTTTTTCCTATTCCCTTCCCACCTTTGTGCTATAGGAAATTTTGAGTCTACAGATATACTAAACATGACAATACATTGTTGTTATTTTTACTTTAAACAGCCAACTGTCTCTTAAAGATATTTGAAAATTAAGAAAAAGTTTTATATTTAACCACACATTTACCATTTTCAGCACTCATTACTCTTTCCTGTAGATTCAGGTTTTCCTCTGCTATCATTTTTCTTTCTGTTTATAGGCCTTCCTTTATAATTTTTCATAGTGTATGTTTGCTTATCATTAATTCTTTCTGTTTTTTATGCCTGAGAAAGTCTTTTTTATGTGTTTCCTTTTGAATGATATTTTTTATTGGTACAGAATTCTAGGTTGACAGTTTATTTTTCTTTCAATCCTATAGAAATGTTCTACTATCTTCTGAATGACATTGAGCACCAAAAGATTGTTAGACAAATTTAGAACTTAACTGTAGCATCCGTGTAGTATTTTATAACCTATCTTGTTTATTTGAGTACTAGTTCACCCTTGGTTGCATCTCTATATAAGTTTTCATTTTTTTTCCAGCTAAGTGGGTCTTTTCCTTATATTTTGATTAAAAATATTTCTATAAATTGCTTCAAATATTGCAAAATATCCAGAATTTAAAGAAGTAAATCAACAAATAAAGTAGGTACCTTGGAAGTGGAAATGTGAACAAAATAGTTCAAATGAATTATTTATATTAGTTCACTGCTGCCTATTAGAAGACAAGGCCCATGGAGTTGGTGAACAGGATAAACGTGGTTGAAAAAAAGATAAGAAATCTCTGGAGCCTAAGTGCTGTGCAACAAATAAAGCCCTACATAAAGTGTCATAGTGCAGACCAGTGACATCTGTGGCAGTGGAGGGACCTAGACACCTCAGATTGGGGTTTGAAGAGTAATGAGTATACTGAAAAAGAGAAATTGGAGCTGAAGGCAAACTTTGACTATTTCACAATGTTCCCAAGAAAGAACACTGATATTTTGTGTTCGATTACACATGTTGTGTTGCTTGTGTGTCTGACAGTCTAACTAGAGTCTGAGGGCATTAAAATGTGTCTATCTTAATATTTGAGCTCCAAAGAGGGCCAGAAACATTCTATTACTTTGAACTTCTGTACTGAGGATTTAAATAGGTTCATGCCCTCAAATGTTTAAAAATGGATATGCCAAAGAAAATAGATTATACTTCCACTTTAAAATGGTTGGTATTACATCGTCCCCTCATGTAGCAAATTTCCAGAAATGTTAGAAAAGTTAATTTTGAAAATACATGCATAACTTCAGTCAAAAAATGAAGGTTAATGAATAACATATTAGAATTTTGGGGAGGCCTCCGAAAGATGAAAAACACATTGACTGTAATCTAGGATGTTTATAACGATGCTGCAAAAGGTGGAAGGAAACACCAGCACCGATTTAGGATAAATATTTATAAAATCTCAAATCTAGATACATTGTAATGAAATTTTAGAATATCATAATAGAGAGAAAATTCTGAAAGTTACCAAAGGCAAAACAAAAATTATCTATATGGGGAAAGAAAATCAGATGAACATCAGAATGACATCAGACCTCTCATTAGCAACACTAGTTGTATGAATATAATGAATCAGCACCATCTGGTAATAGTAACCAACATTTATCCAGCACCATGGTAAACATTTTTCCATTTAATTCTCACAGCACTATTATGCAGGTATTACTATTGTTCCCATATTACAGATAAGGAACTAAAGCACAGGGAAGCCAAGTAGCCAGCGCAAGATCACACAGCTAGAAAATGACATGGCATAGAGTAGCTGAAAGTGCACCAGGCCGAGAGTCAGAGTCCTGGATTCAAGTTCTCGCTGATGATTGTTGACATCTCTTCTAGCTCTAATCATCTGTAACTATGTGATTCTGCTGTATTTAAGGCACTGTGGTAGGTGTGGTGGAGAATTCAAAATTAAATCAGATCTGGATTGATTTGGCCTCAGAAAATTAAAGACACAGGTCAGGATCTCCAGACTGGTATTCAAAATGTGAACCTGGAAAAACTTGTTTTAAAATGTCAGTAGTTACAGATTTACTTTTATCTTCTACTTTTGGCAAATACACAGGCTTTCCATTTATAAGAGGGATACAATGTTCATTAAAATGAATTTGTTTGAATAAAACCAACAATATAGGGAATCATGCAGTGAGTACGAAGATGTGCCCCAAATCATGACGGTGGTATATAAAAAAATGAAATCAGGAAAAACTGGGCTTGGGAGTGGTTCTTCTTAGTTTTGTATACGGAATGCTAGTATATACAACACACATTTCTGTGTTGGACCGCTCAATTGTGATCAACGCCCAACATTTACTTATTTTATTTACTGTTTTCATTACTCTTTTGTGATGACTTTGAACTACTCTTTGCTGAGTGGGTTCTAAGACAAGAAAGTTACAACTTGCTTGGAATAAGGGCTAAGAAGGGCCAAGTAATCTCAAGGCATTATTTATATCAGGTGGAAATACGTGAAATTGCCAGTCAAAAGCTGTCCAATATCAACAATTCACATGGTTTAACTTGTACATTAGTGCTAGAATTATCTGTGTGCAACAAATAACCCCAAAATTAAGTGGCTTAAACAGCAGCTATTTTATTATGTCTAATGATTTTTGGGCTGATTAGGGTTGGCTGGATGGGTCTGGGTTCTTCTACTTGGGTCCCATTGTTTGGTGGTCAGTCTCCTGGGGGTTTGACTGGACTGGAATGTTCAAGATGATTCCTCCACGTGGCTGGCAGCCAGTGCCAGCTATGGCTGTCAAACAGAAAGCCTAGGTTCTTCTCTTTGTGATGTGGGTTTCTCACAACATGGCCTGGTCTTGGAAGTCCCAGACTACTATTTTTCTTGCATTCTACTTGTCGAAGCCAGTTCACAAGGCCAGCTCAGATTCTGAGGGTTATGGGGGGAAGGTAGATCCTCATCTTGATGTGTGTGGGAGTACGTGTCTACAGAGTGAAAGGAGTTCTTGTCAACCATCGCTGGTGACCAGCTACCACAAAAAACACTTCTCTGATGAAGATAAGGGAGGTAAGTCAGGGAAGTTCTACTCAAAGAAGGACACGATGTGACCAGTTAGTAGTATAATTGTGGATGCTATTTATTCCTCAGTGTGTGCCAATAAAAGTTACAATGCTCCAAAAGGTACGGTGACATGAAAATGCCCCAGAACATTGATTCATACACAATCCAAAAGGGGTGATAAGATGTTTGTCCAAATAACCATAATCCAAGTAAATATTGATGCATAGGTAGAGATGAGAACTCAGAGGAGGAAAACACTAGCTCTGGCCAGAAGTGACTGAGTAATGTAATGTACTGTAGAAGGTGCTATTTGAGCTGTGTCATGAATCAATGGATAAGATTTAGACAAGTTATATGAGGAAGGACAGAGACATTCAAAGTAAAAGGGAAAGAGTGAGCATAGGTATGGAGGTAGCAACAGCCTTGGATGTCTACGCAGAGAAAAGTAAATTAGTCCATTTTGCGGAAACATGTGGGAATGTAAAAAAGTACAGTGAGAACCAAGGTTGGAGAACTGAGTCGTAACAAATTGTGGAAGGCCTTGAATGGCAGATTGGGAGTTTGGGCTTTGTTCATCACTAAGAGCCAGTAAGAGTAAGGGATGAAGAAGACCAAGACAGTGCCTAAGGAGGCCGGCACCTCCTGTTTGTGTGGTATTTTCTATTTGTACCTCTATTCCCGACTTTTCCCACAGACTCTCTTCCCAGCTTCCTGCCTTTAGTGGTAATTATTTTTTTATTATTTATTTCCAGGGCTACCATGTTAGTGAGAAATAGGAGAACCACTTTTCTCGTATTATACATAGATACAACAGAATATTATTTAGCTATTAAAATAACAGTCTTAAAAATTATTCATTGACATGGGGAAATGCCTATGTTAATAAATTAATAAGGCAGAAGAAAATTATATATAAAGTTTAAAAGCATCATAAAAATCTGAACATTGAGTAACTATATGCCTGTACATGTATATAGAGAAAAAGAACTCAAAGTGTTAACATTGGTAATGATATTATGGGTATTTTAATTTCTTTATTTGTACCATTCTTCATTTACCAAATTAGAATGTATTACAGTTATAGTCAGGTAAGTTATTTTTTAGTGTTTTAACCATAGCAAGTAAGTCTTCAAACAGCAACCAAGTAAAAGCAACGACCTACCTGAACTTGAGAATTGGAATTCTCAAAGACCTATAAATAGGCAGGGCTTTGAGATCCAGATATGGGGTAAGAAGGCTGCTTTGGCTTTCTAAGTATTTGAGTGTTTGTTCTGAGAGAATAGAAAGGAGAGGAAAGTATTTGAACAACCTTTTACCACTAAGTTGCCTCTACGAGTTTCTAAATAAGGCCTTGGATGGAGAGAAGGTGACATGAGGTGCCTGCACACCATCACTCCACACTCTCACAGGGCTTGGAGTTGGGAGGACGCAGCAGTAACTGCTTTGTAAAAATGTCACACTGAGGGAAACATTGAGGTTGAAACCTCCAGGCACGATTGTTATCGCACCAGCTGTCGGGCCTTGTGCTGGAAGCTCATGCAAATTTTGACTTTATGTCTCGAGAATCTTTTGTTTCCTTTTTTTCCAGTTTTTTGCACTTTACTGCTATGAAAATCCGCTTATACTGAAACAGAGTAAGGAAGATTTAAGAAAATCCTGGGAAAGCAGAAAAACTATCATACCACTAAATTACTGTATTTGAATAACTGAATTTATCAATTTATTGATTTGCTCAGAAATTTTCAACCAAGTGGCTCTGGAATTTTGTGTATGTCTTTGGCATGAGAAAACGATTCCCCATCTGTCTCTCCCAGGTTCACCCTAGGTAACAAAAGTTTGCTTTTTGGCCCTTCTTTCTGTCATGCAAAGGGGACGTGGGCTCCTCCAAGATTTATCTGAGTAACTATAGTCCTAATTTTTCAAACTATCCAAACCAAGTAAATAAACTTTAAAAGGTTTTTAAAGGTAGTTTTACAGCGTTCCCAGAAAGAGAAAGGAGAAATATGACCAATAGTAACAGAGAAATTCTACAGGACTAGATCTTTCTTTTTTCTATTTCCTTTTGAAGAAATATATCCTCAGGCTCTTATGATAATGACAACCATAAACCAGCTCATTTCTTTTTAATCTATAAATGAGGCTGAGATCAGGATAATGAAAAAGATGAGGAGAATAAGGGCCTTGAACATTTTCTTTCGTCAGTAGAGGGTTGTACCTGTTGTAGTGGTTCCTTGGGCTGACTGAAGCTGGGAACAAAATCTCTGATGTGTCTGGCACATTTCTAATGAGCCTGATACAAAGAACTGATGGCTAATATTTATTGAGAATTTACTACATGGCTGTCCTGGATTAAATATTTTGCATGAATTATTTTATTTAATACTCAAAGCAATCCAGCTAAGTACTGTTACCTGACTAGTAGGATAACTAATCTAGAGCACATAAGTAATCATCCCAAAGTAATGTGGCTGACCACGGTTTGTCTGATTTCAAAGCCTGCACTATTATTCTCTGTGCTGTGCTACTTTTAATTCATATACATGAAATAGACTTTCACAGGCTTAGACATCTTTGAAAGACAGATAGTAAGTAGTCCTAAAAAAGAAATTTATCTTAGGTCCTCAGTTTGTTATGGGAAGGAAGAAGTGCTGATAGTATTGTCCAGATAAGTTTTTCTGTGTGTTTGTCTGAAGAGTATAAGACTCCTAGATTACTTATGCGAAATACCCAGGACTGTTCACTGGACACTTATCTTCTTTCTGTTGAATTTAGAAGAAACATATGGGTTACTATGTTTAAGCGGCCATCTGCCAGCATGTCAGATTTTTGAGGAAATTGCTTTGGACCTACAGTACAGCACATGTTTGATCTTGATGTATATTTTTACTTTTTCAATTTGGAAATTTTGAAAGAATGAGGTAAAAGGGGAACAAGAAAGAAAATGGAAAAGAAAAAAAAACAGAGTTATTTTAAAGGGCAAAATGGGTGCTTCATGGTGTTCTGTACTAGGGAGGGTAAGAGAAAAAATTAAAGCTGCCCAAATATACATAGTCCGACACCGTATCAGTGGTACTACGCCAAACAAACAAACAGAGAAAGTAATAAGGTTGTGAAGGAAATCTAGTTAACATATGTTAGTTGAAATTTATCATTTTGGAAAAGAGAAGAATAACTTAAATTTTATGTGTGGGACACTGAATAATAACTGCCACCTGCAAAAACATGTCCATGTCCTGCTCCCTGGAATCTGTGAACATGTTAATAAACATGGTAAAAGGGACTTCGAAGACACGGCTCTGCATATGCCTTGACTTTAGCCCCTTAAGACTCATTTTGGACTTCTTACCTCCAGAACTGTAAGATAATAAATTTGTGTCACTTTAAGCCATTTAGTTTGTGATAATTTGCTACAGCAACAATAGGAAACTAATGCAGTACATATAATTCAGAGAATTCTAAGGATTCACAATGGAAAAAAATGAACTCTTTTAGTCATTTGAACCGCAACTGGTATCTAGTCCATCCCCACACCAACCTACTCTGTCTCCCTCCTGAGCACCCTTCCTTCCCACCCGTCCCTGCTGGCCCTCATCCTCACACTCAGGGACTTCACACGGCAGTCTCCTGGTCATTGCCCCCACCCCCTCCATGTGAACTGGGGTGTGCCCCACATCCACTGCCAGGCTAATGTTATAACTGTTTCTGACAAAAACTTTGTTGCATATATGATATGTAAAGATGAAAAGCCCCAACTCTTGACAATGGCATCCAACACCCTCTGCCACCGTGACACAGTACTAACCCTAAATCCTGCCTCCAGGCCTATGAGAATACTGTGACCACTGCTAAGTTGGAAATGCAACTTATTGTATAAAAATACAATTCCAAGGGAAAACATTAATATACCATGCTCAGAACTGGTCATCTATAATAGACAAAAAACTAGTAAAGTCATAGAGGAATTGAATAATTTTGTTGAAATAGATAGAAATAAAGAACTTTGCATCCCTCAAAAAGAGAAGATACATTTAGTAGAATATTTATTAAATTGACCATATATTTTGTCACAGAGGAAACCTTTATTTCAAATATATAGGGTGCAATCTATGAACCCCCAGTACAATTAGAAATAAATATTAAAACGTGAACAAAAGTTTGGAATTACTTGGAAATTAAGAATGCTGCTCTTAGTTAATTTTTGGATCAAAGAGAAATCAAAAGCGAAAGATAACCTATCTAGAGAGATGTACTGCCAAAGCCCACAGGACATAGTTATAAGGTTGGTGCAAAAGTAAGTGCGGTTTCAAACTGTGAATTTTAAATCATTATAACCAGGCTCAAATACATCTTTATTAAATTAAAATAGGAACCATTACCATCAACACATTTTTGCCAACAAGAAATAAGTTTGTTTATTTCTGTAGCGTAAAAATCCATGCTTTGGGATTCCACGAACTCTTGGAAAGTATTTTCTGCATCCTATGGAAGTATTTTCCCTGCAAAAAGTTGTCGAGGTGCTTGAAGAAGTGGTAGTCGGTTGGCGAGAGGTCAGGTGAATATGGTAGATGAGGCAAAACTTTATAGCCCAATTTGTTCAACTTTTGAAGCGTTGGTTGTGCGTTGTGGAGAAGAATTGGGCCATTTCTGTTGATCAATGCCAGCTGCAGGTGTTGCAGTTTTTGGTGCATCTCATCAATTTGCTAAGCATAGTTCTCAGATGTAATGGTTTTGCCAGGATTTGGAAAGCTATAGTGGATCAGACCAGCAGCAGACCACTAAACAATGACCATGACCTTTTTTGGTGCACGTTTGGCTTTGGGAATTGCTTTGGAGCCTCTTCTCGGTCCAACCACTGAGCTGGTTGTCGCTGGTTGAGGTATAAAATCCACTTTTCATTGCATGTCACAATCCAATCGAGAAATCGTTGCTTGTTTTTGCGTACAAGAAGAGAAGATGACACTTTAAAAGGATGATTTTTTTTGATTTTCGATCAGCTCATGAGGCACCCACTTATTGAGCTTTTTGACCTTTCCAATTTGCTTCAAATACTGCATGACCGTAGAATGGTCGACGTTGGGTTCTTCGGCAACTTCTCGTATAGTTGTAAGCGGATCAGCTTCGATGATTGCTCTCAATTGGTCATTGTCAACTTTCGATGGCCAGCCACTGCACTCCTCATCTTCAAGGCTCTCGTCTCCTTTGCAAAACTTCTTGAATCACCACGGCACTGTACGTTAGCAGTTCCTGAACCAAATGCGTTGTTGATGTTGCGAGTTGTCTCCACTGTTTTACAACCCATTTTGAACTCGAATAAGAAAATCTCTCAAATTTGCTTTTTGTCTAGCATCCTCTCCATAGTCTAAAATAAATATAAAATAAATAGCAAGTAATAAGTCATTAGCAAAAAAAACATAAAGCGAGGAATGCACACTAAAATGATGTATAACATAACCACATTTATTTAAGAATGTATTCCAATATCAAATGGCAAATTTCAACAATGCTAAACCTGCAATTACTTTTGCATCAACCTAATAATACTGTTGTCAGAGGAAAGTGTCTTAAACTCCTTCGTTACTAAAGAGAGAAAATATAAATAAAACCAGAGGAAAAAAAGAACTTAGTATACATGTTAAATTTAGGAAATAGAAACTAAGAAGATGGAATTAATAAAGAAAAAGCTTAAATTAATGAAAAAGAAAACAAAAAATGTAGAAAGCTGTTTTATTTACAAAGAACAATTAAAATAGAAAATCTCTCATGAGCCTGATTAAGGGAAAAAGAGAAACCGCAAATGTATAAAAGATTAAAATGATAATGAAGATTTCAGCATGAACATAGAAAAGTTTAGTCATTTTAAGGGAATATTATATGCAATTTTCAGCAACAAATCTTTTTAAAACCTGGAGGAAATAAATGATTTTCTGTCAAAATACAAATTATAAATTTGACTTAAGAAGACAAGATTGGAAATGTGATTCAATATCTGCTATTGACAAAGTCACTGGAATCTGATGGGTTCTTGGCCGAGTTCTAACTACATGTAACGAACAGATCATTCTGATGTTATTTAAATCAGTTAGCTATTCTCAACTTGCTGCAAGTGAGAATCACCTGGGGATTTTTTAAGTGACCCAACGCCCAGGCTCCAACCCAGACTAATTAAACTAAAAACTCAGAAGAAAGCATCAGTATGTTGTTAAATCTCTCCTGTGTTTCTAATATAAAGCCAAGTTTGTGAACCACAATTTAAATTTTTCCAGGTATTAGAAAAAAATATCAAAGTCTCCTTCAATTAATTTCATAAAGCCAATAAAGATGGTTTAATAACAAAACCTAATAATTACTACAAAAAAGAAAATTATAAACCCATCTCACTTATTAATACAAATGCATAATGTCTAAATAAAATAGCATGTAGAATTCAGCAATGTATCAAAAGAATACTCTATGACCAAATATGATATCTTCCAAGAATTCAAGAGTGCCTCAAAATCAGAAAATCCATCAACATAATCTATTATATAAAATTTTTAAATGAGAAAAAATTATGGTCAAGTAGTTATGAAAAGGATATTTCATTTTATTTTTTTAAAAGAGCCTCACTCTGTAGCACAGGCTGAAGTGCAATGGCATGATCACAGCTCACTACAGCCTCCAACTCCTGGGTTCAAGTGATCCTCCTGCCTCAGCTTCCCAGGTAGCTGGGACTACAGGTGCATGACACTGCACCCAACTAATTTTTTATTATTTGTAGAGACAGAGTCTATGTTGCCCAGGCTGGTCTTGAACTCTTGGCCTCAAGCAATCCTCCCTCCTTGGCCACCCAAAGTGCTGGGATAACAAGCATGAGCCACCGTGCCCAGCTTGGAAAAGGTACTTTATAATATTCAGTAGTTATTATTAGCAAAGACTCCAGGTGAAATAAGAAGGGAAAGAAATATATAATAAAAATAATTTGCCAAAACCCAACAAAATAGATTTTACTCTGTATGGTGAAATACTAAAACATCCTTAAGTAAAATTATGGGCCAGGCAAGCATATGCATTGCCATCATTTTTAGTAAACGTTGTCTTAGGAGTGCTAGAGAGTGCAAAACAACAAGAACATGAAATAACTTTTATAATAAAAAAAGATGAAATCAAGTTATCTCCTTTTACTGATGGTATGATTGAAAATCTGGAACATCCAACAAATTGAGTAACAGCAACAACAAAAAAAAGCAGTAATGGCAAGTAGTTGAATACAGGTTGAATTTTCAAACATCAATAGCTTTTCTTTATGTTAGTGAAAAGAGCCTGGAAACGGAAATGAGGAAAATATCTCTTTCCCGATACTGAGAAACACTGCAAAATAATTAGAGATAAATTTGCCAGTAAAGTTTATTTTAAAAACTATAAAATCTCACTGAAAGACATAAAATAAAACATGAAAAAACTGCAAAGTATACAATAAACAAAGTCAAAGGATAAGCAATATATTTGGCAATAATATTTAAAATGCTAAGGTCAGGCAGAAAAGAAATATCAATAATATACAAAGGCCTTATGAACTGACAAGAGGAGACAAACAACTGCACAGGACAATGAGCAAAGCAGTGAAAATTGACATGAAGAACAAATTCACAGATGTGAAAATAAAAAAGATCTTAAAAAATATGGAAATATGTACAAACTCAACAGTAAGGATAATGCAGTTATGAAATAATGAGGTATCACTTTATATAAGCCCATCAAAGATTAAAATGAGACACAAAATACCTACAGCTAGAAGAGATGTGATAAAAGCAGTACTTTCATGTGTGACTGGGAGAAAGGTGTATTATAGTCTTTTGGGAAAGAAATCTAGCAACCTCTATTATTTAAAATATAATTAATTAATTAATTTCATTCTGGGGACTCTCTACCATAGAAATAAAGGCACCAGTATAGGAAGCATATATGCTATTTGCTGCAGCAATATTCATAATGGAAAAAATAAAAATTTTTTAAATGTGTTCTTATTCATCCATTGAGAGAAAGTATATCTTTACTGAACTTCTGCTAGGTGCTTTGTTCTGCACCAGATACTATGAAGTATAATAAAGGGCTTCCGCCTCTGAGAACTCTGGTTGTAGCTGAGGAGTCAAGGCATACAGACAGTACCGAGCAGGATATTTCAGACAGTGGATCCTACAGGCAAAGGCAAAGGGGGCAGAAAAGACAAGGTGTGTTCTGGAGAGGGGAAGTGATCCCATCAAAGAAAAGAATCATATCCCCAGTACTCAAAAAAAAGAAAAAATCACTAATTCTTCAGTAATCCTCATGAATGGAGGCAAATTGCCAAACAGCACGAATAGGGAGCTTGACGTGGACCTCTGTTAAATTCTAATACTTTTAAAAAAATGGAGAAGTAATAACCAGGATTTGAAAAAGAGAAAGTTACGCCAAACTAAATTAATTTTCATTTGTCATAAAGTCTCTAAATAAGGGGAATGTGGTAAACACGATGAAATCAGAATCTTTGGGCAGACGTGGAACAGTTATAGCGGCTGATTAAACGAGCACACAACGTGCACTAGGAGAATAGGTCAGATACTTAGAGGAAGGTTACATAGGTGGGGGAATCTCAGCTGGAGGAGACAATCACACGGACGTGTGTCAATCAGTTGTATGTAAAAAGGAATTTGTTACTAAAGCTGAAAAGTAAATTAACATGAACTCAAGGTTTTCCCTCTAATAAATGTCTCATTCGTTCGTATTCAGATGGTTTAAGTGAATGAGGGAGAAGGTATGGGAGTTACCATTAGCTGGAAGAAATGTAGATAACCCTCAAATGTTCTTAAAGCATCTGGATGTACCCATGGCAATGTGTTGCATGTTTGTACATTGCTACAGAGAAACTATAGAAAGCTGGTGCCCTCCTGGTTAGGAAGCATGGCTCTCCCTGATCTCAGTATCGTCATTTGGATCTGAGATGAAGCTGAAGCTGGAAGTAGCTAATACATTGATTCCAGAACAAAGATTTAAAAAGATCCCAACCTGCATCATGAAAACAGGTAGAAAAAAATTAATTGCAAATAATATCAAACTGTATTCTAGTCCAAACTGGGTCAGAAAATAATTGCAACATTGTTTTAAAATTCTGCTCATCAGCTATTGTAAAAGGGGCAGTAATTAAATGAAGTTAATCTAGAGGAAATCAATCAGGCTGGAGACAGTGATTAAAGGAACTGAGTTATTTAGAAAGCAGACTCAGGGATATGAAATCTGCCTTCAAATATATTAAGTACTATTACAGAAAATGGTAAAAATAATAGAAAGAATAGAGGACTTTAACTGAGATAAGGGTTGTACTTTTAAACATTTTAGGATTCCTTTTAAGCCTGAGATTCTAGGAAATCCAGAGAATGATTTTACCATAAATCAGGAAGGTTAAGTTAAGAATACCCCATCCCTCCACTATCAAAACCAAAGAATAGAGAAGAGCCCAGATTGCTGGGGCCATTGCCAGCAGGGTTTCCTGTAGTGGTGGTTCTAAGGAGGGCATCCAGAGGACAAGGCAAAGGGTTAGTTAACAAACAGGAAGGCTGGACAAATGCCATAATGATGAGAAGACAGACTCCAAAAACTCATGTGGCAGAGGCAACCAGAGCAGCCAAAAAATCAGGATGTCATAACCAGAGGAAGTAGAGCAGGAGGAAGTAAAATAATTGAGCTGGTATTTGGTGTGGGACGACAGAGTGACAAAGAAAGAGTCAGGTTAGGACAAGGCTTACGTTAGGTCAAATCTTATGGCCACCATGTTAAGGATGATTTATGCTTGGCATTGAGTAAGCACTTGATAAACATGAGCTACTATTTGCAGCTTCACCCCGATCAGCTGAGTTAAAATCAGGTACTTAAACTGACCAGGACATGCTAAGTCAGGACCAGATCATGGAGAGTATGGATGTTATTCTGCGGGCAAAAGAAGCACGCAAAGTTACTGGAAGTGGGATATGCTTTAGGAACATTACTCATTCAACATTGTGAATAGTAGATTAGTAATACAAGAGAGGAAAAGGCCATTAGGAAAGGCTTCTTGCAAAAATAAAAAGGGAGTAATGATGGTCTTAATGGGATGCTGGGTCAGGAGTGGGCGGTATGAGAAACCACCCACCGTGGGAATCTAAGCCACATTGCCTACTTGAATCACAGAGCTGATTGTGTATAGAGCCAACATGGTCAACAAAAAGGTAGACCATCATGATGACAAAACAGGTTGAGAACAACCAACCCCATTAAGCACTACTTACTCCAGCTAATCTCAAACCAAGGGAGAATCTTTAATGACTAGGAAATTTCAAGCACTTGAAACTTAAGACTTTGGTGCTTTTCATGACTTCTTTCTTCATTCAAGTGCATAATAAAAGGAAGTTAAATTTAAAATTCTACTCCAATATGAACTGATCAGGAATTATCCACCAGAAGGTGAGGAAGGGGCAGGTGGAGAAGGGAAATTTCTTCTTACAGAAGCTAAAAGAAGACAGAGTAGCAAGGATGAAGTGTTCCATAGTGTTAGATTCTGTAGCATAGTAATGTAAGGACCGAAAAGTGATCGAGTATTTAAAACCAAAGCATATGGCCTACAGATTTATATATTAATGCAAAGATCACAAGAAATGATATGAATTTTTTAATACATGGTGGAATGAAGTTTTCTAACCATCACTGAGATTTGGACAGGTATAATACAAAATTAGAATACAATAAACAAAGAATATTCTTAAACATTGTAAGATACTACTTAATAGAGCAAGAAAACTTCTTTAGTAGGGAAGACAACCTTGCCAAGAAGATATACATCTGGGTAGATACCTATGGACCTAAAAGACAGAATGGACTATGGAGAATATTTTGATGAGTGCAAAGTGGATAATAACTGATTTAATAAATGCAGAGTTAGCCCCTGACACATTCTTAATCAAAAAAACAAGCTGGTATGGGACCAATTCATTTATTCCCTCTTGTATTTATTCATCAAATTGTGCCTAATGTTAAGGAATAAAATAGTTCCTCCCTTTAGGGACCATCAGAGATTTTAAAGAAATTGTCCCAAATAGTGATACCTGAGTTGGGTCCTGAAAGATGGCTAAGTGTTATTTAAATGAAAGGGGCTAGGAAGAACCCTCCAAAGAGGATTTCTAAGTTAAAAGAAATGTATGAGTGCAAAGAACACTCATTGGGGAAAGGGCAGTCTCTTTAATAAATGGTGCTGGGAAAACTGTATATCCATATGCAGAAGAATAAAACTAGACCCCCACCTGTCATCCTATACAAAAATCAACTCAAAATGGAACAAAGACCTAAATGTAAGACCCAAAAGTATAAAACTACTAGAAGAAAACATAGGAGGAACACTTTAGGACATTGATCTGGGAAAAGATTTTATGAATGAGACCTTAAAATTACAGGCAACAAAAGCAAATATAAACAAATGGATTATATCAAACTGAAAAGCTTAACAGCAAAAGAAGCAATCAACAGAATTAGAAGACAATCTACACAATGGAAGAAAATATTTGCAAACTATTCATCCAGCAGGGGATTAATATCCGGAATATGCAAGGAACTCAAACATCTCATCAGCAAAAAAACAAACAATCTGATTAAAAAATAGGCAAATGATCTGAAGAAATATTTCTCAAAAGAAAACATACAAATGGCCAATAAATATATGGAAAAATGCTCAACATCACTAATCATCAGGGAACTACAAATGAAAACCGCAATGAGGTATGATCTCTCCCTAGTTAGGATGGCTATTATCAAAAAGACAAAAAATAACAAATGCTGGCAAGGATGCAGGGATAAAGGAACTCTTATATACACTGGTGGTGGAAACATAAACTAGTACAGCTACTATGGAAAACAGTACGGAGTTTCCTCAAAAAAACTATAAATAGAACTACCATATGATCAAGCCCTCCACTACTGGACATTAATCCAAAGAGAGGGAAATCAGTATATCAGAGAGACATCTGCACCCCCATGTTTATTGCAGCACTATTCACAATAGCCAAGATATGGACTCAGCCCAAGTGTCCAACAACAGGTGAGTAGATAAAGAAAATATGGTGTTTATATACACAATGGAATACTATTCAGCCATAAAAAAGAATGAAATCCTGTCATTCATAAAAACATGGATGGAACTGGAGTACATTATATTAAGTGAAATAAGCCAGGCATAGGAAGATAAATACCACATGTTCTCACTCATATGTTAAAGCTAAATAAGTTGCTCTCATAGAAGTAGAGAGAATAATGGTAACTAGAGCCTGGGAAGGGTAAAGGGGAGAGGAAGATAGGGAGAAGCTGGTTCATGGGTACAAAATTACAGTTAGATAAGAGGAATAAGTTCTATCGTTCTATAGCACCATAGGGTGACTATAGTTAACAATAACTTGTATATTTTCAAATAGTTAGAAGAGAGTATTTTGAATGTTCCCAACACTAAGAAATGATAAATGTTTAAGATGATGGATATGCTAATTACCCTTATTTGATCATTACACATTGTACATAGTTATCAAAATATTACACTGTACCCCATAAATATGTTCAATTATTACATGTCAATTAAAAAGTTTTTAAAAATCAATTTATGGGTGTATTTCTGGACTCTCAATTTTATTCCATTGTCCTACAGGTCTATCTTTATGCCAAGACCACTCTGTTTTGATTACTGTAGATTTGTAGTAAGTTTTAAAATTGGAAAGTGTGAGTCATCTCACTTTTTTCTTCTTTTTCAAGATTGTTTTAGTTATTTAGGGCCCCTTGAAATTTTGTATGAATTTGAAAATGAGCTTTTCCATTTCTACAAACAAAATGCTGTTGGATTTTGACAGGGGTTGTGTTAAATCTATTGTTTTTATTTTCAATATTTAGGATAATTTCCTGAATATAGAATTGCAAGTTGACAGTTTAATTTTTTTCCTTTAGTATTTTAAAGATGTAATTCCATTGTTTTCTAACCTCCAATATGTCAAACAAATTTCTTGCTGTTGTTCTTTTATATTTAATATGCATTCTTTTCTTCTAGCTAGTTTAAACTTGTTCTTGTTTTTAATCTCTAGTTTTCAGCAGTTTGGCTATTACATGCCTAGATGTGGTTTTCTTTGTTTTTGTTTTGCTGGGAGTTTGCAGAGATTCTTGAATGTGTGGGTTGCTCTGTCTGAGGAAATTTGAAAAATTTTCAGCTAATCTTTCCTTCTATGTCTATCTGCCCTATACTTTCTCTCCAGTCCTTCTTGATCTCCCATTACATGTTACTGCTTGTTATTTCTAACATATCATTTAATATTTATTCTCTTGTGTATTTAAATGTTTTTTCTCTGTGAGCTTCAGCTTATATGATTTCTATTGTCCTGTCTTCAAATTCACTGATCCTTTCTTCTATTGTGTCCAATCTGTTGTTAATACCATCCAAAATTTCTGATTTCAGATGTTGTGTTTTTTACTTCTAGGATTTCTATTGTGCTCCTTTTTTTGTAGTTTGTAAATCTCTTTTGAAATTCTCCATTTCTTTGTCCACTATATCCATCTTTTCCTATAGATTAAAATATTTATTATAGTTACTTAAAATAACTTTTCTACTAATTCCAACATCTAGATCATTTATGTTTATTGATATTTCTTTCTCCTGATTTTTTTGTATATTTATTAATTTTGATTGTTTAGTGGGCATTGTGAATAATACAATGTAAAGACTCTCGGTTCTGTTATCTTTCTCTGAAGAGTATTTTGTTTTGTTTTAGCGTGCAGTTAATTACTTTAACTCATGGAAGATTGGTTGTACAATTTGGTCGGGAATCTATTTTAGTTTTGACTTTGGTCTTAAAGTAAATCCCTTTGTCTTAGGATGTAGTCTTATTCCTAAGGCATGGCCCTTATGGGGTTTCAGGGGAAAGCCCAAAATGGTTACCAGGTCTTCAAATTTGGTGAGACATGAACTTCAAATGCTGTTTGGAGGGGCAGCAATTAAAATCTCTGTTCACCTCTCTCAGCCTTCATGTTATTATTAGAGTATTACTTATGCATGTGCAGTCAGAATTTAGACAATGACTTGAGTTGACTTTTTAAGCAGATTTTGAGGCTATCCCCTCTGTGATTCCCTTTTTTCTGGAATTTCTCCCCTCAATTCTATATACTGTGGCAGTTCCAGTCTCCTGCTCTGACTTCTGAGACAAATAAGACTGCAATTTTCTGCTTAAGTTCAGGCCTCTCCACATTTTATGGATTAGGGAATGACTCCAAGAATAAAGCTGTCCAAATGTCTATCACCCAAAATGGTTCCCTTCTTTTAAGGGTCAAATCTTCAATTTCTGCCTACTTATGTTTGCTCTGCAATGCCTTCATTCAGTTGTTTTATATGTTTTGTCCAGGGTGTGCAAGTATTACCTGCACAAGAGTTGATCTTATACAAGCTATTCTGACATTACCAAAACCAGAGCTCCATTGGAAGAGAGCTTGTGTTTTTATTACTGTTTTTTGTTTTTTATATTAATGAAGAAGGGTCTCCTCCTTAAACAGATGCAGGTCACTAATTAGTGTATCAGACCAGGATGTTTTTGAAGCATCTACCTCTAGTGGTTAAGAATTCAGGCTCTGGAATAAAGCAGGCCTTGTTTGCAATCTTGATTTTCCCTCTTACAACTTTGAACAAATTACTTATCGTGTCTTGGCTTAGTTTTCTTATTATAATAAAAATGATAATATTACCTATTCAAAGAATAGTTTGATTTTTGTAAAGCATTTAGCCACCATATCCATAAATGCTATTTATAATCCCCCTTTTCCTTTTCATTGAATTCAAGTGTTCAAATAGTTTCTCAGATTTTCAGACTTCTGCCCCAAAAACATAGGAAAAATTTCTTTTGTCTTAATAAATGTTGAATATATTAACAGGTTTTTAATTATTTAAAAATTTTAACTTTAGGATTGTTTATTATTCAGTTGAGAGAATCTTTACTCTCTACTGGCTCCATTCCAACCATCAGCATGCACACATGCTGTAGTAGCTTTCAATACTTAAAAGGAATATATGTATATTAAAAATCATGTGCCGAGCGCGGTGGCTCACTCCTGTAATCCTAGCACTCTGGCAGGCCGAGGCGGGAGGATTGTTTGAGCTCAGGAGTTCGAGACCAGCCTGAGCAAGAGCGAGACCCCGTCTCTACTAAAAATTAGAAAGAAATCAATCGGACAACTAAAAATATATAGAAAAAAGTAGCCGGGCGTGGTGGCGCATGCCTGTGGTCCCAGCTACTTGGGAGGCTGAGGCAGAAGGATTGCTTGAGCCCAGGAGTTTGAGGTTGCTGTGAGCTAGGTTGATGCCTTGGCACTCTAGCCCGGGCAACAGAGTGAGACTCTGTCTCAAAAAAAAAAAAAAATCATGCTAATGGCACCTCCCCATATAATTATGACTCTAATATGACTATTTTCCTGCTTTCCTTCACAGCAAGCTCCCATAGGAAGAATCATCTATTTCCACTTCCTCATCTTCCCTCATCTTTTAACCCATTCCAGTTAGGCTTTTGCCCTCATCTTCCACTGACTGCTCTACTAAGGACAACAGTGAGCTCAAAGTTGCCAAATACAAAGGTCTATTCTCATTTCTCTTGACCTCTCACCACCCCCTTTCCTCTAGAAATACTCTCTTCACTTAGATTTCCAGATGCCACGCTCTATTAGTTTTCCTCCTGCCTCACTGGAGACTTCCTCTCTGTATCTTTGGTGGTTTTTCACCACGTATCCAACATCTGATTATTGAAGTGGCCCAGCACTCAGTCCTCAGGCAGCTTCTCTAGATATACTTACTTTCTAAGCAATTCTCAATCAGTGCTATGGCTTTACATCCCGTCTATAGTTTGATGACTTCCAGATTTTCTGACCACTTCTCATCCTTCCTCTTCCCCTTTGCTCCCAAACCTGCTCCTCTCTTCACATCTAAGTAAATGGCACTGTCAACCTTGGAAATCATCCTTGACTTTTCTTCATATCTCATATGATGAATCCAGTTCATCAGCATACCCTGCTCGCTCTATTCTCAACATATATGCCAAGTCTCATCATTCATCACCACCTCCATCTCTGTCACTCTAGTCCACGTCACCATCATTTCAGACCTCAACTACTGCAATAATCACTTCTTACGTAGGGTCCCTATTTCCACTCTTGTTCCCATTAAAAAAAAACAAAACAACCCTTTCTCCTCATGATAGCCAGAAATCAGTGCAAATCAGATCATATTGCTCCCTTCTAAAAGCCTTCCAGTTGCTTCCCAGTGCATTTGGAATAAAATCCAAATCATATCTTTCAGGCTCCAAATGGTCTGGCTCCTGGCTGGCTCTGCTTTTACCCTTTCCCTGATCTCTCTTCTTCAAATGTGGCAAGCTTGTTCCCACCTTGGATCTTTGCACTTGCTCTTTCTTCTACCTAGAACATTCTTTCTTTGAATAGTGCCATGGTTTGTTTCCTCAGTGTCCTCTGAACTCTGCTTAAACTGGACCTCCTTTGAGGTCCTTTACCATGCACCCCATCTAGAGTAGATTCCCACACAACCGTGTATTTTCACTCTGCCCTTTATCCTGCTTTATTTTTTTTCATAGCACTTATTACTCCCTGAAATTACGTTACACATTTCTTGCTTCCTTCTATGCTCCCCCACTAGAATATCAGCTCCTTGAGACCAAGCATGTTATCTTATGTTATTGCTGTATCTTCAGGTCCTGGGATAAATGCTCATTAAAGATTTGTTGATTGTGTGACTATATTTGGATATAGTTTCCTCATTGTTTGGTCCAATTACCTACTGACCACTTAGAATGAGAAAATATCTCCATTTTTGGCATATAGGGTTGTCAAAAGACAAAATTTCAATAAATTGAGTTTGAAGATCTAGTTGGCTTTTATTAGCAATTTCATGAATTGGCCAGCATCCTATCCATAAAAATACATAGGCACTCTGCTGAGCAAAGCAGAATAATTGGTTTTTATAAGATAGCTTGAGCAGGAACCAGAAACCAACATAATACAAAAAAGTGGATTGGTTAACATCAGGTAGGTTACTTCAGGTAACTTTCCTTATAAGGGTTAAAGTAGAGGGAATTTCCTTATCATGCCAGCTCAGATTGACTGCCTTTTTTGACTGCTTGCTGGGAATCTTCCATTTTATGAAAAATTGGTCTATTGGGGGATTTTTCCTCTTCTTTCAAATTTCACTTTGATTACGTGACACTTAGCACAAGTGACTCCATTTTGATTTGATCCTTTGGGGCTTAGTGCAGGAGCTCAGTCCAAAACAATGGCCCACCATAAATTTTATTTAGCAGAGCTTTGTTGTATTTTACATTCTCAACTGCTAAACAGTGTTGGAAAATATCTTAAAAAGTGAACCCATAAGGAATAAACATGTAGATTCTTTTTTTGTTTTCTATAGAGAAGGCTAATGTTAAGAACAACTTCGATGAACTTCTTATTTGGCTCTTTGCCCTTCAAAAGAAAAGAGTATAGAGATAAGGAATTTTCTGTTTCTCTGTTTACACTGTACTTCTTGTTTTCAGAAATGCTGAAATCATCCTGAAGTCTGTCCACTGAGCATTACTAGGTTAATTGTCTAATCAGAGGATTTACCACAAGACTTCTAAATTTTATTAAATGGGACTTATCCAGTCTACTCAGTGGGAGAGCTTTACATAGGAATCTGTAATCAACTTATCTAAATCTGAATCATTTTATGGCCTCTTCTTAGGGGATATATTTTGCTTCATTTACATAGTTTTGTATTTAACTTATCATTTTGCAACTTGTTGAAGATGCAAATTACCTTTTATCTATATATATATATATATACACACTTGATAATATATACATCAGTGTTAATTGTCATTAAAAGGTAATTACTAGATTATCATTATAACATTAGAAAGGTAAGCACATTATTGTACCATAGTGTGATATTTTTCGAAATATAATTGTCTAATTTATTATAATTTTTGGGTATAATATTTTTTTCTGAGTAAGCTATAAACTAAATATGGATGGACAGTCTTTTTCTCAATGTAGGTAATTGGACTTAGAAAGTCTCACTCCGAGATTTCTTGATGGGCTACATGTGAAACTTATGTAATTTATTCCAAAAGTGAGTAAGATTTCAAGTTATAGTTCCTGTGTGTTCAAAACACACTGGATTTACAGTCAGAAAGCCCTCAGATCAGATTCTAATTCTACCTTTTTCTCTCATTGGTATTTTGTCTATATCTAACATATTAACTTCGTTCATAGTTTTAAAATACAAATGTTTATTTTTCTGATGATAAAAGTAATACATGGTCATTGTAGAAAAATTTGGAAAAATATAATAAGGACAAAGAATATCAAGTCCTCGACCCTCAAATAACTAGAATTAGTCATTGTTAATGTTTATTCATTATCAATTCATATATCTTTATGTCATCAAAATAATTTTATATCTTTAATTTTCATTAAACATTATATCATATTTTTTCCTATGTTAGTAAACAGAAGTTCTGTAAACATCTTTAAAGGCTACATAATACTCCATAGCATGTATGCACCATAATATAACTGGATTGCCCCCTAATGTTTGGCAGATTGGTTCTAAATTTTAGATAATCTAAATAATACTGAAATAAGTCTTTTATGCATAAAATTTTATCAATAACTCTGATT